>NC_058377.1:115033877-115366950 GCF_018350175.1 Felis catus | reverse complement strand
GCTCTCTGTACTCAGGCACCAGAAGAGGCCTGAGTCCTCTGAGAGCAATCGAAGCCCTTCCTGCTCTGAGGTGCCCTGGGTCAGAAAAGCAGATGGTGCGCCCTCTGCTGGCTATCACTGCCCAGCAGAGGAACCCGCCCCTCGGGGGTCTGTGGTGCTTGAGCTCTCTCTGCTGGCCACCATGGGAATTCCTTCAATGTTGAAGGCCCTGGTTGCTCAGCTGAGAGAGCAAAGGTGCTCTGGGCAACTAAGCCTGTTCTCCTCGTTGGGAAGGTTTTAGTGACAGGGCCTGGGACCCAAAATCTTTTCCTTCTCTTTCTTGTGAGTGAAGAATGAAACCGAATTTATTAACATAACGACATCATTTGTAATGTTTTAAGCAATATTCACAGAAAAATAGACCACCGATTTACACATGCTGAACAAGACGTAATTTTGTTTACCACCAAAATACTTAGGTTAGATAAAGAATGGACACCTTTGAGAGAGAGAGATACCGGCGTCCAGCTATGGAGTGAATGAGTCCTAGGGATACAAGGGACAGCCAATGGAATGGAGTCAATCCTGTAACAATATTGTTGCATGCTTTCACAGGATAGCTACACTTGTGGTTGAGTACAACATAATGTAGAGACATATGGAATGACTACAATGTATGCCTAAAACTAACACAACGAATGTGTGAACAATATTTCAATTAAAAATAGACATCCTTTACACTATCTTTAATTTCTTCTTCTTTGCCACTAAACTATCTTTCCCGGGGCGCTTGGGTGGCTTAGTCGGTTAAGCGTCCGACTTTGAGTCAAGTCAGGATTTGGCAGTCCATGAGTTTGAGCCCCGCATCAGGCTCTGTCCTGAGAGCTCAGAGCCTCGAGCCTGCCTCATATTCGGTGTCTCCCACTCTATCCCCCTCCCCAGCTCGGGTTCTCTCAAAAAAAGAAACATTAAAAATGAAAAATCATTCCTCATTGAGAATCTGTGAATTTCCATTCATACCAGATTCCCTAACATCACCTTCTTGGTGTTGAAAGCTTATCTGAAAAGTCATGAATAATATCTTTGATGACACATATGTGACAACGTCAGAATGCAACTTACAGGGAGCTACACATCTGTTGTGAATTTACAGTGTGTATCCTTGGCTAATATTTCCAATGAAATGTGCTTTAGGGATACGGATGGATGAAATAATGTCCATCCGTCATATAGGTCAATTTCCTATAGGACTATTATGCCTTCAATTACTAATTGCCATCTCTTCAGAATTAAAAGAAAGCTGGGTCAAGAAAATGTCTTTGAATTTCATGTAAGAGAAGACTAGGGTGTTTGAAAGGGTCCACCTACCTTCTGGATTCCTCAGATTGGTTGTGGAGAGGAGGATAGCAACCTATGATTTGGATGCACACCGCTAGTCCCAGAGGGAGGATGTGTACCTTATTGTCAAATATATATATATATATATATATATATATATATATATATATATATATATATTTTTTTTTTTTTTTTTTTTTTTTTTTTTTTTACCAATATTACTAGTCCACCTCTGCCAGGTCCAGACTGCAGGACCTGGGGGCAACACAATGCCTGAGGCCTGGGTTCAGAACTTGAGGAAGGCCAGCTGGTGGGGGAGGGGGGAAATCCAACAGAGCCTGGGGCAGTGAGGGAGATGACCCTGGGACACCTCCCCACAGGGCAGGCTATGGAGTTTACCTGCCAAAGAGCAGCATACTCTCCCTCAAGGCATCCCTCTCCATGACAGAACGTGAGGCTGAACCTCACAATTCCAGAAGAAATGAGGGCTACCCATCTTTTCAATTCCAATGGCCTCTGCAGAACTTGGACCCAGGGATGTTGGAGTCTTGGGGCCATGGGACTCTGATGCCCATGATAGAAGCCCTTTCTGCCCCAGCACTCAGAGCCACTTCCTACATCCCCTCTCCCCTGGCCCATCTAACCATGTCCACATACCGGGCCAGGTCTCTACTTTCCTTCTTGTACTTCCTCTTTGTCTCTGTTTCTCTCTAACCACATCTCTCTCTATTTCCTCCTTTCACTCTCTAGGGAGTGGTGTATTATACGGTGCTAAACTTTGTTCTTATACTTGTGAATATCCAATTTTCCCAGCACCAGTTATTCAAAAGACTACTCTTCTCCACTGTATATTATTGACTCCCTTGTCAAATACTAGGTGACTGTGATGCATGGGTTTAGTTTGGGCTCTCAATTTCTGTTCCATTGTCTTGTGTGTGTGCTTATGCCAGTGACATAATTGATTTCTTTGTGTTAGAATGACGCTTGAAATCAAGAAGGGGGATGCCTCCTGTTTTGTTCTTTCTTGCGTTGGCTACATGGGGTCTTTTTGTGGTTCCAAATAAATTTTAGGATATGATTTTCTAATTGCATAAAAATTGCATCGGAGTCTTGGTAGAGATTGCACTGAATCTCTAGATGGCTTTGGGTAATATGAACATTGTATCTGTATTAATTCCTCCAAAAGTTGGACATGGGATGGCTTTTCACTGACTTGTGTGTTCTCCCCTTTCTTTCACCCAAATTGAATTTCTTCCATTCCTGCACACAGGTTTTATAGTTTTCTGTAGAGAGATTTTCATTTCCTTGGCTAAATGTATTGCTATAATTTTTATTGTTTTTGATGCTATTGTAAATGGGATTGTTTTCTTTACTTCTTCTAGGATAATTGGGTTAGTGTATAGGAATGATACAGAATTTGAAACGGTGACTTTCTAGTTTGGAACTTCACTGTATTTCTTGATTAGATATTAACAGGTTCTTTTACATTAAACTTTTTATTTCAGTCCTTTACCTAGTTTAAAAAAAAACATGTTATTTGGGAATAGCTGACACTCTACGTTACATTAGTTTCATATGAACAACATAGTCATTGGACAAAAGTATACATTCTGCTAGCTAACACAGGTGTAGCTATCATCTGTCACCATGCATCCCTACTCCAGTACCATTCTCTATGTGCCCTATGCTATATCTTCTATCTGTGATTCATTCATTGCATAAGCAGAAGCCTGCATCACCCAATCCCCTTCACATATCTAGGGCATCCTTGCCCTGTGCCTGATCTTAGCGGAAAATGTTTCAAAATTTCACTCCTGAGTATGACATTAGCTGTGGGCTTCACATACATGGCCTTTGTTATGTTGACATTTGACCTTTCTACACAGAATTTTAAAGAGATTTTTACCACAAATGGATACCAAATTTTCTCAGAACGCTTTTTCTGTGTCTATTGACATCATCACATGAGTTTTCCTTTTCTTTTTAACATGTATTTATTTAGTTTACTTTAACTGTATTTATGTATTTCTATACAATTCATTTATTCAAGTTATTTAAATTCCAGTTGGTTAACATAGAGTGTAACGTTAGCTTCAGGTAAAGAATGTAGTCATCCATCACTTACATACAACACCCAGTGATCCTCACTACGAAGGCCCTCCAAGCCCATCACCAATTTAAACCATCCCCCTACGTCGCCTCCCTGGTGACGTCCATGGACCGAAACCTAACCCTAGGTAAGGCTCTCTCCCCATGGGGACCCAATATCAACGTCTGACAACACCACGCGCCTGGGGTCCAGAAGCAGTGCAGGCTGACTTGGCATGTAACCTGGAAGCTCACCATGTCATTTCCCAGCTCTGGCTGAAGCTGCACGACAGGATTCCGGAGGCTCCTCGATCAGGGGCCGATCAAAGTGTGTGGCCTTAGCAGCCAAAGACGGATCCTGACGGGCACCGTCCCTTGTACCCTCAACTCAGGCCTTCGCGGAGACCACTCCCCTGCTGTGGGTTCGGCGCCTGGAGCATCCTGGGAGCTGACCCTAACCCTAAACCTATCCCAAACCTGGACCCTCCACTGAAACCTAAGCCTGCCTCGATCCCTAACCCTGCAATTGAGCCCCCTTCTGTCATGGGCCCATATCACACCTTGAGGGACGTCATGAGACCAGAGTCGCTTCGGCCCTGGCGACGTCCTTGGACTCAACCCTAACCATAGTTAAGGCTCTCTCCCAATGGGGACCCAATTCCAACGTCTGACAAAACCACGCGCCTGGGGTCCAGAAGCAGTGCAGGCTGACGTGGCATGGAACATGGAAGGTCACCATGTCGTTTTCCAGGCCCGGCTGCAGCTACCAAGAAGATTCCGAGTGCCTCCTCCACCAGGGGCTTATCGACGTGTGAGGCCTTGGCAGCCAAAGAGGGATCCTGACCGGCACCGTCCCTTGTGCCCTCAACTCAGCCCTTCGGGGAGACCACTGTCCTGCTGTGGGTTCGGCGACTGGAGCCTCCTGGGACCTAACCCAAAACCTAACCCTACCCCGATCCGGGACCCTCCCCCAAAACCTAAGCCTGCCTCGATCCCTATTCCTGCATTTGAGCCGCCTTCTGGCATGGGCCCTCACTTCAGCCCTCGAGGGGGATCATGAGACTGCAGTCGCTTCGGCCTGGCGAAGTCCCTAAACCTAACCCTAACCCTAGCTTAGACTCTCTCCCCATGGGGACACAATTCCAACGTCTGACAACACCACGTGCCTGGGAGCCTGAAGCGGTGCAGGCTAACTCGGCATGAAACCTGGAAGCTCACCATGTCGTTTCCCAGGCCCGGCTACAGCTGCCCGAAAGGATTCCGGAGGTCCCCTCGACCACGGGAGGAACAACATGTGTGGCCTTGGCAGCCAAAGAGGGATCCTGACCGGCACCGTCCCTTGTGCCCTCAACTCACCCCTTCAGGGAGACAACTGCCCTGCTGTGGGTTCGGCGCCTGGAACCTCCTGGGAACTAACCCTAACCCTAACCCTACCCCGAACCGGGACCCTCCCCCGAAACCTAAGCCTGCCTCGATCCCTAATCCTGCATTTGAGCCGCCTTCTGGCATGGGCCCTCACTTCAGCCCTCGAGGGAGATCACGAGACCGGAGTCGCTTCGGCCCAGGCGACGTCCCTGGACCGAACCGTAACCCTAGCTAAGGCTCTCTCCTAATGGGGACCCAATTCCAACGTCTGACAGCATCATGCACCTGGTGTCCAGAAGCAGTGCAGGCTGACTCGGCAAGGAACCTGGAAGCTCACCAGTCGTTTCCCAGGACCGGCTGCAACTCCCGAGAGGATTCCGGAGGCCCCCTCAACCATGGGAGGAACAACATGTGTGGCCTTGGCAGCCAAAGAGAGATCCTAACCGGCACCGACCCTTGTGCCCTCAACTCAGCCCTTCGGTGAGACCACTACCCTGCTGTGGGTTGGGCGCCTGGAACCCCTTGGGACCTAATCCCTAACACTAACCCTACCCCGAACCGGGATCCTCCCCCGAAACCTAAGCCTACCTCGATCCCTAATCCTGCATTTAGGCCGCCTTCTGGCATGGGCACTCAATTCAGCCCTCGAGGGAGATCACAAGACCGGAGTCGCTTCGGCCCTGGCGACGTCCCTGGACCGAACCCTAACCCTAGCTAAGGCTCTCTCCTCATGGGGACCCAATTCCAAGGTCTGTCAGCATCACGCGCCTGGGGTCCAGAAGCAGTGCAGGCTGACTCGGCAAGAAACATGGAAGCTCACCATGTCCTTTCCCAAGTCCGGCTGCCGCTCCCAAGAGGATTCCGGAGACCTCCTCGACCACGAGAGGAACAACATGTATGGCATTGGCAGCCAAAGACGGATCCAGACCGGCACCGTCGCTTGTGCCCTCAACTCGGCCCATTGGGGATACCAGTGCCCTGCTGTGGGTTGGGCGCCGGGAACCTCCAGGGACTTAACTCTAACCCTAACCTTAACCCTAACCCCTAACCCCTAACCCCAACCCTAACCCTAACCCTAACCCTAACCCTAACCCCTAACCCTAACCCTAACCCTAACCCTAACCCTCACCCCTAACCCTAACCCTAACCCTAACCCTAACCCTAACCCCTAACCCTAACACTAACCCTAACCCTAAACCCTAAACCCTAACCCTAACCCTAACCCTAACCCTAACCCTAACCCTAGCCCTTGCTTCTTCAACCCTTAAGTCTCACAAGCATCTCTTATAGGACAATAACAAAGCCTGTCAATCAAGCTGCATCCTGACAAAGAGGTCCACTCTCCTCCAGTTCAGCCTTCAAGAGAATAGGTCATTTGTGTTGGTTCAGGCTTGGAATGGGTGGATTCCATGCATCCTCAACTGCCCGCTCCTGAGACCAGTCTTCTCCTGAACTTTTCTCTGTACAGATTCCCTGGGTAAATAGTTGTGTGGGAGATGCGTGCACAGTATACACACGCTGATCAGCCAGCCTGGTGCATCCAGGACCCAACAAGTCAGTGGAGTTCAGACTGCCCCCACCAAAGTGCATAACCATTTGAAAGGAGGCAGTGAAGCCCCCAAAATCATTTCACAGTGGCAGATTTAAACTGGCATCAGTCAGCCCACATCTGAACTGACCGCATGCTGGGGATGCTGACTTCCACAGCAATCAGTGCTCCCAGCTGTTTTATCAGAGGAAACCCCAGCAAGTTTGTGGAGTCTGATGCTGGCAAGGCAGTGCACCTTTCTCCAGCTCTGTCTTCAGGGGAAATGTGTGCATTTGAGTAGGATAAGTCTTGGAATCAGGCAGATGTCTGGTGCCCCCAAATAATCAGCTCCTTGGGACAGGCATGGCCTGTCCCTACAGCTGCCCTGTTCCAGCTCCCTGGACCCGCCCAGCTTGCACACTACACACCCCCTCGGCCTGCAGAGGGCAGCCTGTGCCCTATAAGTCTGTGGAACCAGGGCTAGTCTGCTTTGCCTTCTGGGTGGAGGCATACAGCCCCAAAAATCTTTCTCAGGCAGCAACTTTATTTTTTATTTATCTATTTATTTTTTAATATAATTTACTGTCAAATTGATTAACATACAGTGTGTAAAATGTGCTCTTTGTTTTGGGAGTAGATCTCCATGGTTCATCACATACAATACCCAGTGCTCATCCCAACAAGTGCCCTCCCCAATGCCCATCACCCACTTTCCCGTCTCCCCACACCCCATCAACCCTCAGTTCTCTGTATTTAAGAGCCTCTTATAGTTTGCCTCCCTCCCTCTCTGTTTGTAAGTAATTTTTCCCCTTCCCCTCCCCCATGGTCTTCTGTTAAGTTTCTCAAGATCCACATATGAGTGAAAACATATGATAGCTGTCTTTCTCTGACTGACTTATTTCACTCAGCATAATACCTTCCAGTTCCATCCACGTTGATACAAATGGCATGATTTCATTCTTTCTCTTTGTCAGGCAGCAACTTTAGACCTGGAACAGTCAGATCCAATTTGGACTGGCTGCCTGAAGGGGTCCCTGGCAGATATAGCATCCAAGGACCCCAGGTCTGTCTTCTTGAAGACCGCCCAGATAATCACCCTAAGACATCACCACACCCTAAACCCTGATCCTGACCCTGGCTCTTAGAGAATTTGGTGTTGTCTATGTTTTGAGATTTTGGCTGTTCTAACAGGTGTGTAGGGGCATCTCATATTGTTTTAATTTGCATGTTCTTAATGACATATGATGTTGAACTTCTCTTCATCTGCCATCTGTACATCTTCTTTGATGGCATGCCCGTTTAGATTTTTTGCCCAATTTTTAACCAGGTTGTTTTCTTACTGTGGAGTTTTAAGAATTCTTTGTATATTTTAGATAACAATTCTTTATCAGATATATCTCTCTGTAAATATTTTCTCCCAGTCTATGATTTGTCTCTGTATTCTCTTAAACTAATTATCTTTTTATTCAAGTCTATTTTTTAATTTCTACTTTAACACTAACTTAGGAAAGCACAATTCACTGAGATTTCCACTGCCAAGAATAGGTGCCACTTTTCTGAATGGGACAGGAAGAGTGAATCGCATGACGACAGTTAAAGCAATCCCAAAGAAACAAAGGCAGAGTTCGTGTTCTTTGAACTTGGGAGAACAGTCTCTTGTTTACTTGGTCCCATGTTCATTAACAGCAAAAGGGTGAAACTGCAGTGTGCTACTTGTGGTGACAGACTAGCTGCTGAGGCAATGAGACTATCGGCACTGGAGCCACAGTCACAGGTAAAACATAAGTAAATTGGCTCCAAACCAAATTCCTTGAGAGAGTATTGAGTTGAGAAGCTGGCAGCACCAGATTTTTAATATTTCACATACATAAACCAGTACTTTTCAGGTTCTTGACAAAGTGGTACCTTGGTACCAAGTTACCAAACAAGTATACATGAAGGCTGACATGTTCATGGAAGACTGCGTCACAGGCTTGAAGCACCAAAGTCATCGCTTGAAAATATTGGGTGTGTCTGTGGCATAGAAAGAGCTTGGGCACGACTTTCCAAAGACACCACTTCTCAGCACATCAAGGAGCTGGTTAGTGAAATTGAAGTTCAGAGATAGAAGTCAGAATAAATGAAACTACCAAAAGATTTTCCATCATGGCCTGATGGACTGTTATGGATGACACAACGCATGTGTCATTTGAATACGATGATGATGCAAAATGAGAAATTTGTTTATAGCTTCATTGCCAACAAAACTGTTAGCTCTGAACCAATTTGAACCACTCACAGCAACATTGCCAACAGGTGTAGTTTGGAGTCTGAGCTTTGTGTGGCGAGTCCTGACGGCACAGCTGCCGTGAGAAAAATGGTCTGGAGCAGCTGCCTGGAATGATGAACTTGCACCAGGATCTTAGTGAAAGCTCTGCCTTCTTTAATGACAATGTCTTGCCTGAAAAACATCCGACCCAAGCAGTGTGCTTAAAGAGGCAGTAAAATTGTGACTTCCCTAACAACTGACACATTAAATTCAAGATTATTCTCTTTATTCTGTACAAAATGGAAGCTCATCATAAGCAACTGGTGATGCATTTTTAGATAGGGTAGTTATCAAGGGGAGGGGCCCGGCTGAGAATGCTTGACGAGGATGGGCTCCTAGCGTTTCGGCAAGAAATGAAGGGTCGTGGCCCCAGCTCATTAACATCATGAATCAGACAGTCTGACCCCCCGATTTGTCTAATATCCTCAATATTTAAAGATATTAATATTTCCGTGCAAGAACAGAATGCCATGCATTTTCATTAAGACACGTAAGGTCAGAGAGCACGCGTAAATGTTAAAGAACCAGAAGAACGGGGGTGCCCGGCTGGCTCAGTCGGTTAAGCGCCTGACTTCGGCTCAGGTCATGAACTCACGGTCTGCGAGTTCGAGCCTCACGTCCGGCTCTGTGCTGCCGGCTCGGAGCCTGGAGCCCGCTTTGGATTCTGTGTCTCCCTCTCTCTCTGTCCCTCCCCCGCTCATGCTCTGTCTCAGAAAGAAATAAACATTAATAAAATAAAAATAAAAAACCAGAAGGACAGAGGCTCATGCAGATTGTGATCATGGATTCCATTATTAACAAGTATTGTTTTGGCATTTGCACATCTGTGAAACTGTAACCAAACACCTTATGAACCAATAAGATGTGGAGTTTTTTGATTGAACATTTTAAATATAATTTTCCGTCAAATGAAGACACTGCTGCAATGAGGATGTTAATGGATGCTGAACCTACTTGCCCCCAATTGTTAGCCAAACCCAACCGGAAGCCGGAAGCCGGGAGCCTCCTGGGGCACCGAACCGGAATCGGCAGAGCAGCGGGAGTCTGAAGGGCCAAGGGGAGGCTCCATCACCGGTGTAAGAGGAGGCACTTGTGTTTTGCGCTATTTTGCTTGAAATCGGGTGATGTTAGAGCATAATGAATGCCGACATGCATGACGTGGTAGAGATAAAACCCTGATTTGTAGAGAGAGGGGCAGTAGGTCCTCCACTGGGGAGGCCTTTGTTGCATTGCCATTGGTGTGTGAAGACAGGTCCTTGCATACGACATGAAGACACACAGATATACGCCCGCAAAGAAAGGCAGACAGAGATGCAGTGTCGGGACCGTGCGTAGTTTCTCTTCTGATTTCTCCAGTTTCTCAGCGGGATACAAGTCAAGGCCCAGAAGGTAAGATGAGAGGGGCGGGGTGATAAGCAGCCACCTCAAAGGATGTGAGGACACCCACCCTGGAGACCTAGAAGTCACGGGCAGCACCAAGGACCCGCCCAAGGTGAAGTCTTGACAAGAGGTTGGCTGAGTTGGTAGGTGGAAGGAGAGAGGTGGAGTCATCCAGCACTAGGGGGAGGGGAGAGAGGGGACGGAGCACAGCTGCAAGCAAGGGAGGGGTGCGGTATAATGGCGGTGCCGTGAATCCAGGGCATGGAAGTGTGTGTGCACTGTGACGGTCAGCCAGGCTGGGCACCAGAGGCAGCAAGCTGAGGAGCAGAGGACGTAGTCAGAGGGAGGGCACTTGAACTAGAAACGGAGGAACATAGCCATTGGTGTTGTGGAGGCCAGGGAATGAGCTTGGCAGTGGCTGACTGAAGGAAGGAAAGGTGAGGTGGCCAGGAGAAGGGGGTTAGAACCGAGGTGGATTAGGTATGTGCAAGCAAAGTCACCACGATCGGTAATGAGCAAGACTGACTCTACTGCTCAAGTCCTCATCGACTGTGAGATGGTTGGAGATTCTGTCGCCGACACTGCCCAGGAAAGGCTGCAGGGCAACTGCTAACAGCTTGTGCTTCCAGGGGCTGGGGTTTGTGGAAGAAAAGCCACGATCCAAATGCAGCCAGAGGGGTACCCAGTCCACCTCCAGCAGGACAACACTCTGGAGAGGTGGGAGGAAAATGGAGAAGAGGAGGAATTAAAGCTGGGTGGACTGGTCTCCATTAGAGCCCAGCCTGACGGTCAGAATCATCTGGAGGGATTCAGAACAACAGAAGCCCAGGTGGTACCCCCGGGGACACTGCTTCTGAGCTACGTCAAAGTCCAGGGCTGGCACTTTTAAACATCCACCCAGGTGACACAACAGGCAGCCAGAGACCAGTGAGTGAAGGATGGTGATGGGCACAGCCCAGCGCAGGGAATAGAGCCGGTCACATTGTAATAACTTTGTACGGGACAGATGGGAGCTCTGAGTAAGAGTATTGTGGAATCACTATGTTGTACTCCTGAAACTAATGTAACATTGTGTGTCCACTGGGCTGCCAAGTGGCCATCCCAGAAGCCACGACCCCTGGGGCCTTTGGGGACCGGGGCTCCACATTGCCTTGAGTACAGTCTCACTGATGCAGCCACACTGTTTTGTTACAGGTGATCTCAGTACACATTATTTGTCCTGTATTTTTGGAATTATGTGTATGAACGGGCTAGACCATCTCTGGATTTTGTTGTGTGCCAGCAAAGAGAATTGCAGTCACCTGCGTGGCTGAGAAGCTGTGTTGAGGAGGACACAGGACAAGGGTCTGGTGTCTGTGACAGACTCAGGACCAGGTGGAGGTGAGTGAGGGACAGGGCGACAAAGTCACCATGGTAATCAAGCCTCCCCCACACCTCCCTCCAAAGTCTGAATGAGGAGCCCCCAGGGCTGGCCAGGGGCTAAACCCCTGAGTCCTCACGGGCACCCTGAGGGTGAGCATGCCAGTCCAGCAGGATGCCATCAGTCACCACCAGGTGGCAGCAGGGGACAGGAGAGGGGCCAGGCCCCACACAGGAATAGCTGCTCCTGGGCCCGATTGGTTGGCCGCCCAGGTGTCTCAGCCTCCTATCTCCATTCTAACATAGAACCATCTCCCCCAAATCCTACACTTCCCGGGGCTCGCCTGCCATAGAAGGAAAATATGTTTCGGATGACCCTTCCTCGCTTCCTGCCGTGATGGGATAATCCCACCAGTCCCCAGGCGTGGCCTGACTCCTCTGGCCTCAGTCCCTCTGAGGCGACCTCCACCCCCTGGACCCTGCTATCCACTCGGGCCTCCTGCAGCCCTGGGCCTATCTCCCACTACCCAGACTCTCAGGCCCAGGAAGTCCCCTACCCCTGCCCCAGTGGCATGTTGAGGCATGTTGAGCAGAGCAGGGATTCCCAGCCAAAAAGAAAGGCTTGAGCCCAACCCCAGAACCTGTCACCCTCAGCCACAAGCCAGGCATGGCCGGAGGCCCGTGATGCCCTAGCCCCCACTGTTCTTCCTCACCGACCTCACATCTGACTTTCTCCCACGTCCACTCAACTCAACCACAAGCCGACTGCCCCTCACACAGCACCCCAAGCCTGTTGCTCCTTGACACCCATGGGGGCCCAGGGTGAGGACACACCCCTGGCTGCCCAACTTGTGCTCTCACTGCCAAGGTCTTGACGGGCAGGTTGGGCCCGCCCCCAGGCCAGGTGCCGCCTGTGGGGCATAAAGCCTGCAGAGGCAGCTCCTGAGGGAGCTCTGCTATCTGCCATGAAGGGGAGCAGCACCCTCCTGCTGGTGGCCCTCACCCTGCTCTGCTCCTGCGGTGAGTCTGTGTGCTTCCAGCAGGGCCCATGTGTGGGGGGCAGACAGGAACCTGGGGGGCTAAAACCCAGGCACTAGGCCCCTCACGAGGATGGGCGGCGGCCTTCCTAGGTGCCCGACCGGCCTCCATCACAGAACACAGATGTGGGCAGATGCCCCCGATGCTCCCGCCAACCCCAGTCCCCACCCAGCCCAGCTCCAACCTCTGCCCCAGCCCTAGCGTCACCAAGCCCAATGTCACCATCCCAGCCCAGCCTGACCCCAACCCTCCAAGCCCCAGGTCAGCCAACCTCACTCAGAGGGTGAATTCCAGCCACATTAGGGTCTTGCCGCCCCTTCCCTAGTAATGCCAGGGAACCCCAGAGTGGGAGATGCTGCCGAGGCTAGGGGTGACAGGAGGGGTCTGTGGCCAGGTAGAGTTAGGGGGTATTATGGAGTAAGACCTGGGGGAGGTGAGGCAGGGTGATCATGGGGGCACACCTGGGGCAAGTGAGGTGGGCATTGATGCAGAAGTTCCGGACACCGCCGAGGCTGGAGTGCTGGGAGGTCTGGGGTGGGCTGGAATGGAATTCTCTTGTGCTGGTGTCACCTTGCCCCCACCTCACAGGGCTGGCCATCGGGGATGACAACAGTGACTTTTTCATGGACTTCCTGCAAACGCTGCTGGTGGGGTCCCCAGAGGAGCTATATGAGGGACCTCTTGGCAAGTACGATGTCAATGCAGATGCCAAGGCAGCACTGACGGAGCTCAAGTCCTGTATCGATGGCCTACAGCCTATGCACAAGGCGGAGCTGATCAAGCTGCTGGTACCAAGGCTGGGGTGGGGGCGGGGGGGTCACCCCATTCCCTGAAGGTCCGCAGCCCCAGCAGGACACACAGCCCTGCCCCACTAGCCCTCCACCAAATGCTATGACTCCTGATTATCACCCCAATACAGCCACCACCCCACAGACACCTTGACCTGCCTCAGTCAGCAGAAGTGGACATCCCAGACCTCACTCCCCCAGAGCAGCCTCAGCCTCCCCTAAGAGCACATACATGCATATGGCACACCCACATACAAGTACGCACCACTTCCGCCGTTGCTAGGAGGGGACTGGCTGAAGTGTGCCAGAGCCTACGGTCCTCCAGGGGCTGGCCTGGGCCTACCTGCCCAACAGGATGGGGCTTTCTAGTTATCGATCGCCAGGTATGGGACCCCCAGCCCTCTTGGCCCACACCTGTCTGCCTTCCAGGTGCAAGTGCTGGGCAGTCAAGATGATGCATAGCGGACCCCAGTCATGTCTCCAAGCAGCCACAGGACCAGCTACACAAGCAGCAATGGCCACACTGCCCCATTACCACTTCTCCGCGTGTAAATTTATCATAAAACTGTTCAATCAATAAAGCCTCCTGCAGCTCAGGCTCTGGCTCCTGTCTCTCCCCACAGTCAGGGACACAACCGCATGGATATGAGGATTCACAGACACGGGGTCACATCCGCAGAGCATGCACGGAGAAGTAGCCCCACACAGAGGGCAGACCCACCAGACCCCCATGTAGGCGGACAGAGCAAGACGGACAGGCAGAGGAGTGGACACAGGAAGGGCTACAGAGGCAGCGGTGGGGTGCAGGACCAGTGCGTCAGAGGAGGCAGGGCAAAGAGCCCCAGGCCGACGATGAGGCTAGAACCGGGAGGTCAGGCTGGGGGAGTTCTGCGTCTGAAGACTGTCATTCCAAGACAATAAATATCCACAATATACACCTGGCACAGGTCCAGGGCTTGAAAGCATTCCCCCTAAAGTCACCCAAGGAAACAGTCTGTCTGGAAGACGTGCAGACCCGAGCCCTATCCCCAAGAGGAACCTTGACAAAGTGGAGAAGAAAGTGCACCTGGTCTTGAGGACACCCGTGGTCGAGGGGTGGGCATGGCCAGCAGTGGCACAGGAGGGAGAGCAGGGTCTGGAAAGGTCCCGCAGAAGGGCAGCAGCTCAGCGCCACCCCCCAAACTCCCCAACCAGCGCTGACCCTACCCTCACCCAGGATCCCAACTGCTGGAGCCTTCTTGTGCCTCAGTTTCTCCAGATCAGTGGTCTTCACTGGAAGCAAGGCCGACTAGGTTCATCTCTGCCCCTCACAACCTTTGCTCTCTGGCCACTCCAGCTCTGGGCCCTGTGGCCTCACCTTCCAGTACAGAACCTCACTGTCCCTTTTCCCACCCTCCAAGCCTCTGCCCTACCCACCATAGTGAGGAGCAGAGCAAAGTCCTGACCTGAGCCATGCCTGGTGAGGGTGGGGGTCCCCTGGGCAGAGGCCATTGTCTTCATCATACAGATAGTGATCTAGAACCTGCTGTCCCACTGAGCTGCATTCTAGAGCTCAGGGGCCAGGATCTCTCCCCACCCCCACCCAATTCTCCAAGCCCCCTGGGAAGAGGAGAGAGAGGGAAAGGCCTTCCTTTCCATGCCCCTTTTTTGGGAACTGCCTGGCATTGAGGCCGGTGCGACGGGACGACCTCCAAGGAGGCTCGGTCCATAGGTTGCTCTGAGTGCAGCTCCTGGACTGAAGAGGTAAGGGCTCCTCTGGAGCGGCCCTCTCCCTGCCCCACAGCACAGCCTCAGCCAAGAAGTTTTCCACCTTTGCCCACCACTCCCCGCCCAGTGGTGCCCAGCATCCCCTGAATAGGAGGAACCTACCCAGAGCCCCTGCAGAGCCAGGGAAGTGTGGTCAGTGAGGCTGGAGGAGACAGCCCTTCCCAGCTTGTGAATGAGGGTCTAATGCTCCTCCTCTTGGAGGCTGGTGAGGGCAGAGCAAGCCCACTGCTCCAAGCATAACCTCTGTGTAGACCCCAGCTCAAGACCTTACTGAGGAGGCTGTGGCCTGCAGTTCTGCCCACCAGTGGGGACAAGACAGGGATAGGGTGGGGAGTTGGGACTTCCCAGCACCTGGTCACTCTTCCATCCATGGACAGAGCCAGCCATGGCAGAGGAAGTATGGGTGGGCACCTGGAGGCCCCATCGCCCCCGGGGGCCCATCATGGCCCTCTACAGCAGCCCAGGACCCAAGTACTTGATTCCACCCACCACGGGTAAGAGCCTGGGAGCCTGGGATGGGACTGGGGTAGGGGAAGAAGCCAGCTCTGAGGTGGGCTCGGATGGGCCTGGAGAGGGTCTGGAGAGGGTCTGGGAGGGCATGGGGCGGGTCTGGGGAGGTTCTGGGAGGGTCAGGGAGGTCTGACGAGGGTCTGGGGAGGGCATGGGTGGGCCTGGGGTGGGTCTGGGGAGGGTCTAGGGAAAGTTTGAGGTGGGCCTAAGGAGGGTCTGAGTGGGGGCAGGGGGTGGGCCTGGAGAGGCTCAGAGCAGGGAGGGCATTGGGAAGGCTGGGGGCTCATCCCTGACTCCCAGCCCATCAATCCCTCTGGGGTCAATAGGGTGGGGAGAAGGACGGCATTCTTACTCCGGGCTGCTCAGAACCCCTGCCCCACAGGCTTTGTGAAGCACACACCCACCAAGCTGCGCGCACCAGCCTACAGTTTCCGTGGGGCCCCCATGCTCCTGGCAGAGAACTGCTCCCCAGGGCCCCGCTACAGCGTGAACCCCAAGATACTGAGGACTGGCAAGGACCTTGGCCCTGCCTACTCCATCCTGGGGCGCTATTGTACCAAGACCATCATGACCCCTGGCCCCGGTAAGTGAGCCTGGCCCAGCCACAGACCTGCCCAACCCTGCTGGTGGCCACTGCACGTCCTGTCCAGGTGAAGGTGTGAAGGAGCACAGGCATCCTGGCTCTCCTGTCCCCTCTTTTTCCTCTCGAGGGACACCATCAGGCCCAAAGCAGCCTCGGAGACCCTCAAGCCCAGCTCTAACTTGGGCCTTTCTTGCCCTACATCCCCACACCAGGCCCACACCAGACTCTGCCCTTCCCCCTCCAAAGCTGCACCTGTCCCGCCCACTCCTGCAACTCCGGGACACCCCTAACCAATCTCGGTCACCATCCCCTCCCAGCACACCCTCCGCTCTTCTCCCGAGCCAGGTGACTACTTTCCAGAGAAATCGGCCAAGCACGTGTTTGACTCAGCACCCAGCCACTCCATTTCTGCCCGAACCAAGACCTTCCGAGTGGACAGCACCCCAGGTGTGCACCAGCCCTGGTAGCCAACATCCAACCAGGGTGGGGACCCGGGGGGTGGGGGAGGTGAGACAGGGTAACCTGATGGCTGCACTCCTAGAAGTGGCAAACTTCAGGAAAGGAGCTGAGACTCTGCATGCAGGATTCTGTCCAACCTGAGACTCACTGCCTGTGCGCCCCACAGGCCCTGCCGCCTACATGCTGCCTGTGGTCATGGGGCCCCACACCGTTGGCAAGGCGTCCCAACCCTCCTTCTCCATCAAAGGCCGCAGCAAGCTGGGCAGCTTCAGTGACGACCTTCACAAGGCAAGGGTCCCCCCCCCCCAGGGCACAGCACTGTTCATCCCCCAGAGACAGTCCATCTGGCCCTTCCTCCCCAGAACCCAGTCCCATCAGAGTGAAACCTATCAGCTCTTCACCCTCCGGTGTCTGCCACATGCATGGCACCGCCCTGTCCCCTGCACCCCCAGGTTACATTCCTGGGGTGAGGAAGGGCAGACAATGGACAAGGACGGAGATAGCAACAGTGCCGGGGGAGTGGAGCAAGGAAGGGATTTATGGAGTGCTGCAGGGAGGGTGGGAGCAGCCTTCGATGAGGTGGCATGCAGGAAAATAAGAAGAAGGAGAGGAGTAAAATGTGAGATATTTGGGGGAGGAGGGTTCCAGCTGCAGAAAGAGCCAGTGCAAAGGCCCTGAGGTGGCCATGTGTTCAGGAGGTTGAGGAGCCTGGGGAGACTTCCAAAGTGGTTTCACAGCACTGCTGACCCCGCCAGTCCAGCCCACGGCCATCAAATCCCACAGGACAGAATCCCAGCTGCAAAGGGGCCTCTCCTGCACACACCAAAGGGACAAGCCTGGGACTGACACACTGAGGTGTCATCACCTTGGTGAGGCTTCAGTAGAGGAGTAATGTCCCACACAGAGAAGGTCATCCCACAGTGTGACTGTTGTCTGGAGACAGAAGGGACCCCTGGACACACAGACACACAGTGACTCAAGGCTTGAAATGCACTGTCCGATGCTGGCCGCCTACCCTTTGGGATCACGTGCCCTGGCAGGCCAAGCCTGTCTGAGCCTCTTTCACCTTCCAGACCCCAGGTCCTGCAGCCTACCGCCAGACGGATGTGCAGGTGACGAAGTTCAAGGCTCCACAATACACCATGGCAGCCCGGGTGGAGCCCCCAGGGGACAAGACCCTCAAGCCAGGACCAGGAGCCCACAGCCCTGAGAAGGTCCAGGAAGAGCAGGGCCCAGAGGGGTGGCGTGAGGGGTGGGGAGTTACAGTGAGGAGGGAGTGGGGATGGTGACATGGCCCAGAGGGCATAGGGATGGTCACAACCCAGTGGGGGGGGGGAGAAGGGGCACCACTCAGAGGGGGTGATGGGGCACAGCCTGGGAAGCCGGGAACACAGGCCAACCTGTGTGGTTGAGTTGTTGGGGGATACATCTCGGGGGTGTGAAGTCAGCAGGGGCACAGCCTGGTTGCAGGGGGAGGCACAGGCCAGAGGAGTAGTTGGGGAGCAAGCCCAGAGTGGGTGTGGGGGGGAAGGGCCTGTGAGCCTGTGGGGGGCACAGTGGCCATGCATCCCTAGAATGCTAGGCTTTCCTGACATACCACTTCCCCAGCTGGCAGGTCCTGCCTCCCTAGACACCAGTGACAGTTAGTGTGCAGAACACTCACCAAACCCAGTAGTGTGGCTTTGGCGCTGGTCACCTTGGCCCAGGGCTCAGGAAGGACAGTGAAGCCACTGTCAGCAGCTCTAGCCCCAGGGAGGGCAGAACCTGTCAGGCAGGGGCAGGGGTGCCAGAGCCTCTCACAGCCTCTCCTCCCCAGGTGACAGTGACCAAGCCCTGTGCCCCCATCGTCACCTTCGGCATCAAACATTCTGACTACATGATGCCCCTCGTGGTGGATGTGGAATAGCCCTGGCCCCCACCACACCCCATCACCCACAGCCTCTGCACATCATGTTCCCACATCTGGGCCGTGGGCTAGGGACGCCTCCTCCCCAAGCTGGGCTGTGGCCAGCCTGGCCTGCAGGGCAGAGCATACCTGTTTGGACAGTTGTGACCAGTTATTTTTTCTATGCTGCTTTCCCATTTGCTAATCTTGTTTCCTGCTGTGCCCACATGTTTAATAAACCACAGATCCCATTAGTAATGGGTTTGTCTTGACAGTAGAATCAAGCTTTTTCAGAAAGCCGCCCCCCCCCCCCCCCCCGGCCAACATAGGCTGTTGGGTCCTACCCTGGCTTCCAGGGCTTGGGGTCTGAGCAGAGAGGAGGGCTTGGGACCCTCGGGTGCCCACCCTCCTAATTCTGCCTCGGGCCCTTCACCTCGCATTTCGTCGTACACTCCAGGGATGGTCACACAAGCACCTATCCCCTCCTATATGGTCTTCTGCCTGCATGACTCACTCTCACCCATGAGATCTGGGTCCCCACCTTGAATCTGGACTAGGGCCTGTGACCACCCTGAATAAAGTGATACTGTGACTCCTGACGCCAGGCCATGACATAGAAAGGAAACGGCTTCTGCCTGTGTATCCCCCTCGCTTCGCTCACTTCACACCATGGTGTGCCCCCAACACGTGGTGTGGCCACATCAACATCCAGGCAGCCAGCACAGCTGGACCGCAAGCTCACACCAGCATCAACCAGCGGAGATGTGAGCAAGCCTTCAGGTGACAGCAGCCCTGGCCTCGGGTCTCCCAGCTGAAGCCTTAATGTTCTAGGCAGAGAGCTGTCCCCACCATGCGGGTCTCAAATTCCAACCACAGTGATCCAAAGACAAAAATTACTATAAGTGACTAAGTTTTAAGGTGATCTGTTATGCAGCAAAGGCAACACAGGAAGCACAAGAGGACAAGGACCAGGAAGGAGGTATCTGAGTGAGGCCCAAAACAGGCATTTCTAGAGGCCGCCTGGAGTCTAAGGCCAGGCCTTGAGGAATGGAGTCTGGATTTCACCTTGACCTTGGGGAGGTTGCAGAGGACCTCAAGATGGGTGGTCCTGCCTGCTGTCCCCGTGAGCCTGCCAGCCATAGCCACACAGAGCACAATACGGCTGCTGACCCTGGCCCAGCAGGAACCACGTCAGGTTCGGTGTTCTGAGCACCTCACGTTTATTCATCTAACCCTTGGGAGTAATACTATCATCACCCTATCTGAGTTACAGAAACTTGGCAGAGAAAGTGGTAAGCCTGTGACCACCTGCCTAGGGCAGTGGGGGCCAAGTGAGGGAGGGAGGGAGGGAGGTACAGGGACAAGGCAGAACCAGAGAGGGAAGAAGTGGGGTCTGGACCAGCAGTGTCCATGGCCTGTCTGTGGACCGAGTCAGTTCCAGATGAAACTCTCAAGCACCCAAAGAAATGAGGACACCAAAGACAGTGTTTACTTCACCATGAAACTGTTTATTCCAAATTTTTATTGGTAAATGCCTTGTCCTTGAATTGCGGGATAGAGCCTGGCAGCTACCTTGGCACAGACTGGGTCCCCGGGTCCTTCTTGGGTTACTAGTCTCAGGCACCAACATCAGCAAACCCCGCCCATGCACAAAAGTAGGTGCTGAGTGCACAAGGCTGAGCAGGAAGAGGGTGAAGCCTCTGACCGGTTGGCAGAATTGCCAGGCCCCCCTCACGGAATCCATCCCAATGCAACGAGAATGAGAGACCAAAAGGTCAATCAGAAAGGAACTAAAACCCAGACCCCAAAACAGCTGGAAGCAGAGATGGAAACTTTAGGAGAGAACGTTACAGCTGGAGGTCTCAGGGAGACAGCAGAGAACACTCAGCAAGACCACCCAAGTGCAGAATGGAAACTAGCCTGCCACGGCAGGACGAGCAGGCACAGCTCGCTTAGTGTGGCGTGGCTCCCACAATGGAGCATGTTCTCAGAAAGTGAAGTCAGCACCACAAACCCGGGCAGAGTGGGG
Source organism: Felis catus (assembly GCF_018350175.1). Classification (NCBI taxonomy): domain Eukaryota; kingdom Metazoa; phylum Chordata; class Mammalia; order Carnivora; family Felidae; genus Felis; species Felis catus. The sequence continues at coordinate 115,346,546 of NC_058377.1, read as the reverse complement.
GATGCAGGGTGAGGGTGTGTCTGCAATGCCCTCGGCAGCTGCCAGCACAGCGGCCAGTGGGCACGCCCCCGTGGCAAGATTTAAGGTGAGATGAGCAGAGGACTAAGTCAAAGCCATAGAGTGTGGCGACTGGGAAGGGAGGCAGGACCACGGGAGCCTGAGAATGCCAGGGAGTAAGGGGAAACAGTGAAGTCCCAGAGACACGGAGGCACGTAAGCCGACCTCACTGGATGAAAAACGAGCATCTGGAGGAGCAGAGGCAGTCAGAACAGAACACTCAGAAGTAGGAAGGTGGGATCCTCCTCCTCCAGGAGGCTGAGAGGGCCAGCAGGTACAATGGAATGACCATATGAGGATACAGGCCAATCCTGCTGGAAGGGGAGGCAGGCATCAGTGCCACAGGGGCAGTGCCCAGGGCTGGAGACCAGAGCAAGGTAGGGCCAAGAGAGTTGACGTGTGGTCAATGTGTGTGACCCGGGCAAGGAGGGTGGACAGGGCGCCAACAGTCTTCAGGGAGTAAGGGGAGTAACCGGGATGACAGAAGACGGGGAAGGACACAGAGCCAATGAATCGTTTCTTACATGTATTTGTGCACAAGCAAGGGTGCCGACACCTCACCACATCTCACCAGCGGGTGAGATGCCGCTGGTCCAGCTGGGCCTGTGGTTCGGTTTGTGTGAACATGGGGCTGGCCAAGTGGGCCGTGAGGGCCCAGGGAACAAACGGTGGGTGGGCATGGAGGGCAGTCTGCAGAGGGATGCGAGAATAACTAAGCGTCCCCACAGTAAGGTGGTAGTCACTGTCAAAGGGCCTCGCTTGGTGGATGGGAAGCTGCCTGCTGACACTCCAGAAGCGACCCACAGGTCCTACGAAGAGAGTCCTTGTAGGGAAGCCTCCTGTCCTGACCCACAGAAGGTGCCCCCCTCAACACACACACTGCCTGACTCTGAAATGCCAGACAGAACTGCTTCTAAAGGTCTGGTCTCGCGGAAATACACCTTTGGTGTTGGGTAGCTCTCGAATCCTGAGAAAACGGGGAGTTTCTTCTCCTGGATACAAGACTGTGAGATCCAGAAGGACTGGGAGGGCCCAGGGCCTCCAGCCAAGGTTGCAGTCCACTCCTTCATCCATGGCCCCTTGCCCTTTCCCGACGGTCCGGAGGGCAGGCAAGGCCTCAGGGCGGAACCCTCAACATTGATCTACCCATGCCCAGCAGCCCTAGCCAAGAGTATCTGCCATCTCTGGTAGAAATGGTGCTCGAAGTTCACAGCCACACCCCCTTCCTGTGTCAGCTCCAGGCACCTCAGATCTCAGATGTGGCCTGACCTAGAGACAAGGACGGGACAGAGCCTTAAAACGCCAAAGCCCCAAGGAACAGGGGAAGGCTGCTAGCCACAGGTAGCCATGTCCAGGATTCCCAGCTGCTCAGGTCAGACCTGCTCTGCCAGAGCCTCTAACACCCAGAACAGTACAGAGAGCTGGGCCTTGGCTTCTCCAAGGGAAAGAGACCCTCACACACATGGGACCGGCCAACATGAGCTCACGGGGTCAGAGGAAGCCACAAACTCCCAGTCACACAGGAAAAAGATTCCCAAGCCACGATCATCGTTTCAAAGGAGTATTTTGTACGTAGGTCTTCTGGAGCCCAGGACACCAGGCAGGGGGAGACCCTGGCTGCCCCGGGCACTCACAGAAGCCAGTTCCTAGTGGCTCATGTCCTTGCCCTTGACAGGAGATACGAGAGGATGAAGAAGGCCACGATCAGGCCTGCGGCCATACCACATAGAAGCTTCCGGTTGTCTCGCCCAGACCTCGCCATTGTGGAAAAGCGCTTCACACTCCCTGTGAGCAGGCCTGTCATGCTTGTGAAATCCGAGTCCTGAGGGAGGAATCCCAGCACAGTCACACAGGGGGGCATCTCCACGACCGACACGCAGGTGCTGCAGGCACGCTGGGAGCCTGCACAGCAGGCAGTGTGGGGCAGAGCTGACCGCGATGCCCGCGCACACTGCAGACCCTTACCATGCTGTCCAGGTACCGGTTCTGGTCTTCTGCGTCCCTATCGATGTCCAGGGCCAGCTGGTCAGGACACAGAGGGGGCAAGGTCAGGCCAGAGAAGGGACACTGGATGGCGCCTGACCCCCCGTAAGACCAGCAGACCCTGCCAACAACTCTGCCAGACACAGTACCACCAGCAGAGATCAGGGTTCAGGTGTCACCCGGACCTCACACGGATGAATGCTGCCATGGATGAGACAAGGAAGATGGGAACTACGTGAAGCCCTTCCCAGCCTCTACCCTCCCTCTGGTCCCCACTCCAGGGTGCTAGGTGGAGGTGAAGGGACGACCACCACTGACCGATTTGAGCCTGGTGACCTTGGAAGCCAAGTTGTCGGCCATCCGCTTATTCTCCCGGTCTAGAATCTCCTCCACAGCGGCGGGGCTCTGAGCTGCGAGAAGGGAGAGTCTAAGGGGGAGCATCCACCTGTGAGCACTGCCCTTGACCCCTGCATGTCAGCCCTTTGTGGCCTCAGGGCTCTCACTCCAATCCCACCCAGCCATGCTGGAAGTCTCAGAGGACTGAGCTCACATCTGTTGAGCGGGCCCAACCCTAACCCGGGATCCAGTGCATGGACGTCACACATGACGGGCTGTGTAAAGGATAGTGCGTGTGAGCACCTGTCATGTGAGCACATGTCCTGTAAACATATCTAGGCACCCCAAAGGGGTACGGTCCTACTAGCACTTTCTGATATTGTCACAGAACCTGCACGATTCCTCCACAGATGGCATCATAAGGATAGATAGGATAGTTATTTCTGGCAGGAAGAGCACCCAGGAGGGAAGCAGAAAGGCCCTGGCAGGGATGGCCCATGAACTGGGTTCTGAAGAGATGACAAGTGACCAAAGAGGAAACAAATTCGCAAAGCTCCCAACACCCAAAAGTGGGGGCTGAGGTCGATCCTGAGTGCAGGCCCTAGGTCTGCTCACCTCTACACCCCACACCTTACAGGACGCCCTGACCCATGACTAGTGATGCTGAATCTGTCACATCAGGTGGGTGGGAACCATCTCCCCCCAAGTTCGGAGTGCAATTTTGCGGCGGCCAGGATGCCTTAATATGCCACCGAGGCACAGCCTTAGGAATCACTGATGAATACAAACCCCAAAAGAAAGGCTGTTAACGTCCTGCCAACCACTTCAGGTTCGTTAACCCCTTAACGGTTACAAGAGCCCAGCGACACAGGCCATCAGCATCCCAATCCCAGATGAGAACAGGGGCTTCCCCGAGGGCAAACGGGCCAGCCTAGGCCACCCCACCACGCAAGAGCCTCCTCTCCCACGCCAGCTTCCGGGACCTGTGGCCCGTGGCCCGCCAGAGGCCCCAGGCACAGGGCCCCAGAGACCCCTCCCCCCGCGCGCAGCCTGGCTCCGCCCGCCGGCAGTTCTCCCCGCCGCGGCCACTCAGCGGGGCAGGGGCGGGCGGAGGCGGCTCCAGCGGGCAGCCGCATCGTCCACAGCCGGCCGGCCGCGCCGCCATTCGGCTCGCTCCCCCGCGCTCACCCCGCGCCCAGTCAGCCATCGCTCCCGGCCCCGGCCGGGGTCTCCGTCAACGGCACGGCCACAGCCTCCGCAGACGTGGCGCAGCAGTGGGAAGGGCCCTGCGGCCCTGCCCCTTCCGCCCGGGCACGCCGACTTCCGGCCGAGGTCCGGCCGCCGGGGTGACGTGATGGGAGCCGAACCCGCCTGAGGTCTGTTCCGCCGCCGGACAAGGGGAGGGGACGGGCCGTCGGCTCTGGGGACGGCTTGCTGGTTGGTGCTTTCCTCTGCCAATTACTGCGTTGACAGACACTTCTACCAGCCAACCGCGCCGAAGGCGGGGTCAGGTCCTCCGTAGGAAGCGCTCCCAAGCCTTTTATCAGGCGAGATAGGCTGGAAGGGGTCTCAATGGGCATCCGCCTCCGCCAGGCTGCGGTGGGAGTCCCGGCCCCGGTTACTGCCGGTGGGACAGTGGAGATCAAGGCCTGGGGCGAGCGGGCGCTGCAGAAGATGCAGGGGTGAAAGCACTCTGAAGGAAAATGAACCAGACGAAGGGTCAGAGTGTGGGGGTGGTGGGGACAGTAGGAACCGGGCGCTTGCCTTTGCACCCGGGCGCTGAGGGCGCGGTGCGAAGGAGATAGTCAACATAGGCTTGTTGCACAGTGGATACCTCCCCACCCTACTGGAGCGTTTGCTCTGTGTCATTTAGTCCTCCTAACAACACACTGAAACGAGAATTTCTACCATCTCTGCTTTTCAAAAGAGGAAGCTGAGTCGAGGCCAGACTGTGTCTGGGTTACACACCCAGGAAGTTGCTGCACAAGATAATGCTTTGCCTTCATCCTGACCCCTCCCCACTCTCCCCTTTCTTTAAGCTTCAAGGAGGTCTGCTTCTCTCCCACCACGACCATTCCCATCTGCTCTTTTTGTTTTGCATGACCTTCCCCCAGATCACTTCTTATCGTCCAGTCTCCAAAAGTGGCATTTCATCAGATCCCTTTGCGGCCCACCAGGCTCTCCGCCTTTTTTCTTAAAAAACAGGACTATGGCTGCCCATCGGCGTCTTATTTGTCCGTGTTTCCTTGTGTTCACCTTTGGAACACAACCTCTACGAAAGCAGGGACCTCGCATGCAGTAGGCACTCAAACCCCTGTTTACTACATCAGGTGGTCTCCGGGCTGCAAAGTCCTTTCTTTTCCACCTGGACTTTCCCCTCGACTTCCACTCGTTCGGTCCATCAAGAGGGGCGTGGATGGTAGGGGTTGGTAGGGCGGGCTGAGGTCCTCGCCTTGCTGGGAATTCCAGTCCAAGAAGCAGGGGTCCCTGTTAGGTTCGGAGGCTACTCGGCCCCAAAGTCGGACGATCACCGAGTAGGATCTTTGAAACCCCAGCTAACTCCGGGCAAAATCTTCAAGCTCCAGTCAGCTGGTCCAGGTCTCGCCTCCTTAAGGAGCTCGCGGCCCTGACACAACCCAGAGCCGCAGCGCACGCCCATCCCGGCCTCTCCCAGCGCAGCCCCGGCCCCGCCCCACAGCCCCGCGCTTGCCCGTCCCAGATTCCTCCGCGCGCAGCCCTAATACAGCCCCGAGTGAGATGCCGTGCACGCCGGTCCCGACCTCCCAGGCGCACAACCCAGACTCCGCCCCGCGTCGCCGCGTACGCCGGTCCCGGCTTCCCCCGCGCGCAGTCCTGGCCCCGCCCCGCGGCGCCGCGCACCCCTATCCCGGCTTCCCCCGCGCGGCGAGTCAGGGCGGAGCGAGCGGGCTCATCCTGGAGTCGGAAAGCCAAGCCTCTCGCACCCGCCCGGCGCGGTATCCCGGGGGCGCCATGGAGCCCCGGGTGGTTGCGGATGCTGTGGAGACGGGAGAGGAGGATGTGATTATGGAGGCTCTGCGCACGTACAACCGGGAGGTGAGCGAGAGCCGTGAACGTGGTACACGAAAGAAGAGGTGGGGCAGGGTGGGGCGCGAGCGCGGCGGGCGGGGCGCCGAGTCGGTGAGGAGTTGCTACCGGGAGAGAGTCCGGGTGCGCTCGCCGCTGGGCGGGTGGGGCGGGGCGCCGTCTGTTTCCCATCCCCGGAGCGCGGGTCCTGCCTGGTGTGGATCTGTGCCCCTGAGCCCCTGGGTCTCTCTGCAGAACTCCCAGAGTTTCACGTTTGATGATGCCCAACAGGAGGACAGGAAGGTGGGTGCTGACCGAGGGGTAAAGGGGAAGGGATGGGAGGTCCCGGGAAAAGGGGCCTGGTGGAGCCGCTCTTCTTCCTGCCCACAGAGACTGGCGGAGCTGCTGGTCGCGGTTCTGGAGCGGGGCTTGCCACCGTCCCGCCGCGTCACCTGGCTGCAGAGCATCCGCATCCTGACCAGAGACCGCAGCTGCCTGGAGCCTTTCACCAGCCGCCAGAGCCTGCAGGCACTTGCCTCCTATGCTGGCATCGCCTTGGAGGGGTCCGTCCCTGAGCCTCTGGACATGGACGTTGTACTCGAGTCCCTTAAGTGCCTGTGCAACCTCGTGCTCAGCAGCCCGGTGGCACAGGTGCTGGCCGCAGAAGCCCGCCTAGTGGTGAGGCTCGCAGAGCGTGTGGGGCTGTATCACAAGAACAGCTTCCCACACGAAGTCCAGTTTTTTGACTTGCGCCTCCTCTTCCTGCTCACGGCACTTCGCACTGATGCGCGCCAGCAGCTGTTTCAGGAGTTGCAGGGGGTGCGCCTGCTGACTGCTGCCTTGGAGCTGACACTGGGAATGACCCCTGATGGGGGCCCTCCTGAGCTCCTTCCTCCCCAGGAGACTGAGCGGGCCATGGAGATCCTCAAAGTGCTCTTCAACATCACCTTTGACTCCATTAAGAGGGAAGTGGATGAGGTGAGGGCTGACCTGAGTCGGTGGGTAGAGCTTAGCGGTGTGGACGTTTCCTGGATCTGTCTGCCTGTAGGAATACTGGCAAGTTTCTGGGCATCAGATGGGGAGAGGGCAGGTGGAGCTCTTAGCTTATCGGGAGGAGGCAAGGAGATGCACGTTTTGGGCAGGGAGCCTTGGAGAAGATTTCTGAGAGAGGTGGAGGGCATGTCTGGCTCTTCCAGCCTAGCAGGAGGGCTGTTTGGTGTGTGGGGAGGCTGTAGGAGATTTCCCACCATGAGGCCGTGACCATGTGGCTAGAGTACTCTGTGACTTCATCCCAAGAGGACTTAGTGACGTTCTTGATCACAGAAACACTCTGAAGGTAGAGTAGAAGAGGGCAAGTAGAGGAGATGCATGGTCTCTGCACATGATCCTGGAGCGGTGCTTCCTCTCACAAGAACACCTTTCTTTTTGGTCAGGAAGATGCTGCCCTTTATCGGCACCTGGGGACTATCCTGCGGCACTGTATGATGGTCGCTGTTGCTGGAGACCGCACAGAAGAGTTTCACGGGTGAGGGTGCGGCCTCTCGAGATGGAAGAGATGGTGTTCGCGTGTCTGAACAGTGCTTCCCAGCTCTGGCTGTGGGCTAGGCTCCACCCTAGAGAGTCTTCATGTGTCTGGCTGGGACCAGACATCAGTGTGTCTCTACAGTACTACTACGTGATCAGGACAAGTGTCTGGATCTGCGGACAGGAACGTGTCCCTGGAACTTGGGTGGTAGCAACAGGCAGTGTGGTATCTACAGGGCAACGTGGTTACTCACCTCTCTTGTCCATGACCTGTGTTTAGGCAGGTTCTGGCTTGCTTTTTTTGTTTAATTTTTTTCTAATGTTTATTTATCTTTGAGAGACAGAGCACGAGCAGGGGAGGTGAGAGCGAGAGGGAGACACAGTATCTGAAGCAGGCTCCAGGCTCCGAGCTGTCAGCACAGAGCCCGGTGTGGGGCTTGAACTCACGAACTGTGAGATCATGACCTGAGCTGAAGCCGGACGCTTGGCTGGCTGAGCCACCCAGGCGCCCTCAGGTTCTGGCTTTCAAGAGTGTCTGTGGTGCTTCAACCCAGACAGAGGGTGCCCCTTTCCTTGGGAACTCACCCCACTGAGTGGGATGAGCCTCTGAGGTTAGTCCTACTCTAAGTTCTGGCCTCTTGCTGGCCATTAAGTCCCTGGACGCTAGTTCACATCACATGTGGCCTCTGCAGGGGGCACCAAGGGTTGTACTTGTGCAGGGGGACCAGACTTACCAAGCCCCTCTCCTCCATCTGTCTACAGCCACACAGTGAATCTCTTGGGAAATTTGCCCCTCAAGTGTCTGGACGTCCTTCTTACCCTGGAGCCACACGAAGGTTCCCTGGAGTTCCTGGGAGCAAACATGGATGTGATTCATGTCCTCCTCAGCTTCCTAGAAAAGCGTCTGCACCAGGTGGGCAGAGGGACCTACCGTGTGGGTACCTCAGTGGCTCTGACTTTCCCCAGCAGCTGTGGTCCGTGCTTTTTCACGGTACCCACTGGTAAGTGGAGATCAGCCTGACAGTGTGAGTCAGGCAATTTCTCCATCTGCTCTGTGGTCCAGCCACCAGACTCCTCCCTGAGAAATATTTGAAGGTTTTCATTTACACATATTTGAAGGTTTTCATTTCGTTGGTTATCATGAGTTTTAAAACAAAGTACTTACCTTTTAGATTTCTTTGTGGATCTCTTTTGAGTGATCTGAGAAGTCCCCAGCCCTTGCTTGTGACTGTAGAACTTCAGTGTTGCTGCACACAGGTGGCCCGTGGGAACAAGCATCCCTGCAGGGACCCACAGGCATCTTGAGCCAGAGGCTCCCTGGTTCTTGGGCCTGCACACAGGACGTTGGCCAGACCTCTGACCAGCTTCTCTGGGAGCTTGCAGACATCACACAAGCTACAGAGTGCAAGGGAGTGGGATTAGATGGACACCTCCAGAATCCACATCGCGCACATATGCTGTGAGCTGGAGTACAAATGCCTGGCATTGGATGTGATGGCTGTGACTGTCCCTACCACTGCTGCTGCTGGGGTTGGGGTCCAGGGAGATAACTAGGGAGAAGGCCGGGGAAGGACAGGAGCTCTCTGGATCCATGAAGCCCACAGAGTAGAGATTTTCTTTTTGTGTTTTGGCTGTTGTTTTCTGAGGACAGGTCATGTGCCAGTGGTGTGCTAATAACTGATTGCTCTGTATTTCCCGTGCAACCTTGGTATGTAGGCGAGGAAGTGAGAGCAGATGAGTTATTTGCCCCAGGTCACAGAGCATGTGAGTGCATCCTAAGTTAAGGTCCATTTGTGGCCCTCTTGAAATTCACACAAATTCACAAGAATGTGCCCAGTCTTGGCCCCTCAGCTGACTAACCAGGGCAAGGCCTCTTCCTGAGCGCCTCCTGCCAGGACCGTCTGGTGTGCGTGTGTTTGGCACCCCCCCCCCCACTTCAAGTCAGGTGGGGGCACAGCCCCGGTGACAGAGGCTCCTCTGCAGACGCACAGGCTGAAAGAGAGCGTGGCCCCCGTGCTGAGCGTGCTGACGGAGTGTGCCCGCATGCACCGCCCTGCAAGGAAGTTCCTGAAGGCCCAGGTATGGGGCACAGGGGCCGGGGCGGGACCCTGCTTACAGACCCCAGCTGCTGCAGCCCCAGGCTGAGGGACGGCTGCCCCCCCAGGTGCTGCCCCCACTGCGGGATGTGAGGACGCGGCCCGAGGTCGGGGAGCTGTTGCGGAACAAGCTTGTTCGCCTCATGACGCACCTGGATACTGACGTGAAGAGAGTGGCAGCTGAGTTCCTGTTTGTCCTGTGCTCGGAGAGTGGTGAGTGGCAGGATCTGGCCCAGCGCCTATCCCTCCCAGCCACCTCACACACTGATCTCTGCCCTGCTTCTCAGTGCCCCGATTCATCAAGTACACGGGCTACGGGAACGCTGCTGGCCTCCTGGCTGCCAGGGGCCTCATGGCTGGGGGCCGGCCTGAGGGCCAGTATTCGGAGGACGAGGACACGGACACAGAGGAGTACAAAGAAGCCAAGGCCAGGTGTGTGCCCCTACACCCTCGGCTCCTCTCACTCACCCTGGTCCCTGTTCCCACACCCATATGGACTCACAGGGTGGGTGGGACAAGATGACAGATGGCTGAACTTTTTGGGAGTCAGGCACTGGTCGCATAAGTAACCTGCCTTGATGTCAGGATGTTTTGTGAGTGTGGGCTGAGTGGGGCCAGGCAGTCGGGGGACCAGGATATCCCCCGAGCAGGGGCTGGGTCCTTGCTGCTCCTGGAAAGAGCCCTCTTGTGGCTGCCCTGCTTCCACCCACCCCATGCAGCCGCCTCCTGTCCTAGAGAGTCGCTAATGCATTCCCCACAATCCCTCCCCTGGGAAGCAGCATAAACCCAGTGACCGGGAGGGTGGAGGAAGAACCGCCCAACCCCATGGAGGGCATGACAGAGGAGCAGAAGGAACATGAGGCCATGAAGCTGGTGAACATGTTTGACAAGCTCTCCAGGTACGTGTTGTGTCAAGGAGGGGCCCACAGCTGGGAGAAGGGTGAACAGAAGTCCAGGACCCGTGTCCGGTCCTGTGAGCGCCAGGAAGTGGGGTTAAAGTTGGGCTTAGCAAGGCTGTGTTACTAAGGTCAGAAACAGGAAATGCCCCAGGAAAGGATTAGACTTGAGGTTGGTATTACATTTGTTTCGTAGATGACAAAAATTGAGACCTGGAGAAATAAGAATTCTAGAGTGCATAAGGTCTCAAAGCCACTGGGTCGCAGTTTGGATTCAGGCCTGTTTGGCCAGGGGTGAACCCCACTTCTGCCCCACATGCCGTGCCCCTTCCCCACCATGCTTTTCCCCCACAGGCACAGAGTCATCCAGCCTATGGGGATGAGTCCCCGGGGTCAGCTCACATCCCTGCAGGATGCCATTTGTGAGACCATGGAAGGGCAGCTCTCCTCGGAACCCGACTCAGACCCCGACTGAGGACACCCACTCTTCTGTTCCCCCTTCAGAACTGGTGCTGCTTCCAGAGATGGCCTTGGGACTGTGACCCAGGGAAGCCATGCTTGGAGACCCTTTTCTCTTTACTTCCAAAGTTCTGTTACTGGTCTGTCTCTGGTCCAATTTCTTATCTTTAGGACTGTGAGGGCCTTGTCCTGCTGCAACTCTGGGAACTCCACCACGATCTCCACAGATGAGGTGGTCTCGTGTGCCAAGAGGATGTGTGCAGAGGCTGCTGCCTGGGGGCAGGAGCTGAGCATGGGCACATGCACAGGCAAGCATGTCCAGGGCTGGCATACCGGCCCAGAGCTTCTGTGTCAGGCAGGCGCTGCAGCTGACAGGAAAAGAACTTGCTAGGACCCTGTATCCTAATGTCAGAAACATACTTTCAAGGTATGCTCTATTTCTGTCCCCACTGAGCTCAGGACTGGGAGCCTCCTGTGCGTTCTTGGTCCTCGCTCAGCACTCTACTATAAGTGTCCACAGCAGCCAAGCTCTCACTGGTTGTGACAGTGGAATCCTGGCCTTCCCACTGGCGTAGACAAATACTCGAAGGGAAACGCACCTCGTAAAACCACAAGTCTGGATTTCTGTCGTGTACCACAAAGCACCACTGAAATATCTTGGAATAAAGAGTTTTGAGCAAGAAAGTGTGTGAGGAATTAATTTCATTGTTCTCAGAATTCAGTCCTTTTCCTAGATCATCATTCATGTCTTTTGTTCTTGTGGAGGCCACCAGACCCTCTCTGAGGACTCTCTTAAACGCGCGGCAGGTGGTGAAACAGTGCCCAAGGGAGCACATGCAGGGTGCGAGCCAGGGGTCAGGATGATGTGCCTGGCGGTGCTATCCATGCTGGGCCTTGGGGCAACCCCAGCAGAAGGGGCCTGTGCAGGCGCAGGAAGTATGGCCTGAGAACATGTCTGGCTGGGGGCCAGCCAAGGTTTCTAAATGACTTAAGGCCTTCCATAACTTAGATGTCAATCCTAGAGGCATTATTGGGAAGGCCTGGTGGAAAGTGGGGACGGGGTGGTTAGATGCCGGAGCAGAGTGAACATGGCCTGACGCCCTTCCACGAGGGGTGCTGGTGCTCTGTGGGAAGTGGCACTGGGCTCACCTCCAGGGTGAATCCAGGGGCACGTTCTCCATCCTTGGGTTATTCTAGTGGGAGGAATGCCCACACACCCCTCAAGGTCCCCTTTCTACAGCCACTGTTAACACCTGTATTCCCTTAAGGAGACCAAAGAGTTTATTTCATGCCAGAAATGAATAAAGTTTCTTTAATTCAAAATAACATTACTAAGGAGACCAACATACTAAAGGACCCTATTCTATTACTTGGGACCCGGGACCATGCCTTGGGAGTGACTAAGGCCACTCAGCCAGAGACTGGGTCCTTCTAACAGACCGAGATGCCAAGCCCTTCAGATGGAGACCTGGACACATGGCTGATCCAGTCGGGGCTTTCCGTTGGTCTGTTTGAGTTCAAGCTGTCAAAGCTTTTGCAGTCAGCTTCAGCAGACTGAAGAGTCCCAACAGCAGAAAGGTGCCAGTGTGACGGGTGGCCTGTGGTGTGAGCACAACATGACTGGTCGGCACAGAGCTCATGACCTGGGCAGCCTCATTCGTCCTTAGGCCGCAGGTTCCAGTCCAGCCAAAACTGTTTCCTTGGCGGTGGGCAGTGACTCCATGGAACCATTTCTGGTCCCGGGAGTGGTGGGGGGACCAGCCATCACCCTATCTGTCCCGTCCATTGAGCTGGAACACAAAGAAGGGGAATCAGTCCTGCAGATCTCAGGGCCTGGGTTTGAACTATCATAAAACAAAACCTTTTCTGCCTCTGCCTGTGCTGCTGTTGAGCCAAAGTAACATGATGCCAGCAGGGCTGGGCAAAACTGGGTGGCTAAATGGAGGGCTTCATTTAAGTAACCATGTGAAATGTTCTGGAGCTCACGTGCTCAAGATTATGCACTATTTGGCAAAGCAACCCAAACTGGACTGCAGCCCGTCCCTTGACGTTTACTCTTGGATGGCACCTCTTTTTAAATACATAAACCCCTAAGACCAGGACCCACTTTACATAGATTTCTGTAAGACCAGAAAACGCACAGGTCAAATCCCCGGGGCCACGTGACTTAGTGTTGTTCCTGTATGGAAGTGGGACGCCAGAGCCAGGAAGCGGCCAGGCGGGTCTGACCAGGGCATCTACCCTCCTCTCAGCGTGTGAGGTACACGCTTCAGTGCTACCTGCACTCTCTGCTTCCCTCAAACGACCGAGCAGCATAACTGGTATTTCAATTGAGATGACGAGTGACGCCAGCCTACATGTTAGCCATGAGAGCCAAACTCTGGAGTGGAAGGCTAGAAAAAACCGTGGCCATGATGTCCACTGCGTGTGGAAACAAAGCGTGAAGTCTCCTATCCTTAATAAGCCTTATTCTTCTCTCTTGGGTTCAACTTGGTAAGAAACCAGCTGCTTGGGGCTATTGCCAGTGGAGGTGAGGGGAAGGCCTGACCCACGGCCCTGAGCCCTGAGGCAGTCACAGCTGAAGAGTAAGGCTGTCCCCAGACCTCTGCCCCGTCCCCTTTGGGCACTGTCACATGATTGTCTCTGTGAGACAAACGGACTTCAAATGCTTAATGCTGCCTCCTTTAGAAAACAACCTCTCACATCAAGGCTACACATGCTGATTCTTATGGGAAACTGCATTTTCTGAAAGTTCACTTGTTACAGGTCTGAAACCTGGAAGGTACCAAGGGTCTTTGCCTTTCTACCCTCAGCACATTGTCAGGCCAACGGCTCTCACACTGATGATCTCCCAAAAGCCTCCCCGAGGCGGGCTTCATCCCACACCACACAGGCACAGACTTCAGCTCCTCAAACTTCGGCTCAGAGCCACACCGTGGCCTGGAGCTGTTTGGTGCCGCTTTATTTTAGGGACAAAAGGCAATGCTGCTCTGTGATGCGAGGACAACCCCAGTCCACCGGGACCAAGTCACAGCTCTGCCAGTGGAGAGAAGGCATCTAGCATCCCTTCTTCATGTCCACGCGGAGGTGGCCCTGGGCAGCGGCCGGTACGGGATGAACAGCCAGTATTTGCTAGTTCTGTTTTAGCCAGACAGGGTTCCACACCAGGTGGGCCCAGACCCCCAAGCAGTGAGGAAGGCAGCCCTGGAGATGACCCTCTCACAGTCCGTACCTTCTCGGCTTCCTGCCGCATGAGGTCCCGCAACTCTTCTGTCCAGCCTAGAAGCTCCACCAGCCTTTCCACGCTGTGAACCATATCCCCCAGCTGGACCACGTCCCTGCTGCGAGGACGCCAAGCAAAGGGCCCCACCAGGTCCCGGTTGATGAGCAGTCGGGGCACCGAGCTCCGCACGGCCTCAGACAAGCTGGCAAAAGGTTCTACCTGAAAAATTGCCCAAAAGTGAGGAGCACAGTGCCCACCCTCTGAGCCCCTCGGGACACAGACTGACAGTAAGACCTCGGGTACAGGGAAAACTCACCACCTATTTCATTTCTTCCCGTCACACTGTCAGCTTAGTCTCCATGCTCGGGTTCCTCCCTTCCCGAGCCTCCCTCCTGCCCGCGTCCCTCTTTCTGCCTCCCACATGTCTTGGCCTCTGTGGGTCTCTCTGCCCAGGCACATCTGAGCTCCAGCAGCTATGCTCCACCTTACCCTCCTCCCAGCAGCATCTGGTTGGGCCACCCACGCTCCCTGGGAGCAAGGACCTGGCCCCACAGAGGGCTCCTGACATGCCCAGCAGAGAGGGTGCCCCACTTTTCCACAGCCCTCACCATCCAGACCTCCAGAGAGTCCTAACTCGGTGACTTTAGGCTTCTTCATGCTGCTTCCAAGTGAAATTTCCATTAGAAATTAGAAACAGATTATTAAATGGTATTGAGACTGGATCATTATCTGGGACAAAAATGCTCAACTCCTGCCTTCATTGAAAAAATTTCAAATGAGTGAAAGGTTTAAATGTAAACAAAATAGTTCTTAAAGAAAGTTTAGGGTTCATAAGTAAAGGTAGGGAAGGACTTTTCAGGCCTGATAGTGAAGTCAGATCAGACAAAGGAAACTCATGACAGGCCTGACTATGTAATACTGTCACATTATCATCTACACAAAAATACTATGCAGAAAAATAATTTTTTAAACTTTATCATCGTAAACAAACTGCAAAAATATTTACAACATGTGACAAATAGTTTATATTTCTAATTGCTAAACTAATTTATAAACATTTTATTTAATGAATTTATATTGCTAATTTATAGACCAACTAAGAAAATAATTTAATGAAAAATGGACAAGAGATACAAATATGCAATCCAACGAGAACACAGTCATCAATAAACATGAAAAGACGAACTTCACTCTTAATTACAGACATGTTAAATATCCCCTCCCTTTCTCTCTCTCTCACATACACACTTACTTCTTTCTAGCCAATCAGATGGATGAAAACTTAAAGACAGGTAATGTTTGTTGTCAGTGAGGATGTGGGAAAATGGCCCACATCTGTTGGTGGCAATGTAATTAGTGTATCTTTCTGGAAAGCAACTTCTCAATATTTCTTTGCTACAAAAGTACTCACATGAATGTGCAAATGTGTATACATGTGGTTATTCACTACATCATTCTTAATATAAAATCTACTATTTTTGTTGCCCATCAACAATAAATTTTGCCATACATCTGTCATCCCTATCTTAAAACTCTCAGGGCTCAGGGGCACCTGGGTGGCTCAGTCAGTTGAGCATCCAACTCTTAATTTCGGCTCAGGTCACGATCTCACAGTTCATGGGATCGAGCCTCACGTCAGGATCTGCACTGAGCATGGAACCTGTTTGAGTCTCTCTCTCTCTCTCTCTCTCTCTCTCTCTCTCTCTCTCTCTCCCCCCCCCCCCCCCCGCCTCTGCCCCTCTCCCACTTGTGTGCACTCTCTCTCCCTAAAGTAAAAAAAAAAAAAAAAAAAAAAGAAAACCTCTTGGATCTGGGTGTGTTCCAGAATTCAGAATATTTCACATTTTAGAAAACGTCACATGATTTATATACCATATATTATGTCACACCTCAGTGACATCCGGAGGGGTGATCCATAACCAAGTGCATTAATATTTCCTCCACGCGGCATATGAGATAAAGTCTAAGCCACACTGCAGATCGCTCAGGGCTTACAGACAAGCACTCTGCTTTGGGGCTCCCGACTGGAACCTTGTATCGGCATTTGTCAGGGACACTAGGGGTGCTGACAAGCTAGGTCTCTCTGCACTTCTGGTTAAGATCACCACATCTGTGCAGCGCAGAAGCCTGTGAGGACACAGCAAAACACTCACGGTGCTGGTAGAACAGAAGAGATTCTTTAATTCACTCTGCATCTCTACCTAATGTGTAAATTTTTAAAAACGAGCATGTGGTACTTTTAGAATCAAAGAGAAAGGCTATTCTCATTTCACTTAAAAAATACGGGAGGGCTGGTGGCCCCAATGTCCATCGCCAGTAGCCAGCACAGGGCAGCCAGACTCAGCACCACATGCCGCTGGCACCATGGCCCTGGCCCTCTGCCTGTCCCCTAGGCCCAGCCCTCCAACCAGGCCCAGGGTGGGCATCCGGCTGCTCACTGTGCCACCCCAGGTCATACCTCTGCTCCTTCCTGGACTCCAGATGCAGCAATCCACCCGCCCACCGCCCTCTTCCACTCAACAGCCCAAAACAGCCCTCGAATCGGTGTGCCGGAGGCCAAGATCCCCCAACCTGCCCACTAGGCTTCTCAGTCTCAGGAAACCAGCTCCATCCTTGTGGTCACTCAGGTCACAAGCCCGGAGCCCTGCGGGGGTCCACACTCTCCCACCCAGTGTTCCTTTAAACACCTGGGCGCCAATGCCCTCTGCAGCGTTACCTGGCCAACCACCGTCGCCACGTGGACACCACCTGCAGGGCCTCTACTGGCTCTCCCACCACCTCACTGTGCACCATGGCACACTCACGACACAGCACCCACAGGGTCGGGAGGTCAGACCTTTGTCACTGCTGGTCACGGGCAGTTTCCACCGCCAGACACCCTCAGCTGACACCTGCATCTCCCTGGCCTCAGCTCCAAGGTCACCTTCCTGACTCGGCCGTGCAAACCAACCACGTTGATATCACGACCAGCTCACAGCCCTTCCCAGCCTTCCTGTCCCATTTGTTACTTCTCCAGCTGCCGTCATCTAAAACTGTGTCACTTGCTTACACCATCTTACTGTGTCTGTCCAAAGCACTGGAACAGTGGGCACACCACTCTAGGCCTCTGTGGCTGCCCGGGCCCTGAATACGGGCCTTTCTGGCCCTTCTGGCCCTTGCTGCCCACATCCAATTAGGCAGAGCTCATTGCAGGGTCTCATTCTTGCTCTTGATCCCTTTACAAAGTTCCTGAGCCCCAGATCCAGATGCAGAATAGCTTCTGGAATGTGTCCATGAGTCTCTCCCAGGCACCTCAAACACACACGTGCAGAACTGAGCTCGGCACCCTCCCTCTAAATTCCTCCTTACCAACAAATGCCCTGAGGACCCACAGACAGCCAGACCACTCCCTCCCCTGTCCCTGGTGCAGCCAGTCCCTCTCCCTGCCCTCTCTCAGTCACGTGGTCGGACTGTGCCCACAGCCCTGCCTTCTTGAGGACTAGCCCTCCTGGACATCTTGCTTCAATCCCCATCCCACTCATCAACGATCTCTCTCTGACCCAAGAGGCACAAGCTATGTCCCTGGTCCAATCCTTTCAAGTCTATCACTGCTTCTAGCACAAAATTGGCCTCTGTGATGTGGCCTGGGAAGTCTGTCCCTCTCTATCTGTCCACACCCCTCCCTTCTCCCTTCCCTTCACATGCTGTGCCCCACCCACACTGACAGCACCTCCAAAGCTAAGCATCCTCCCTCCTCCCATTCTGCCCAGGCTTCCACTCCCTAGGCCGGGAATACCTCTGCTTCCGCACCAGATGAACCCATTCATCTTCTGAATCTGGGACACCAGGGGGCTCTGAGAGCATCTGGAGCTGGCCCATCAGCCCCACCTCTTCCACCCTATCTTCCTAGCCTCCTCCCCACATACTCAGCCCACCACTGGGCCTGTGGACAAACCTCCAGGGAGGTCCCGAGGATAAGCAGCACATCTGCCATGGGGAAATCAACCACATGTAGCAAGAACCTCTGGGGCAGTGTCTCCCCAAAGAACACGATGTCGGGCTTCACGATGCCAGTGCAGACTGGACAGCGGGGGATCCTGTCCACCATCACTTCATCCTGTGTAACACAAATAGAAAATGAACCAAGGAAGATATCACAACACACTTTAAGAGATGGCTCTTGGAGCGCCTGGGTGGCTCCGTCGGTTGAGCGTCTGACTTCAGCTCAGGTCATGATCTCACAGTCCGTGAGTTCAAGCCCCACGTCAGGCTCTGTGCTGACAGCTCAGAGCCTGGAGCCTGCTTCTGATTCTGTGTCTCCCTCTGTCTCTGCCCCTCCCCTGCTCATGCTCTGTCTCCAAAATAAATAAATTTTAAATAAATAAATAAATAAATAAATAAATAAATAAATAAATAAATAAATAAATAAAAGATGGCTCTTAGGGTGTCTGGGTGGCTCAGTTGGTGAAGCATCTGACTCCTGTTTTCAGCTCAGGTCATGATCTCACAGTTTGTGAGTTTGAGCCCTGCATTGGGCTCTATGCTGACAGCGTGGAGCCTGCTTGGGACTCTCTCTCTCTCTCTCTCTCTCTCTCTCTCTCTCTGCCTGCCTCCCTCCCTCCCTCCCTCCCTCCCTCCCTCTCTCTGCCTCTCCCCCAGTCATGTGTGCTCTCTCAAAATAAATAAATACATTTAAAACAAATAAATAAAAGATGGCTCTTAATAAAGGGAGAAAGAGGGGGGAGCAAGCCAAGAAACAGACTCTTGACTACAGAGAACACACTGATGGTTACCAGAGGGGAGGGGTTTGAGAGATGGGCTAAATAGGGGATGGGAATTAAGGAGGACATTCGTGTTGAGCAACAGGCGATGTATTGAAGTGTTTCATCACTATATTGCACACCTGAAACTAATATAACTCTGTGTGTTACCTAACCTGGATTTAAATAAAAACTTAAAAAAAAAAAAAAAAAGGAATCAAGACTGTGGCACTAGTGAAGGACCAGACCAGAAACCCTAGAAGCAGACTCACATAAGCACAGTCAACCAAATTTCTCCTCTTCAACAAACAGCTGAACATTATGAAAATTAATACCGGGAGACCTTGCTAATGTGGACTCAGGAGGCTGGAAGGAGCCATACCACTCACCATCAATCACACAAAGAAGTGTCAACTGTAGACCCAACAGAAGAACCCTCAACAGGAGAGAACCACCAATGACAGGCCCAACCAGGGAAGAAATGCACCACCTCCCCTACATCTAATCAACCACTCCAGTGACTCAGCGAGCAAGACAACATCAACTCCATGACCTGGTTCTCCAGCCCCTCCAAACTCCCTCCCTCCTCTCCATCAAATAATGTCCCTCTCCTTTGTTGGCTGGACTTGCCTACAGTTTTGTCATAGCTTGCTTGTCCCAAATAGCAATTTTCTACTATTCCTGAATAAACAAACCCATTTCGCTGGTAAAATAACTGGCAGATCTATTTTTAAGGAAAACATTACTAGGTGTCAGAAGTGGGATGCAGGCAGGACGCACACACACACCGCCCCCCCCCCCCCCAACCCCACCCAGCGACTGAGGCTGGTGAGCAAATAGGTGCCAGCACCCTCAGCGCCAGCTGGGCTCACTGTTTCCTAGCCAACCCTGGGGTTTGAATGTGAGTTTTTGCCTGGATTTGTGCTTCATTCTCTGTTTTGAGCTCTCCAGACTTTATTCAGGACCTGCTCTAAGGCTTCATCCTTTCAGAGAGTACTCATGTGGCCTTTGTCTGACTCCTTTCTAGAGCCCAGCCATTCCTACTGGGGCTGTGCTGTTCAGGAATTTTCCTCTTGGCTCTGGAGAAAAGCCTCTGGGAAATGGGATCCCAGTGATCAAAATGCTTTGAGGGTGCCCCTGCCCCCACTCTTCTGGGAGCCCCACTGGTTCCATGATTAAAAACTGTGCTCCCTCCTCACGTGCATTCTTATATGGACTAACTTAACAAAAAACAATTTACAACTTCAATGGCCTTTATGGGGAACTTTCGAGCTCCCCAAAATTCCCTTCCTCACAACTCAATCGGACAGCCATGGGCTCTAAAATTGTCAAAACTGAATTGGATGCTTATTTTCATTGATACCTTGAGGCTTCCAAACAGTTTTTGGATTCAAAGTCTGCCTTTTTGCAAAGTACTATTTGTAAACTAACCGAGGCAGGCAAACAATTGAAAGATGTCCACGTGGCTTCTGAGGCCTTGTCCCCTCCCCATCTTCTTTATCTCCTGACAGGTGGGGCGGCCTTGCGCTCAGGCCCCACCTCTGGCAGTTTCCCTCTCTTCTCTCCTCACTGTCCCCAACCCCCCTCTACCTATCTCTCATTCTAACCCTTTTGCTGAGCTTCCTTTTCCCTCCAAACTTCTCCTCACCCCTCCTCTCCCAAGCCTATTAATACCTACCCCTCTACAGTAAACTCTGCTGGGGGTCCCGAAGAACACTACATTGCTTACGTTGCCTGGATTAAGGCTGAGTTTTGAGCCATAGTGAAAGAGTTTCCTAAAGTGACTGAGACCCCATAAATTTGCTGAAGAATTTAACATAGTTATTCAAATTTGCTAATCTGAGTGCTCAGATTTATATCAATGGGTCCACATGCGTGTTGGTGAGGGTCGGGCCAAACACTGGATGAAAGCATCCTAATAGGAACATCCTGGAAGGGATTTAAAGAAACAGATGCCTAAGTTTTGGCAAGATGCTAGAATACTTGCAAGAAATCACCACTGAGTATTGGGGAAGGTCATCAAAAGACGAAACTGCCAGTTGACCTGTGGCCTGGACCCAGCACCTGGGAGCTCCTCACTCCCCCCTCCCCCGTCCTTGGAACGCGGGTTCCACTTGCCTTCCCCGTCCCAGAGACTGTTCGAGGACACAGCCTGGAGGTGGTGATGTGCACAGTAGACGTGACCGAGCCCAGTTAAGGCCTCATTATAAACCTGTCAGATGTGGAGGTGGGTGCAGGGATCTGGTTGTCTTGCTGCTGCCCAGGAGGAGCCTCGCACATAAGTTCTCTTACTTACTAAACTGCCACCTACAAACCTAGAGTGGCCACCTCTTTGGTCTCTCCCTGTCCTCCACAGATAAAGAATATCCTCCTCTGATAAAGGACTGCTATACAAAATACACAAAAAATTCTTAAAACTCAACAATAAGAAAATCAGCAACCTAATTAAAACATGGGCCAAAGAACTAAATACACAGCTTGCCAAAGACGATATACAGGTAGCAAGTGAGCATTTGAAAAAATATCCCATGGGGCGCCTACGTGACTCAGTCGACTGAGCATCAGACTCTTGATTTCGGCTCAGGTCATGATCCCAGGGTCGTGGGATCAAGCCCCACATCAAGCTCCACACTGCTGAGCACGGAGTCTGCTTAATATTCGCTCTGCCCCTCTCCTCACTTCATGCTCTCTCTCCAAAACAA
The DNA here is from genome assembly GCF_018350175.1 of Felis catus. Taxonomy (NCBI): domain Eukaryota; kingdom Metazoa; phylum Chordata; class Mammalia; order Carnivora; family Felidae; genus Felis; species Felis catus. The sequence continues at coordinate 115,325,486 of NC_058377.1, read as the reverse complement.
AAACAATTTTTTTTTAAAGAAGAAATTCCATTACTTACGTCATCATGGAATTGCATAAGACGATACCATCGCACACCTATCGCAACAGCTAAACTCTAGAACTCTGACGACACCAGATGCTGCTCTCACATTGCTGGTGGAAATGCAAAATGGTACAGCCACACTGGAAGGCACTAAGCTAACATGCTCTTACAATACAATCCAGCAATCAGATTCCTTGGTATTTACCCACATGAGTTGAAAAACTTATATCCACACAAAAACCTGCACACAGATGTTTATAGCAGCTTTATTAATAAATGCCAAAACCTAGGAGCAACCAAAGTGCCCTTCAGTACATAAATGGATAAACTGTGGTCCATCTAGACAAGGGAATATTATTCAGCACTAAAAAGAAATGAGCTATGAAGCCATGAAAAGACAAGGAGGAAATGTAAATGCATCTTAGTAAGTGCAGGAAGTCAGTCTGAAAAGGCTGCTCACTGTATGATTCCAACTCTGACATTCTGGAAAAGGCAAAACCACGGAGACAATAAACGGATCAGTGGTTGCCAGGGATTGTGCTGGGAAGCGTTGACTGAGTAGTGGGTAAAGGGTTTTCCTTTAGGGTGATGAAAATGTTCTGGAATCAGAGGTGGTGTTTGCACGACACTGTGAATATATTAAATGCCAATGAATTACATACTTTAAAATGTTTAATTTTACGGGGGCGCCTGGGTGGCTCAGTTGGTTAAACATCCAACTTCAGCTCAGGTCATGATCTCACAGTTTGTGAGTTCGAGCCCCACATCAGGTTCTGTGCACACAACTCAGAGCCTGGAGCCTGCTTTGGATTCTGTGTCTCCCTCTCCCTCTGCCCCTCCCCTGTTCTTGCTCTCTCTCTCTCTCTTAAAAAGAAATAAACTTAAAAAAAAAAAAACAGGTTTAAAAATGTTTAATTTTACGGTTATGTGAATTTCACATCATTGAAAAGTAAAAGACAAGGCCCTATACCTCATCAATATTTCAGACCTTCATCTTTATTTAAAATTTTCCAGCTTGTCCTATTGCACTTTGAGAAACCCATCCTACAGAAATATTGCCAGAAGTACACAAGGGTATAAGCATCAGTGTCACTGATGCATTATTTTTAATAGTAAAAATCACAAACATCAAAAAATGTCCCACAGTAGGTGAATGGCTAAATGTATTACTCTAGTTACTAAAAACAGTAAGCGGAGCTGTGGTTATTGACACGATAAATCCATGAAATTTTGTTCTGTAACAGAGCAGGTTGTAGATTAAGGTTAATAATCCTATAGCTAAAAAAAAAAAAAAAAAAAAAAAAAAAATTTGTCACTGTGTGTTGTAGGTACATAGATATGGTCATGTATGTTTATATATACCTTTTTTTTATTTTTTTAAAGCTTATTTATTTATTTTGTGAGAGAGAAAGAGGGAGAGAGAGGAGTGGGGGAGGGGCAGAGAGAAAGGGAGAGAGAGAATCCCAAGGAGGCTCCACACGGAGCCTGACAAGGGGCTTGAACTCATGAACCATGAGATCATGGCCTAAGCCCAAATCAAGAGTCAGTCTCTTAATCGACTGAGCCACCCAGGTGCCACGCCCCTCCCCTTTTTTTAAAAGGCTTGTCACATTACATACCAAACTGTTAAAGTGGGCTATAGGAATCGGCTGAAGGGAAATACATTTTCCCCATTTCCCTACATATGCCTTATCTCCCCACATATCTCCTAATTTTTGACAGGCATATATTACTTTTCCAATTTAAAAATAAAGAAAAACATTTCACACCATTACTGTTCTGTTGTTCTTCTAATACAATGCTTATAAAACGTCACTTCTCCAGATCACTCCCACCGCAGAGTGCAGAAGGGAGAGAACTGTGAGCATGACAACTCACCCAAACGTCCTTCCCTGGGAAGGGCCTTCGGCAGACAGTGCACGTGGCAGAGGCAAAGGATCCGTGAGCTTCAACCAGCTTGGAGGCAGGGATGCCAGCCGCTGAAATTCAAGCCAAAGCAAAGTGCTGCTGGCTCTGGGGTGGGTGCACAGGCCCCCAAGCATGGCTCCGAGCCTGGCAGGTCCCCAGAGGCAGTCACAGCCCTCGTGCAAGCCTGGTGTCCCTGCCTCCACCACCTCCAGATGACGCCCCACTGACCAGAATGAGCACCGATGGAGCCAAACCAAGGTTAAAATGAGGCCTGTCAACAAGCTTGATGTAAGTTCAGATAAAATTATATTTAATAACTAGGAAAACATTTTCTATTCTACAGATACCCAGTAAAAGTGAAAAAACAGTACAAAGACAGTTTCCAAAAAACTATAGAAAAACGGAGGTAACTTATCATGACAGTTGTCTGTTCCCACTGTCAGCTTCTGGGCTGTGGGTGGACAGACAGTCCCAGCTGCAAGTGGCTTCCGCTATCCCCGCCATGGTCATAAATCTCCATACGCTACAGCCCACAAGCCAGAGCTCGCGCCTTCGCACGGGCCTGCCTGCGGCAACTCCAGAAGAGGTCGCCCCCACAGGGGTTCCACTGCTGCCTGTGGGGCTGCAAGCTGCAGAATCCTTCTGGCAAGGAATTATTTTCCTGGAGTTGAGCAGACTACTTTCCTCAAATCACCAGATGTCTGCAGCCTGGCTGAGCGGATGCTGGCTTACTAAGAGTCAGCACTCGTTGGAATCTGCCCATAAGAGAAGGCTCAGCCATGCTTCTCTAAGATGCGGTCAGCAGCCAGCACGATCTGTGAATCACTGGTTGTGGCCGCCCTCGGGACACTCAGGAAATCATTACACACAGAGTTTGGTAATTCTAAGGCATTAATAGTGATTTCCTTGATATCGTAGTTATGATTTTTAAATCTTCATTTTCAAGAGTTACCCACTGAAGTACTTACAGATTGTTTACAGATTAAGTTTATGATGTGAGGGATCTGCTCAAAATAACGGGGTGAGAGAAAAGGTGGGGGAAAGAAGACACAGATGAAGTGAGGACTGGCTGTGAGGAGGACGTGAGGGCTCGTTACGTTCTCCCTACTTTTCTGTGCTCAAAACATCTCACAATAAATTTCTTGAAAAATAAATCATCACTGGAGCTCCTGGGTGGCTCAGTCGGTTGAGCGTCCGACTTCGGCTCAGGTCACGATCTCGGGGCTCATGAGTTTGAGCCCCGCGTCGGGCTCTGTGCTGCCAGCTCGGAGCCTGGAGCCCACTTCGGATTCTGTGTCTCCCGCTCTCTCTGCCCCTCCCCCACTCACGCTCTGTCTCTGTCTCAAAAATAAATAAACATTGACAAAAATTTTTTAATTAAAAAAAAAAGAAATCGTCATATCAGATTAGCAAACTAAAGCTCTCAATTGTCACCTTTAGCTCTGTCCAAAACTCATAGCCCAACAAGTATGCCAAGACATCAGGTCCACCAACGACGTCCCGACAGCGGCCCTTAAACACACAGTGGACATTTCTGTCAGGGATGAAGGCAAAACAAGCCGGCTTGAAACGAGTCACAGGGGAGGGGAGAAGCGGTCCCTGCAGAAGAAGGGGCGTGGACAGGTGGAGAGCTCACCTCTCTCGAGCCCATCGATGTTCTGTGTGTAGAGCCGCAGAAGCAGCCCCTTGTCGTGGAGCAGGCGGAGGAAATAGTGTATGACATTGGGCCTGTAGCTCCCGGGGTGCAGCTCCTTGGCCAGAGCGAAAAAGGGCTTGGGGTTGTGATGGAAGAAAGTGAGCTCGAAAATGGCCTCAGGGTATGGGAGGTCGTACCGCTGCAGGTTGCTGTACAGGCCGCTCCTTGGAGACCTGCAAGGAGGGGCGAGACGCCCTGAGCCCCGTGAGGCGGGCCGTGCAGCGGACCAGGGTGGTGAGGGAGGATCTAGCTAGGCACTGCAGGGCACCTGAAGTCCGGAATGCCGCTGGGCGTGCTGACGCCGGCCCCCACCATGACCACTGCCTTCCGGCAGGCTCCGGCTCGAATCAGCTCAGCTAGGTCCTGGAGAAAAAGCTTCTCCTTGCCGTTGCCTCCGCCTCCAAAGATGCTTGAGGCACTAGCAGAAGAAGATACAGGTCTTCTTCCACCTGTAATGCTGACAGAAAAGGAGAGTGGCCAGGTGACTGTGACAGTCAAGCTCATGCTAGCCCTGCCATGACCCCCACCATGGAGAATGACCATACACTTCCCTCCTGTCCCCCCAGATGGTCACTTCCTCATCATCGATGGCTACTGGGCTGAAAGAGAAAGAAGTCTCAACTTAAAAATCAAAACTTCTTTGGGAGCAAAAAAAATCAGGTCAGACCTGTGCAAACAAGGAATGCGTCACGTCTTAACTCCTGTTACCCAATGCCAGTGCGAAAAGAAGAGGGTTGCTCACCAGAGGTGTGGGGGCTCTGTGGGGGGCTCCGGACATGCTCTCTGCAGAGCCATACACTGTAGCACACCCGAGATGTGACAAACAGGCAGTGACCTTTAAAGAAGGCTAAATGTCCCAGGCTTTACACCGAATCTTATCAGGAGGAAAAGCGGTTCTAGAGACCATTCCAGAAAGAAACATGCCCTGGCAGCTAGGGATGCACACCGCCACAGAGACTTGATCTTCAACGTCTGCAGCTGTTCAGGAACCTGCTCATATTATGCAGCTGCCAAAGGAACCCCACAACCAAGGTAAGGGGGTGGGCACACTCAGCCCAGGCTCTCTCTGCAAAGCACCGGAAGACTTCTCAAGTCACCCGCAGAAGCCAGGAGCCAAAACACTCACAGGGCCAAGTCTCAGGAATAGGAGATGGTCTGCCATAGGAAAAAAGAGCCAGACACAATAAACAAATCACAGGCTCCAGCGAGGCCTCAGGACTTGGACGCTCAGAAAGCAACAGGAAGGAAAAAAAAAGCAATACAACTAACACAAAGCCGGTAGCACGGTCTGAACACATCCCACTGAGGCGAGGCTGCAGCTGTGGGAAATATGGGGCACCAGAGCCGCACCTCACATGGGCCTGGTGAGGCCTCCTGGGTTTACTGATCTGCCGCTCAGGCCCCTGCTTGGCGTCTAACAGAGCTGCATGACTCCTACATCTCCTGGCAACTCACCCAGAGTTCAGGGCTGCCAGCCCCACTGCACAGGACGCCTTTCTCACACCCCAAAGGCTGGCGGCCACCGCGTCTGTTCTTCCAGGGGAAGGCCCTTGATGACCCTTCCCCGGGACATCTCTGACTTCCGTATAGAGACTCCTCCACCCTGATGGGAAAAGAGATTCAACAGATGGAACCGACAACCCTCCCCAAACGAGTGATGAGTCTAAAGTGAATACAGACATAAAAACAGGAAACTGAGAGTGTTTCTTTTACTCTTTTGTGATACAGGCAAGAAATAAGCACCCTAAAAGCACATCTCAGATACACATCAGGACAATGCAGAGTGTATCTTCTAGGAGTGTGGCCCTAACTTACTCTCCTGCGTGTTGTCTTTGTGTTCTTTTGCCCCTTACGAAACCAATTCAGGTCTCCCCTGAAGCTCTGTTCCCCACCCTAGCACAGCATACCCACCCCAGTGACACTTTCAGCCCCCACTATGCCCTCTTATATACCACCCGCCCCCCCCGTTTCAGCCAAACAACCGACTCCCTAGCTCTTGTATATGCCCTAAAATCAGCTCCTGCCTGAATGACCTTTCTCCACCTCAGCATGTCCAAATCTCCCACAGCAAGGCCAGGACCAAATGTCAGGCTCCTTCATGAAGCCACTGCTGGACCCCAGTGAGCAATCACTTTGCCCTCGTCGGGCTCCTGCTCCTTTTAGGGAGACTGACACCCCTTCCTCTCCTGCAGTGACCCTGTGCTGCCTTGCACACTCCACTCTGGGGTCAGGGGTTTGTTTGCTGCTCACGGTCCACTTGCCTCTGTGTCGTTGCCTCTCCCAGCATACAAAGCATCATCTTGGTTTTCAAAAGAACACATTTCTAAAAGGTAAGTAAAGGGAACGAGGAACATGACAAAGGAAAGCGTGCAGAGCTGAGGGCACCCAAAGGAGAATCAGAGCCCTGGCTCTGATGTCCCATCATCACTCAAACACCCTGAGCCTCAGAGGCTCAAGTCAAGAGCAGGAAATGATTCTTTACAATCTTGCTTATTAAGAAGATCTATAGCAGATCTTTCCCGGCAGAAAGTACAGAAAATACAGTAGAGAACACAGTGCTTCCCCTCCTCCCCACACTCCTGCAGAGATGCCCACAGACCCTAAAGGACGGTCTGGTGCATCAGAGACTTGCATGAAAGCACCTGTCAAGCAGTTCTTCTGAGTGCAAGTTGAGGAGGTTTCCAAAGGAAATTTTCTAAAGAAAACTGGCCAGATGGTCAGGAGGAAAAGAAAATCATCTGGCTCAAGCTCTACCTATTAAACACCCCACTTTACACAGCATCTAAAACAATTCTTCCCCTACAGTCTTCCTTCAAAAAATTTACTACATTCCTCCCAAATGCAACTTATTATAAGAAATACGAAAGGAATTTAAAAAGTTGTAATATGGGGCGCCTGGGTGGCTCAGTCGGTTGGGCATCTGACTTTGGCTCAGGTCATGATCTCGCTGGGTTTGTAGCTTCGAGACCCACGTCGGGCTCTGTGCTAACAGCTCAGAGCCTGGAGCCTCCTTCAGGTTCTGTGTCTCCTCCTCTCTCTGCCCCTCCCATGCTCGTGCTCTGTCTCTCTCTGTCTCTCAATAATAAATAAACGTTAAAAAAATTTTTTTAAAGTTGTAACATTGTGATTTATAATAAATATGTTTTTTGGTCTTCATCCCCAAACTCTTGGAGTCTCTAAGAGAAAAGGGAACATCTTTTGTTACAACAGTTGGTCTCCCATCCTCAGTTCCTGAAGTCCCTTCGGAGCCATGAGGGTGAAGTGGGTGTCTTGTTCCGCATAAACAGCCCCTTTACACCACAACTGGGTTTGTGTCCATGAGGAGACTTTTGGAAGAGCCCTAAGGATGGGGGCTGGGTGCCAGGAGGAGCCAACTATGATTAGAGGGTTTGGAGCCTCCGTAAAAACGCAAAAGGAGGGGGTCCTGAGGGCTTCCAGGTTGGTGACTCACGCGCAGAAGGGTCCAGGGACCCTTGCACACCTCACCCTATGTATCTCTACATCTGGCCGTTCATTCATATCCTTTAATATTCTTTGTAATAGACTTGCAATCTAGTAAGTCAACTTGTCTTCCAAGTTCTGTGAGCTGCTCTAGCAAATTAACAGAACCAGAGGAGGGGGTCATGGAAACCAATTAATAGCTGGTGAGTCAGAAGCACAGGAGACAACCTGGATTGGCGTCTGAACTGGGGGCGGGCTGTGGGACCGAGTCCTTCACCTGTGGTGCTTTCTTCAGGCAGGTAGAGTCAGAACTGAGTTACTTTGGTGGAACACCTGGCCAGTACAATAAAGGTTTCTTGGATAAACGAAAAACCCCTGGGTATCTATTAAACTCCTCACCAACATTTAGTAGCTGTGTAAGGTTGCATCAAGTAGATGTACCATTACTTAAGTATTAATTCATTATTGGGCATTTAAGTTAGTTTCTTAACACCTGTGGGCCTTTAAGACATTCCCATATGTATATTCAATTTCTAGGCAATGATGTAAAGGAAACCTGACTGACACGCGGTGGAGACCAACAGGAGGAGCTCTCACACGCACCCCTCACTTCCCCCCTCCCCACCCCCTCACTTCCCCCCCACCCCACCCCCTCACTCCCCGCAGCCCTTTGCATTCCCAATGGGGAAAAAAAAAACTGGGCTTCACAGCCCCTGGTGAGGAAGGAGGGTTTTTCTCCCCTCCCTCTCCCCCAACAACCCAGCCAATGAGGGACCATCACAGCCCAGCCAATGAGAAGCACTACATTCCAGCTCCCAGTTTATTTCGGAGGACTTTTTGCTTGTAACAGACTTCCCAAGCCCCATCCCCCTTCCTCTGTAAAACACCATTTCTCTCCTCTGTGCCTAGGACTTGCCTATGGTTTTGCCACAGCTTTCTAGTCTTCATTTGGAGTTCTCTGCTATTCCTGAATAAATCCATTTTGCTGGCAATAACTAACATTTTATTTTTAAGGTTAACAGCAAAGATCCCAAAATGTACAATTACTGCATAGGGAACAATAAAAATGTATATATCTTTAGACCCAGGATTTCCACTACTAGGAGTTTATCCAAAAAGTGAGTACAAACAATGAACCTCGGCATTATTCCTAATAACTGAATATTACAAACTACTTAAATAAGAAAATTATTAAATACATTATGAAGCATCAATAGAATGGAATTCTACAGATCCCACCCCCAACCCAGCGCAGGGCGGTGCATCCTCAGTTTCCCCAGCAGGGACAGGCAGTGGGAGGAATCTGAATGGTCACCAAGAAGCGGAGGCTAGATCTTGACCTCCCTCTGTGGGGACAGGAGCAACAGTTCCCTCCTCCTTGACCCTAAGCCCTTTCTTGTAAGGCGCGACAGGGCCTGGGGAGCTCTTCGTTGGGGCAGATCTGGTGGTTCCAATAAAAAGTCATACAAAAAAACAGAAACAAAAACAAATAAAAAAAAGGAATTCTACAGATCAGTATAAAAGACTGAGAAAGCGTTTATGTGTGAGATGAAAGTAACTCCCAAGACATATTGCTAAATATAAAAGGCAAGGTACAAAGTGTCAACTATGAACATACAAGTGTTGCTTATACACATCAAAACTACCCAGGAGAAGGGGCGCCTGGGTGGTTCAGTTGGTTAAGCATCTGACTTTGGCAAAGGTCATGGTCTTGCCATTGGTGAGTTCGAGCCCGGCATCAGGCTCTGTGCTGACAGCTCCGAACCTGGCGCCTGCTTCGGATTCTGTGTCTCTATCTCTGCCCCTCCCCTAATCGCAAGCGCTCGCGCTCGCTCGCGCGCGCTCTCTCTCTCTCTCTCTCTCTCTCTCTCTCTCTCTCTCTCAAAAATAAATAAACATTAAAAAAGAATTTTTTTAATCCCGTGAGAAGAAACAAGAAACATGCCACGGCGGCCTCTGGAATATCCACTGAGCTGCGTGAACAGGAACTTGACATTTCAGGTTCTGCAGTGCCCCGCCGCGCACGCAGGGAAAGCACGACGCCCGCGCTCGCCGGGCACTGAACCGCAGCCACTCGCCTGCGCGGAGTGCTCGTCCCCACCCTGGGCCCTGCCCGCCGCGCCCCACCCCAGAGGCTGCCGGCCCGCGCCCACCGACCGACGCCCACTCACCTGCCGGGCCCCAGAGCCTGAGGGCGCAAAGAGCAGGCCGAACCCACCGTGCCATGTCCCAGCTGCTCCGCCGCCCGCTCGCGACCTTGTCCCCGAGGGCCACGTGTCCGCCTCCGCCGCGCGCCCCTCCCCGCGAGCCCAGGTTGGGATGGACGCCAGGTGGGGGCGGCTTCCTAGCCTGCTGAGCTCCCGCCTCTGGCCCTGGACACCAAACCAGGAGCCTGCATTTCTCTAACCTGCTGTCCCGCCGTTTTCAATCAGGAGAGTGATGGTAACACTTGGCGAGCGCTTACTACCTCCAGGAGTTACATTTACACTTAGTCCAGGAAGTTACTGTTATTATGGTCCCCGTTTGAGACGAGAAACTGCTGGTCACAAAGGCCGAGGCCACAAAGCCTGTCGATGGCCCTCCATCACAGGGCCACCAGGCCCTCGTACTCAAGGGCCACACAGCCAGCTGCGCGGGAAATCCGGCACAAACCCTGCAGAGAATTTCTTCCAAAGCAAGGGCGCGGTTACCCTGACAACCAGCGGGCGCCGCAGGCCGCGGGGACGCTCCCGGCCTGCCTCGCGCGACGCGGCGCCGGAAGTGAGTGAGCATTTCCGGTGGCCATCCCCGCGGCGCTGACACCTCCGAAGTGCGGCTGTCCCAGGGTCTTCCTGCCGTCATGAAGGACGTACCTGGCTTTCTGCAGCAGAGCCAGAGCTCCGGGCCCGGCCAGGCCGCCGTGTGGCACCGTCTGGAGGAGCTCTACACGAAGAAGTGAGCGCCCAGCCGAGGGGCCCCGGGCCCCAGTGCTGGGAGAGCGAGGGGGCTGCCGGGGAGGGGCGGGACCTTGTGGACTGAGGGTGCCCAGACCCGTGTGGGGAGAGTGGGGGCAGGCTAGGCCGGGGAGGTGCGCCGAGGAGCCCGGGGCGGCAAGGCTGTGGAGGAGGACGGAGTGACAGCCCCCGAGGACTGAGGAGCAGAGCCATAGGCACAGTGTTGGGGCCTAGGGTTCCCTGCCTTCCTGACTCAGGGGCTGGGACTTGGGTTTCTGAACTCCCTTCCCCTGCTCTTATGAAAAGGGTTCAGGGCTTTGAAGGCTTTCCGCCCTTGATTCCAGTCAAACAAGCAAACACCGTTTCAGGGTCAGGCTGCCATCCGTGCCGAATAACAGATCCTGGTGTCTTGCACTTGCCCCGTATAGTCGACGGCCTCCGTGCCGTTTCTCAGCGGTCTGCAGCGGATAAACCGGAAACAAGTGCACTTTTAGTTTTTTCCCCTTTTGATTCTGCAAGTGGTTACACTCTGCTTTCAGCCGCTTCTCCCCATTGTGCCATTGCACTTCATCTTGGGCTTTGTGCCCCTAAGAAGAGCTCTGAGTTTGAGTTTTATAACGAGATGAGTTTTATGACAAATTCTCTGTTGCTCAGCACTGACCTCTTAAGTGGCTAGAATAATTTGCTAGCATTGTTCCACAGGAGAGCACACTTGCTGTGATAACTTCCCTGTTAAGAACCCTAGCGTTGAGCATAATGCCTTTTACGTAGAAAATGAATACATGTTTGCATGATGTTCAGTGGCCTTCTGCTATTAGCGTTTTTGAGAGAAAATTCTTAGTGTTTGGCAAATAATTGCACTTTGTATTTTTCAAAGCTTTTTTTTTTCTTTTTTTCCTTTTTTTGTGCATTCTTAAAAATTAGAGTTTGGTTTCGAATGTACTGTCGTTTTTCCAGAGGGTTTATTGATTTGCCCATTTGCTTTTTAATTTTTTTTAAGTTTATTTATTTTGAGAGAGAGAGAGAACACAAGCGGGGGAGGAACAGAGGGAGAATCCCAAGCAGGCTCTGCATTGTCAGCACAGAGCCCAATGTGATGCTTGAACTCACGAACCCTGAGATCATGACCTGAGCCGAAATCCAGAGTCGGACGCTTAATCAGCTGAGCCACCCAGGTGCCCTTCAGTTGCCCATTTAATCCTTCATTCATCCCATTTACAGGGGAGGAAACAATTTCACCTAAACTCCTTCCCTGAGATGCTCAACTACTTAGTAGAAGAGCCAGGATTTCAGCTTATATATGTGTGATCCCAAATTCTTGTTTTCAGTCAAAGCTCACAATAACTCTTTGAGGTAATCTAAGATATTCTCCAGGGTGACATCACCATTGAACAGCAGAACCAAGAGAGGAACTCAGGTTTAGTAGCATCTGTGTTAGCTGTCTTCCTGTTACAAATAGAAACCAGTTAATATGTGTTATGTGATAGGACCATCAAGGCTGAAGGTGTCTGTGACTGGATATTGGTTCATAGGTCTTAAGAGCCTTATGTTTTTCAGGTTGTGGCATCAACTGACACTTCAGGTGCTTGATTTTGTGCAGGACCCATGCTTTGCCCAAGGAGATGGCCTCATTAAGGTAAATGATCTGCCATGCTAGGTCAGACTATGTAAACTTGCTCAAGGACTTTTAAAAATAATAGGTGGGCTTTGTAGTAATAACACACTATAACTATTCAGCAGTCACTGTACGTCGGGTAGTCTCATAAGGACTTTGTACGTTTACTCGTTTATTCCTCCTGACAACTTGGGAGATAATCCTACTTACTTGATGTAGAAGCTAACACTAAGGGATTGAGTAATTTGCCAGATATCACAGCTAACAAGTGGTAGAAGAGGCTTCAAACGCAGTCTCGCTTCTTCTGAAATCCCAGCTTAAAATGCCGTCTTATAGCATAGCATGCCCTGTATCTTACTGTGCTTTTGGAAACTTATTCAGAAATAGAAAGTTCCGAATCATTTGGGGGTAGGGTAGGACGTAGTGGAAGATAACCGCAGGAATCTTACGGGTAACGGTTGATTGCACCTCTTCCTCCACTCCCACTGATTCTGCTTGCTTGCCCAGAGGCTTTCTCTTGGGTAGTGTGGAAGATCGAGCCCCTTTCCTGCTTCACTTGGAGGTGGGGAGGTTTGGGGGGAATCCTCTGTAGTGTAGCACTTTTAGCATTTGACAACAGAAAAAGGAAAGAAAAATATTCTCTGCCCCAGCCTTCCCCACACTCCCTGACAAACCCCCACCAGTTGTTCACTGGTAGTTTCTTCCTCTTGGAAATCTCTCGCTGACATCTTTCTCTTTGATGCCTTTCTCTTGGATTCTGAAAGAATCCGAGATTTACGCCTGCATGGAAACCAAAAGGTAGTTCGTGATAACTTGAGTTATTTGCCCTGGATACATTACTTTATATGTGTTTACAGTGAAGCTTACCACCTTCTTACTCCACGACTGGGGATCTAAAGATTTTCCTGTGTTTTATATCTGCCAATTGGACATTTTACTACTCAAAGGAACTTATATTCATCTGTAAACCTAAAGATTTTGCTGGGCATTCTGTCTTCTGGATTATGTGGAAAAAATGATAAATTAGAGCTATCTTACAATTTGTTTCCTAAGGTTCGATATCATAGCAATGGACATTCATGATTATTCCTCTCCAACCTTTGCTTTCTTGTCTTTAAATCACTTTCTACCCGGAGCAAAATATTTCCTCAACCCCATGGTAACGTAACACTTAGGTCAGCAGATTTGAGTTTACTATTTCAGTGGGCAAGTAAACCTTTAAAAATTGTTGGGACCCAGCCCAGCTAATTTTCAGAGAGCTAGTATTCATGAATTTGCAGTCACCAGTAGTAATTTTGAGTTTCTTTTTTCTTTGGAGGGGTTTGTGGTTTAGGTGATTCCATAAATTAAAATGGGTATCAGAAAAGTTGAAAATACTCTCTTATTGGAGAAGATATCTTTAAAATAGTCCTTTGTAATGAAAAAGCCATTTTATTTAGATGGCTCTTTGCTGGGTGCCAGATTTGAATAACTCACTGGCTGCTTCAGGGACATTTCCCACCCACACACACATACCCCCCGCACCAGGTTTTATTGAGAAATAATTGGCATATTGCTCTTTATTATTAAGGTATACAACGTGATGATTTGGTATATGTTTATATGGAAAATAACCACAGTGAGTCTACTAAACATCCATCTCACACTTTTTTTCTCCTTGTGATGACATTTTTTAAGTTTATTTACTTTGAGAGCGAGAGAGCACAAACGAGGAAGGGGCAGAAAGAGGGAGAGAACCCCACGCAGGCTGCATGCTATCAGCACACAGCCTGACACGGGGCTCGATTCCACAAACTGTGAGATCAAGACCTAAGCCAAAATCGAGAGTTAGATGCTCAACCTGCTGAGCCACCCAGGCACCCCATGTGATGGCTGCTGTTGTGATCTGCTTTTCTTAGTAACTTTCAAACGTACAACACAGTGTTATTAACTATAGTTACAATACTATAAGTTATATCCCCAGGAATTCTCTTATAACTGGAAGTTTGTACCTTTTGACCACCTTCACACCCATTTCTTGCACCCCCCGACCCCCTGCCTCTGTCAACCACCAATCTGTTCTCTATCTATGAGGTCAGTTTTTTAATATTCCACTTAGAAGTGGGTCATACAGTATTTGTCTCTAATTTATTTCACTAAGCAAAACACCCTCCAGTTTCATTCATGTTGTCACAAATGGCAGGATTTCCTTCTTTTTATGGCTGAATAATATCCCACAGTGTGTGGGCATATACCCACATTTTCTTTCACGGGGACATTTCCATCTTTCTGTCTTCATAACCCAGAGGAACTGTGGACTCTACTTATCCAAGTTGACCTCATCTTGAGGCTCCCTCTTCCCACTTTGCCCACATGGGGTGCTCCGTTTGCCCAGTTACCCAGCCATAGATAGCTCAGAAGTCATTTAGCTCCCCTTCCCTGTGACCAGCAAACCTCTCAGACCCTCTGTCCACCCTAACTGCCGTTGCTCCCTCACTCTGTTCCCTCCCTCCCCCCGCCTTCCCCCCAGTCTTGTTATAAAGCAGAAGTGTGATCGTGTGTTTCCACTGGTTCAGGTTTGACCTCAGGGCAAGGACAAGCCCCAGTGCCTTCCATTCTGTGTCCATCAGAGTGCTGCTAACACATGCGCAGTGTTTTCTTCAGTGCTTCTACACGTTTGTTCCTGCTGGAATGTTCTCCCAACTGCCTCCTCCCCCGTACCAAATCCGTTCACCTGTCTAACTGCTCTTCCTTCCCTAAAACTCAGTTATCACCATTTCTGGAATAACTTTTGGAACCTCTCCTTTGGGTCGGTCCGCCTGTGTGCTGTTTTTTTCCTCGCTTGTAAACTCACAGTATTGCCAGTTCTTTGTTTACGAGTCTGCTCTCCTCAGCCAGAAATCCTTGAAAGCCTGTCTTTTATTTTACATATTCTGTGTTTGCAGTACCTGGCAAAAGGTCTGAGTAAGTGATCAAGTGTTTGCTGAATGGCTTGTAAATTTGGCAATATAGCCTAAAATCTTCTAAAATCTGAAAGTTAGTGAATCTTTTAAACAGATAGTTTGTTTTGCTTAGAGTACTTTGGAGAAAGAATATAGGAATTGGTCTTTATGAGATCCTTATAGGTCAGGTATCTAATGCCAAAAAAAAAAGCACAGCTGTCTTCAGTAATCCATTCGTGATTAATAAGCCCAAATATGGGTCTCCTATCAACTCGCAAACATTTCTGCAACGCCTGCTATATGGTGGGCATTTTGGTTGTTTGATTTTGCAGAATGAAAGACATCCTGTAATTACTCTGCATGTTTTGGTTCCACAGCTTTATGAAAACTTCATCAGTGAATTTGAACACAGGTAAAATACCTTTGTCAGTTTTTGACTTTGAACATGGAAACATTGATACTACTGACACTCAAAAACCGGTGGTTTTTATTTCAGGGTGAATCCTTTGTCCCTGGTAGAAATCATTCTTCATGTAGTTAGACAGATGACTGGTGAGTCTGACTTTATTTCATAAAGGAGCAGATCCAAGTGGTAATTCAAATTATTTTGAAATGTAAGTTAATTGAACTTTTACATTTTGATAGAAAATACCAGATTCTAAGTTAGGTTTTTATTATATTTATGGTCTAACCGTAAAGGTTATCCTACCTAAGTGTCCTCACTGGTAGGAACCGGTCTCTAAAGATACTATGATGGTGGTTCTTCTGACATTGTTCTGCCTTTTCTAGATCCCAACGTGGCTCTTACTTTTCTGGAAAAGACTCGTGAAAAGGTAAATGTGAAGCCTGGGCCAAGACTTTTAGAATACGTGTGACTTACAGCTTGTGTCTGTGGTCGCTGTGCACACCTTTTAGAGACTACTGTGTCTCTGATCATGTCAGTTAAGCCAGTACGCAGATGGCCTTGCTTTGTTAGTCTCCTGCCCACACTTCTCAGGTCCTTTTGTTTCTGACGTCTTCAGGTGAAAAGCAGTGATGAGGCAGTGATCCTGTGTAAAACCGCAATCGGAGCTCTGAAATTAAACATCGGGGACCTACAGGTTACAAAGGTAAGGTTGCCATAAGAGATTCCCTTGGGTTTAAAAAGTTGTTTAGAAGGGCACCAGGGTGGCTCAGTCGGTTGAGCGTCCGACTTGGGCTCAGGTCTCATGGTTCGTGAGTCTGAGCCCCACATCGGGCTGTCTGCTAAAAGCACGGAGCCTGCTTTGGATCCTCTGTCTCCCTCTCTTTCTGTCCCTGCTGTGCTCACCTTCTCTCAAAAATTAATAAACATTTAAAATAAATAAATAAAAAGTTGTTTGGAGCTATAGGAGAAAAATCCTTTTTTTCCATTTTAACTTTTAAAGTAACTTTAAATTCTAGAAAAGTTGCAAAAATAGCACGAAGAACTTTCCTATACCCCTCCCTCACACTCCCATTGTGGACATTTCACTTCTTTGCCCTATTACTCTGTGTGTGTAGTTTTTGTTTTTCAAAACTATTGAGGGTAACTTGCTGGTACGAGGCCTGTTCCCCTTGAAAGAGCACTGTCCTGGGTGAGCACAGCCGTCAGCAGGACGCATCCAGACAGCCTCAGACTGTCCCCGGCACCCAGGTTCTCACTATCCGGGTGTCGGCCCACTTACCATGACAGGTCATATCGTACGCTGCTCCTCCACCCTCTCTGCCTCCTCATCATTGTTAAGTTTCCCGTCTCTTTTTTATTTTAATTTTAGTGCAATTTGGGAGACAGATGTGGATAGGAGTGGCAGTAAGACCAACTTATGTTGTCAGTCCTCTTTGTTGAACCAGAGACTACATGTGTTTATTTTGGTCTTGGTTTGGGGTTTTTTGGTAACCACAATATTAAAGAAAATATCAGGGTAAGTGTTAATGTTCTCATTGCCCTAAAATAATACTACTTATTGTTTCTTTTTTTTTTTAATTTTTTTTCAATGTTTATTTATTATTGAGAGACAGAGAGTGAGCAGGGGAGGGGCAGAGAGAGAGGGAGACACAGAATCTGAAGCAGGTTCCAGGCTCTGAGCTGTCAGCACAGAGCCCGATGCGGGGCTCGAACCCACGAGCCACCAGATTGTGACCTGAGCCGAAGTCGGAGGCTTAACCGACTGAGCCACCCAGGTGTCTCTGTACTTACTGTTTCTTATTCCTGCCCAGTCCTAGCCTGCATTCATACTTACTACATTTTGCTTGGAAATATTTAAGGCATGTTGAAATCCATAAAGTACTATAAAGAATGCTGTCGTGGGCATCCACGTGCCCTGCCCAGCCAGGGAGTGAAGCAACCTGGGAATGGAGCTGCTGGGCCCCCGTGCACGCTCCTGCACCAGCAGTGCTCCCGCACACGTGCTTGGTGTTCCTCGTACTTGTGTGTTTCCTGATGCTCACTAGATGGGGATGTGCAGGTCTAAGTGATGTGTAGTATTGTTTTCAGTTGGTGGCTCAGTGTGAGGTTTGAGTCATCGTGTTGGTGCCTGGGACCAGTTCGTTTTTACTGTTTGGTATCTCACTGTGTAACTGTCTCATAGCCTGCATATCCAGTCTCCTTCCTATGGAAGGGATTCAAGGTTCTCTTTTCTACTGCGAATAGTGATGTTAATTATCAGCATTTCTATGCCTGGTTCCTTGTGTACATGGGCAGAATCTCACCGGGACATATGCCTGGAGGTGAGGCTACAGGTATAAGGTGTATACCCTCCACTTTTACTAGATGTTGCCAAACTTTTCTCCAAGATAGCTCGCACTCCCCTAGCACCGTATGAGCACTTGCAGAGCTCCGTATTTTCGACACTTGGTATTTTCAGACCACTTAATTCTCGGCGATCTGATGGAGGTGAAATGCCATCTCATTGGGGGTTTAATTTGCATTTCTTGATTGCTGGTAGTTTATTGACCACTCCATTCATGTCTCCACTTCTGTAAATTGCCATTAACATCTTTTCTTTTGCTCATTTTTTCTGTGTTGCTTGCCACTTGTTGTTTTGTAAGAGTTCTTTATATAACTTTGGCCATATGCCCTCGTGGGTTTCGCGTGCAGTAAATATCTTTTCCCAGTCTATAGCTTGTCTTTGTTCTTTTTTCTGTGTTTTAGGTGAACTGAAGTTTTCCATTTTAATGTACTCAAATCTATCGATCTTTGTGGCTTATGCTTTTCATCTCGTCATACATTTCTTTAAAAATGTCTTAAGTTACAAAGAAAGGTAATCTTGTTTCCTGCATGTAGGAGACAATTGAAGACGTTGAAGAGATGCTCAACAACCTCCCTGGCGTGACATCAGTTCACAGTCGTTTCTACGATCTCTCTAGTAAATACTATCAAACAATCGGAAACCACGCATCCTACTACAAAGATGCTCTGCGGTTTCTAGGCTGTGTCGACATCAAGGATCTTCCAGGTAACATGGGGCCGTTAGAGTCCGTGTCGTGGGAGCTCACTCTCGGGGCGTGGTAGCAGGCCTCAGAAATTCCTCCAGTGTATCTATCCCTCGTTGAGGAAAGCCCACGTGGTGATAGGCTGGAAAGAGCCATGAGAGCGTTAGTTTTTACAGGTGTCTGCCTTCAGCGTTGAGTTGAGATGAGCCTGCACCCTATAGCCCTTCACCGCCCCTTCCCCAGTCTTCCCGGCTCTCTGAGTCAGAGGCCTTGGTGAGAAGTGCAGCAATGCAAGTCCCTCGACCCCTACAGCACGAAGGGCGCGCTGCCACCCTGTACCTGAGAGTCGTGTTCCAAAAACCGCACAAGACCCAGGGGAATAACTTACTTACGAAAATCACTCGCAAAGCAAAATGAACAATGAGTTTTGGGAAAAGTGCGAGGAGTATGTGTTTAAAGAAGAAATTTGAGCCTCTTGGGTGTTTCTCACAGTACACCATTGAAGCTGTGGAGACCAGCGACGCCTAAAGATGTTAGTGCAGTTTTTAGATGCAGTTCCTGCAGCTCAAGAAAAATATATTGGAAAGCACAGCTAATGTGGTCAAGAGAATAGGGAGTTGTTGTATGGGAAAGGAAGATTGTAGTCTGAAAAGAGGCTGAATGAGGGGACTTTAAGATAAATGAGAGGTATCACTTCCATAGGAAACAAGAGGCATAAGGAACCTGCTACTCCAGGAAGTAGATGAGCTGAAAATGTAAATCGATTCACTTATTTAAGTAGAAATAAGTGAATGAATGTCTTTCCCACAAAACCTGTGTATGCGGTTCCAGGTATAACTTGAGTTGATACGGTACTTTAAAAGAGACGACTAACGTTAAGGCTTTGTGATATAACCATTACAGGGAATGGTTTCTTTACTTTTTCATGAGAGTTTTAAAGCCAAGCAGGACTGATTCTTGTAACTGGGGTGTCACTGGAGATGTGTTGTTGCCGTAGTGTCTGAGCAGCAGGAGAGAGCTTTCACGCTGGGACTAGCAGGACTTCTTGGCGAGGGAGTTTTTAACTTTGGAGAACTCGTAAGTGGACCCTGGTCACAGATTTCTTAACAAGGGGGAGACTGATTTCTTTGCCAGCTAACTGTCTCGTCCTCACAGCTCATGCACCCCGTGCTGGAATCACTGAGGAACACCGACCGCCAGTGGCTGATTGACACCCTTTATGCCTTTAACAGTGGCAACGTAGAGAGATTCCAGACCCTGAAGACCTCGTGGGGCCAGCAGGTCAGCCATGGGAAGGACAGCTGAGCACTCCTACATGCTCCTGGCTCTCCTTCCTTGCGTCTGTTTATTTAACAGATGTTGACTTGCACCTTCTACACGCCAGCCGCTGGGGAGACGGGAGACTAAGACGAGCCAGATGATTAAGCAGATGGTTAAGTGGCTAGTTAGAGTAGTAACTCAGCTACTCTGATAGAATAGGGGAGTGTCATCTGGGCGAAAGGGCTATCACAGAGGACTGCCCCGAAGAAGCCACGCTCTGTGTCTGACCTTAGGTGTGAGTGGAATTTAGCCAAGGGAAGAATATGAGAAGAGTATATTCAGCAGAGGAAAAGGAAGCTTTTAGCATGTTGCTGAATTGCAGTAGGGTATGTGAGGCTCAAGTGAGTGAATGATGAGAGTCGGGGAGAGCCCAGGGTGAGGGAAGGCAGGACGGTCTGCGCAGGGCAGAAGCAGTTGATGGGAGGAAGGGGTCAGTGCAGGGGATGGCGGGGCAGTCAATGCAGAGGAAAAGAGGTAGCAGGGGAGAGGGCGCCGGGCAAGGATTGGAGCCTCTGGGAGGTGTGAATTAGGGAGGAGAGGTGTTTAACAAGGACCTGAGCTTTAATAGTAAGTTTATTCTTTTTCAAATGAAACTGTGAGAAGCAAAATTACTAAAATGTTCATAGTGATAGGGATCATGGTTGTATTACTGTTCCGTACTTTTCTAAAGCTTCAGTTTTCTCAAAGTTCAAAATAAACTTGTAGAATTCACACATAACAGAGCCGAGTAGATACAAACGGACTGTGAAGAGGCAGAAAGCAAGTCCAGTCGATCCTAACTGTAGTCTGTATTTTGATCTCTGAAAGAAAAAATTGTGCCGCTTGGAAAGAAAGATGGCTAGCCGTAGAAAGTTAAGAAAACTAGAGCCGTGTGCCTGCGGCACCTGTCTAGGTAGCAAGAGCCCATCTGGGGCGAGTGGGCTCTTTCTGAAGAGCCTGACCTGTCCAGTTCCCTGCTGGCTCTGCCTGTGTTGGGGTGTGAGTTCCTAAATGTTTGAATCCGGTAACCCCTTCTCCTTTCTTGTCTCTGTGCTCAGCAGTGACCTGTGACCTACCTGTAGGGTGACTACAGGTCACGCAGAGGGCATGGTTCTCATGATAAGGCCGGTTTTCATTATAAATTAATAACCTGCTCTTTCAGTTCAGAGCAAGCCCCTGGAGCGTAAGGAGTGTGTTCCTCAGAGGCTCCCCTTACACAGAGCTGACGGAGCAGGCAGTACACTTGGACCTGCTCAGGCACAGGATGGGTCCTTCCCTGCCTTTCTTTGTGCCAAGTCACCTGGTGTCTGTAAACCAGGTGCCCCCTGGTGTCTGTAAACCTCGTAAATGCCTTGTGTGGGAGCATGACATTTCCGGGGTGCACCTTCTAATGGTTTCCTAAGAAAAGTGAGCCTCCGTGATCTTCAGCGTAAGGTGTTTGGACCTGCAAAGATTCTTTGTGTTCGCTCTGTTGTAGAATTTCAAAGCCCAGGTTGGGTAACTGATGCTTTCTACTTTACAGCCTGACTTGGCAGCCAATGAAGCCCAGCTTCTGAGGAAAATTCAGCTGTTGTGCCTCATGGAGGTAAGCAGGCTGTGTGAACGACTGCCGTAAGCTAAGTGTGGAAAGCGTGTTCTTAATGAGATACACAACTAACATAAAGGAAGAGTTTAGTGTGTGGTTCACTAATAAGATCTAGGTTTTCAGAGCAAGTATTGACAAAAACGTTCCTATCAATCAGTTCTCTGACAATTTCTATTTGGAAAAGTAGTTAACAAGCAAAAATTTTTTTTCAGATGACTTTCACACGACCTGCCAATCACAGACAACTCACTTTTGAAGAAATTGCCAAAAGTGCTAAAATCACCGTGAACGAGGTACAGGTTGTTGGACTCAGGATGGTCCAGTGGTACAGCTGCTACCTGGACGGGTCAGGGCTCCTGTGAGCACGGCTCCCTACACTCCAGACCACAAAAGACAGTATCTTGTTCCCCCATATTTCAGGGCCGGCTGGTGTGTACTCGCAGGCCTCGGGGTGTCTTACACGAGCCCCTCTCTGCACAGGTGGAGTTGCTGGTGATGAAGGCGCTCTCAGTGGGGCTGGTGAAAGGCAGTATTGATGAAGTGGATAAGCGGGTTCACATGACCTGGGTGCAGCCCCGCGTGTTGGATTTGCAACAGGTAATGTGATTGGAATACATAGTTCACCTTTGTGGGTGTTTTGGATTGTGTCTGTGCTGTCTTAGTTTCGCTTGGATGGCAGCCATTTAGGAAGAAAGCGGTATTGACAAAGGGATTTCAGAGAATATCTTACTGCTGTAGGGACTGAGGGTTTTTCAAAGAACCTAATTTAGTGCAAGCCTGGGGTTTGAACCCTGCACTTAAAAGCTTATCGTAATAACAGGGCTGGTTGTGCTGATGCTGCCTTTTAATCCTCAAATTGGTGCTCTGATCAAATGCGTTCCTAGTTCTGTGGTTTGAGCTCAGATCCATCTTGTTCGTATTTGCTTTAAATTTAATCCTGTGGATTTCCTCTATTCTTGCCTGTTTTCTTTCATGCAAGTTTTTTTTAATGTCCTGGTGATAAGAACTGACTGGGATAAGCCCGTCTCACGTAGCCCACTCCCCCAGCTTCGATGCCCTGTTTATTAGTGCTGCCCTAAAGAACTGGCTGGAAACGTACAGCTGCCCCATCGGGTGCTGTGATTCCCAAGTGTCCTAACACTGTGTGGTCCTGGTTTGCCTCAGATCGCGGGCATGAAGGACCGCCTGGAGTTCTGGTGCACCGACGTCAGGAGCATGGAGATGCTGGTGGAGCACCAGGCCCACGACATCCTCACCTAGCGCCCCCACCTGGCCCGTGTGTGGCAGCTGAGGCCATCTGCATTTAATGGGGGTGGGGGGTGGGGTTGTGTTTCTGGAACGGGAACTGTTCTTCCTGCTGTGAGAACAGGACTGTCACCGATGGGGTGCACGGCCACAGATAGAAGCCTCCTTTGTGGAGGTCTCCTGTAGCCCGCAGTGGGGAGGGGTCACCAGTCTCTGGTGACCAGGCAGGCGCGAGCGTGCACGTGCCCCGAGGAGCGAGAAGGCGCCACCCTGAGTGCGTGGGGACACCACTCAGAAGTTCGTCTCCATCCCATCCACCTGTGTGAATATCTCTGGTGTCGTTTGAGAATGTTCCTGTAATAAACGCACTTGTTTTGTCCTTTTTGTGGTTCTCTTTTCCTCGGTCTTAGCTTTGATGTCAAGCCTGGGCCTGGAGAGATTAAAACGCGGGAGATGGGAGATAGGGCTCGGTGGGGAGTGGGCCTCGGCCCCCCCACTCCTGCCCTGGGCAAGGGGCGTCTCTGCACACACAGGGCACAGGGCAGAGCCAGGTGCAGAGGGCTGTGGGCCCCGTGGCCAAGAGAGCAAGTCCTGTCTGCTGTGGCTCAGACATGGTGTTCACCCGATGCCCACCCAGCCAGCCCTCAGCCCCGTGCTGAGTGTGCAGGGGGCGGGGGTGCTCGTACACAAAGAAGAATCACCAGTGACCACTAGGTGAAGGGAAGGGTTTAATGCGATCTTTCATCCTGTGCCTGGAGCTGGAACCACAGAGCCTTCATGCTGCCGAGCTTCTCTTGTAGCTCTCCAGGTGGTGTAAGACCCAGCCTGCAGGAATCAGGAAGCTGAGGAACATCACCGAGAGCCCGATGGCTTGCTCCTGGGTGAGGGAAGCACGGGTGAGTGCACTGGGCCGTTACCAGGGTCGTTCCCAGGTCATCGAGGAAGGCCATTACCTGCCCGGGTCCTAACCAGAGCAGCAGGTCCAGAGTTACAGGCATCCTGCCCCGCCCCCTCTGCTCCGGTGGGACCCTTGGCCCAGCCCCAGACTTCCTGTGCGTCAGATGGAAAAAGCCTGCGGGGTGCCAGCAGTGACCACTGTAGTCATCAGTTTGGACAGCTGCTGCGGAGACCAGGCTAGCAGCCCTGGGCTCCAGTCTCTGTGGAGCGGGACCTCTCATCTTAGCCCCCTTCCCCCTCACCAAGAGCCTGCCTGGCCAGGCCATGTGTCCCTCGACCTTGAACTCCTTCTGACCTTGCGTGACAAGCACCCTCACTTCCAGTTACCAGGAGACAGGAGCATGTCCGGTGCTGTGCAGGATGGAAGAGGTTCGGATTGTGTAAACAACTGCAGGGCCCTTTTCCCTAAATGGTGGTCCTGCTCAGAAGCCTGGATGGAGGAGAGGGGACCCCTTGCGCTCAGTGTGCAGGTGTGTGCACGCACACCTGGAGCCAGGTTCTGGAGAACCAGCCATATGTCCCCTTCACTTGGTTTCCTCCGGAAGGAGAGCCTGAGCCCAGTCATCGCTCCCTGTTCCTAAAACAGAGTCAGATGCCGGGCTGGACTCTTCCCTCTTCGCTTCACTCCCAGCAGCCTCAGCGACGCTAGCCCAGAGCTGGGCCCTTAGGCTACACCCACGGTCTGACCTTGGGCAGATGACCTTCCAGACCTTGGTTTATTGACGCTGAAAACAGGTCGTTGTCTGCTCTCCTGCAGCCCCAGGGTGACTGGGGTGCATGTTTCCCCTTGTGCTTCCTGACCCTCCGGGCAGCCCACTCTTCCCCTTCAGTAGTGGTGAAGCCAGAGTAGACACTGAGCGCCCTTCAAGCTCAGCGGTTAGCACCCCTCATTTGACAGGAGGCGAGTTGGGGCCTGAGAACAAACCCTCCCCTAACTAACTCCGCTGACTGCTTTGGGAGCCTGGCCTTCAGGTAGTGACCGCAAGGACCCTTCCTGGAGTGGGGACACTGTCCCAGACACGGACTGAGTTCTAGCACCAGGATCACCTCCAGAAGCTGCACCCCTGAGAGGACATTCCCCCTCTCTTTTACCAGCCTGGCCTTCTGTGCCCTGCCCCCAAACCTATCTCATCTTCACAACAGCGCAGGACTGCCCACTCCACCTGCTCGGGTCAGCCCCCCTGCTGCCCTGGAGGTTCTTACCATGGGAGAAGTGGGTGTTCTGGCTGGCTTAGCGGAGACGTGTGCCTTGGGAAGCACCCAGCCGCTCCGGGGGGCTGGCAGCAGCCTGCTGGCGGAGGCTAACCTCAGCATGGCCGTTGAGCCGAGCTCCTCGTGTCCAGCAAAGTTCTGCACTTCTGCTCGGCGTGTCCTCTGCTCACTTGGGTGTTGGGGCTTTTTATAGCTCTGGGGGAGGGGGCAGGGAGCACTGCAGCTGTCCCCTCCCGTCGTGGTGCTTTGGCAGAAAGCACACCCGCTCAGAAGTGGGGAGAGCCAGCACGCAGACCGGCAGCTGCCAGCACTGCCCCTGCCGTGGCCCCCGAGGTCTTTGGGCCCTGTGTAGTGCAGGCAGACATCACCTGGAGAAGGCCTTCATTCCTCTGAGAAAGGTGCTCGGAGAAGCAGGGCCAGGGAAGTCAGGGAATTTGGGAGCGCAAGAATGGAAACGTGACATCATTTCAGAGTGAGCCTTAAATATCTGGGGTGTCAGCTGGCAGGACGGTGCATAGAGCTATTTTTAAGTTCTCTTAACTTGGGAGTTCCCGGCGGAGCTGCCCAGCCTCCTCGTCCGTGACCGATGCAGCCCCACTCCACCTGCGCGCGGCACTGGTGGGTCAGAGCAGCCTGGCTGCTGATTTCAGTGGCGTTGTCACTAATGCTGACAGCTTTGTTCCGAGACTAGACAGTCACCATTGCACCATCATTGCACTAGTCATGGCACACGGTAGATCAGCAGATACTTTGTGCACGCCAGTTCGGGGACGGGGAGGTGGCGTGGGGGCGGGGGGTGGGCAACACTCAGGCCCTTGCCTCCTGGCCCACATGCAGGTAAAGGCTCCCAGGGCCAAATGTCCTGGGTCCACGCTGCCCACCAACCCTGGGGTAGTGGGCCTGTAACCCACCCACAAGCCCTGTGTGAGCTCAGAGCCTCCCTGCCTCCCTTCCCTTCTACAGAGAATAGGTCACTCGTTTCTTCCCACAGCAAACATCTCCTGGCAAATCTGTTCTACTGAGAGATTGCTTCACACCTTCTCTCTGTACAAACCCTCCCCCCTCACTGGAGACCCTGCTGCTGATTCCGAGAGAACAGAAGTGACCAGATACGACCCGCTGCTCAACCCCACTTCCAGTCGCCCAGGAGTGCCGTGGCCCTGAGCCCCAGGGGGTCACATGCCAAGGTCAAGTCCCCAGCGGCCTCTCCAGCCCTTCTCTCCTAGGTTGCTGGATGCTGAGCCTCTGCTCTTCCTTCCACCTTGTCCGGATCTTGCGTGACCCCTGACAGCCCCAGGACTTTCGCTGTCTCTCCACCCACCTTCACGCCTCATCTGGCCTTGTACCCCGGCAGCTTATCAGTCACGATATTTAGGATGTACCGACACAAACCCTTACCCCCTCTTTGGTGGGGTTCCTGAGGCTCTACAGTGAGTGCCCCACCCTGTCCCTTCCCAGCTGCTCAGCCCAAATGTCTGAGCACCACCCTTGTTTCCCTCAGGTGCTCACGCTCCCACCAGGTCACCAACATCACCACACCCCACCCTCCCCCCGTACAAACTTGAATGTGTCCTCTGAGACTGTCCCACACAGTGGCCAGGACAGCCCTTCAGGAACAACCAGGGCCTGCCACTGCCACTGCTCAGCGCCGCCCCCCCCCCCAGAGACTCCACCCACTTCCTTCTCATGGCCTCCAAGGCCTGAAGGGTCTGACCACTGCCTGCCTGGTCCCAGCCACACCTCACTCCCACCCACACTGGTGCCTCAGCCTCATGTTTCCAAATTAGTCAGGCCCTGTTCAAACGACCTCTCCTCAGACACATCTTATTGGTTGGTGGTCTCCTTATGTAGCTGGAATACAAGCCCGATAAGGGCAAGGACTTTGTTGGGCTCATCACAGAACTGTTGGGGCCTGGCAGATTTCCAGTCAATGTTGGAAGGATAGGTTGGGGTGTGGAAAGGAGGGATGGGAGCGGGGCCTGGATGGATGGGGTCGGGAGGACAGGTGTAGTTCTCATGTCACAGCCGGCATCGGCTTGGATTGAGAGGGGAAACTGCAGGGCTTTACTCTACTGTCAGCAGGACCTTGATTACTGTGGACGGCAGTAAAGGTCACAGCCCAGACCTGATCAGTGTGGGCACAGGCCAGTCGCCGAGAAGCAGCAGGCCATCTGACCACATCGGTCCCTCAGCCCCCAGACTCGGCTGCGGTCACCGTCCTCACCAGGTATGATGACACCCCAATCCGCTTGTCTACAAACGGTGGGTTGATGATCCTAATACATCGCATGAGGATCCTAGTTTCGCTTTTGTCCTTCCCTGGAAACCACCCTCGTTCCAACTGTGGGGCTCTTTTCTGGGCGCCCCACCCCGCCTCCCACTGTCTCCCTGTGCCTTGGTTTCCAGTGAGGAGCCAAGTCCCTGGAGGCTGGAGGCGGGCGTGTGTCCTGAATGTTATCTCCAGCAGCTGGGTCCCGATGTCAGCCTTAGGCCGTGGGGGGCTCTGCCCCTCCTCTAGAGTAATCCCTTCCACCTAAACCTTTAATTATAGGTCCAGTCAGGAATAAGGCTGCGGGTCAGATGATCAATCATCCAGCCTACGGTGTTTCTTTTTTCACAGAAAAGACCTGCTGTCCCCAACCATCCAGGCGTGGTTGTAAGGAAGGCCTTCTCCGTCCTTCCCAGCTCAGGAGGCAGGGGTGTAAGGGCGGGGGGGGGGGGGGGAGAGGGGGCGTGTGCTACTGTGCTGCAGGACGGCAGCCCAGCACCAGATGAGAAAGGCCCTGGTGAGGGCTGGGACAGGGGAGCTGGGGCTACCCTCCAAGGGAGAGAGATGTCCTCAAACTTTTATGCTACACCAGCTTTCGCCGTCAGCTCCTTTCCATCCATACCCTCCATGCCTAACCTTCCCAGCCTTCCCGAGCACAAACCTGCCTCCCTCGCTTCTGTGTTCACGCAGCTTCCGGGGAGTCCACCACCTGTAGTGGTGGGCTTCAGGCCTCAACCTTACTGGGTTTTTAGTCCCAAGAACCACCTGTTCAAAACAAACCCTGCACAGATCCCTGCCGCCCCGACCCCACACAGATGCTACCAGAGGTGGGGAGCCTGGCATGGCCTCTACCTTCATTGCTCTGTGGCCACAGTGCTTCTGCAGAGCACTGCCCTGTGTCCTGGGCTGCCTTCTTCCACCTGGAAGGAAATGAGACAACCCATGGAGAAGGGCGTGGTGGCCAAGTGGGGGGTCGTATTGAACAACAAAGTAAAAGGCTCTGAGGGCTGGAGGGTTGGATGAATCCCCTGTAACAGCAGGAGAAACCATGGCTTGAAGAGGGAGCGGGCCCAGGGTTCGGGACAAGCCAGGCCTGTCCCTGGCCTGTCCTGGACAGAAGTAGCATCAGGAAGAGCTCCCGAAGGCAACACAGAAGTACCTCTGTCTCCCGAATCCTCAGCCTCGTGTCCTGCATCCAGCCACATCCAGCATGTACCTATCTCTGCCCTCCACCTGTCCCTGCTGCCCCGGGGACACCCGTGCACACCCTCCCTCTCAAAGCTGCCAGGCCACCTGCAAGGTCTGGGGTAGACACTGTGGGCGCATGGCACCACCCTGTGTCCATACTCGGAACCACAGCAGCTGCTGGAGAAACCAGAGAGGCACTGACAGCGAGACAAAGGTTCTTAGCCTCAGGGACCCAGAAAAAAATGCACATGCACGCAAACATTTGCATATTGTTTTTCTTGCATTGGAAATCTATTTCATCACATAAAACAGTGGTTCTCAAAGTAAGGTCCCTGGACCAGCAGCATCAGCATCACCTGGGAACTTGTTAGAAATTCTAGGGGCACCTGGGTGGCTCAGTTGGTTGAGCGTCCGACTTCGGCTCAGGTCACGATCTCACGATTCATGGGTTCAGGCCCCCTGTCAGGCTCTGTGCTGACAGCTCAGAGCCTGGAGCCCGCTTCCGATTCGGTGTCCCCCCCTCTCTCTGCCTCTCCCCCATTTGCTCTCTCTCTCTCTCTCTCTCTCTCTCTCTCTCTCTGTCTCTTTCAAAAATAAACATAAAAAAAAAAAATTCTGTGATGGTCCCAGTGGCCTGTTACAATAATCTTCCCAGGAAATTCTGATGCACAGACAAGTTTGAGAACCATTTTATGTTATATAAAAACTGGACGCTTCATGCTATTCATTCGAAACTAAATGTACACCCCGCCGCCTGAGAGGGCTCAGTGGGGTAAGCATTCGACTTCGGCTCAGGTCATGATCTCACAGTCCGTGAGTTCCAGCCCCGTGTCGGGCTCTGTGCTGAAAGCTCAGGGCCTGGAGCCTGCTTCAGATTCTGTGTCTCCCTCTCTCTCTGCCCCTCCCCTGCTCGTGCTCTGTCTCTCAAAAATAAATAAACATTAAAGATTTTTTTAAATAAATCTCACCCAGGCTGCAAAACTCAGAACCCTTTCCTTTTACCTACAAAAACACACTTCCACTAAGTAAGTAGAGCAGGATTTGCTGAAAACTTGTAGTTCAGGGGTAGAGAATCTTGCGGGGACGGGGGGGGGGGGCAGCTGCCTCTTCCTACATCCCACTCTTGCACTCACTCCCCGGAAGCTCAGCTCTCAGGCCCACCCAATGCGGGATACACGCACAGAGACACTGGTGCTCAGCAGTCAGCAGCTCACACCCCCACAGTCCTTGGTGTGATCGCTCATTTTATGTGTCAGCTCAAGTGGGCCATGACGCCCAGATACCTGGTCCAACATTATTCTGGATGTCCCTGTGAAGGTGATTTTTGAGCGAGATTAACATTTAAATGGGTGGACTTTACGTAAAGCAGATTACTCTCCGTGGTGTGGGTGGGCCTCATCCAATCAATTTAAGGCCATGACAACAAAAACTGACCTTCCCAAGCAAGAAGGAACTGCCAGCAGATGGCCTTGGGACTCAAACTGCCAGCCCACCAGCACCGTTTGGATTTACCAAGTCTCCACAATCACAGGAGCCAATTTCTTAAAGTAAATCCTCCCCACCCCATCTCTCCCCCTACACACACACAAACCCTGTTGGTCCTGATTCCCAGGTAGAACCCTGACTAACACAGTCGGCAAAACTGTGCCAGAAGAGAAGCCCTTTAGGTGTTCTGTCCTTTCACCTTTGGCAGCGAAAATAAAACTTTATCACACTTTCTTTTCTCTAATGCACACCATATTAAGCGATGCCTAATGCAGCCCAGACACGTCATTGATGATGACAGCAGGAACATTTCATACCATCGTCCCCTGACATGTAAGTTTCTCTTGCCGTGTAACGAATCGTCACCAACCTGGCAGCTCAGGACAGGGCGCTCACTGTCTCCGTGTTTGCGGGGCCAGCTGTCCAGGTGTGGGTTGCTGGTCCTTCGCGCGGGTCTCACCAGCTGACATCAAGGGGTCACAGGGCCACGATTCCCGTCTGAGGCCCAGGGTCCTCCGCCGGGGTCACTGCTTGTTGGCAGGATCCAGATCCTTGCGGGGGTAGGGCTGAGGTCCTGACTGCTGGCCGGCTGCCGGCCGGAGACTGTCCTCACCGCCTAGAGGCCTCCCTCAGATCCTTGCCACATGACTCCCTCTGTAAGTACTTCACAACATCCTGTTTGCTACTTCAAGGTCAGCAAGAGAATCTCTCATTTCAAAATTTTCTGGCATTTTATTTATTTATTTTAAATATTTATTTACTTTTGAGAAAGAGAGAACAAGTGGATGAGAGGCAGAGAGAGAGAGAGAGAGAGAGAGAGAGAGATTGAGTCCCAAGCAGGCTCCACACTGTCAGCACAGAGCCCAAGTGGGGCTCAAACCCAAGAACCGTGAGATCATGACCTGGGCCGAAATCAAGAGTCAGATGCTTACCTGGCTGAGCCACCCAGGAACCCCTCAAATTGTTCTGGCATTTTAAAAGTAATTTTTTAAGAACAGTTTTAGATTTACAGAAAAATTCTGAAGATAGTACAGAGTTCCCATATAACCCACATCCAAGTCCCCCTATTATTAACATCTTACATGATGGTTACTTTTATGTCTCAACTTGAATGAGCAGTACAGTGACCAGACATTCAATCAAAGGTTTTTCCAAATGTGTCTCTGAGGGTGTTTCTAGATGAGATTGACATGTGAATCAGTGGACTGAATGAAGATAACTCTTCCCAGTGTGGGTGGGCCTCATCCAATCAGTTGAAGCCTTGTTTTGCTGTTTGTGCCGGTTTGTTTGTTTTGTTTTCTTTTTTGAGAGACAGAGAGAGAGCGCGCGAGCAGGTGAGCAGCAAAAGAAGCCAAGAGAGAGGGAGACACAGAATACAAAGCAGGCTCCAGGCTCTGAGCTGTCAGCACAGAGCCCAGAACACTTCACCGACTGAGCCACCCAGGACCCCCTGTGGGTTTCTTATTAATGCTGTCCCTTCCCTCCTCCTGCCTGACTGTTTGATCTGGGACATGGGTCTTTTCTTGCCTTCAGATACAAACTGAAACATCAGCTCTCTTAGGGTTACAAGCCTGCCGCTTTCAGAATGGAACTTCACCACCAGGTCCTGGGTCTCCCGCTTGTCGGCTACAGATCTTGGGGATTCTGTTTCCACAATCATGTGAGCCGGTCCTTTATAATAAATCTATATCTATAACCATCTATATCCTGTTAATTCTGTTTCCCTGGAGAACCCTGACACGATTGGTGCATCATCAGAAACTAAGTAAAGTCCACACTTTATTCAGATTTACTCAGTTTCCCTCTAATGTCCTTTTCCTATTCCAGGACTTCACCCTGGACCCTACCCAGGACCCCCATGACATTCAGTCGTCATGTCTCCTGTGGCCCCCCGGGGCTGTGACATCTTCTCAGACTTTCTTTGTTTTTGATGACCTTGACAGATTGGAGGACGACTGGTCAGGCATATTGTAGGATGCCCCAGTATTGGAATTTGTCTGTTTTCCTCGTGGTTAGGCTGGGGCTACGGGGTCTGGGAGGATGACCACAGAGGCAAAGTTCCATTTTCATCACATCATGTCAGAGGTACACAAGATCCACCTGACTTGCCACCGTGATGCTGACCCGGATTGCTGGGCTGCAGTGTGCTTGTCAGTTTCTCTACCGCGGTTTGCTCAGTGTCCCCCTCCCATCCTGTGCTTTCTTTGGAAGGAGGTCCCTCTGCACAGCCTGCACGTAAAGAGCGCCACCTCCTGAGGGTGGAGTATCTGCAGAAGTTATTTTTAATTCTTTTGCCTGGGATATTGTCTCCCACTTATTATTACTTTTTATTTTTATTCACTTGTTATTGTTTATTCGGTTATTTATATCAGTATGAACTCATGGGCTTTGTTTTATGTGTTGGATTATAATCAATACTTCTTTATTATGTTGCTCAAATTTTTCCAGGTTTGGCATTGAGAGTTCCTTCTTTTGGCTCCTGTGTCCTTTTAGCATACATAGCCTTATCAGTATGGAGCTTGCTCGTTTTTTTTTTTTTTTAATTTGTTTGTTCTGGATACTTCCTTACTTGCTCGCATGATAAAATGCTCCAGGCTCATCTTGCATATTTTTGCCCCAGTCCTGAAATAAGCCAAGAGCCCTGATCCCTTTTATTGGTTGACTAGCACTAGAAACCAAGACCTGGGCAGTCAGTGGACACATGACATGTACTTGTCAAAATTCATAGAACTTCACAGTACAGAGTGAACATTAATGTATGCAAATTTTATTTTTTTAAGCTTATTTATTTATTTATTTATTTATTTTCAGGGAGAGAGCATGAGTAGGGTAGAGGCAGAGAGAGAGGGAGAGAGAATTCTACGCAGGTCAGTGCAGAGCCTGACGCAGGGCTCAAACTCACGAACCATGAGATCATGACCTGAGCAGAGATTGAGTCGGATGCTTAACTAACTGAGCCACCCAGGTGCCCCTAACGTATGCAAATTTTAAAGTATCATTAGGATGTCAGGGACTCCCAGGACGGAATGCAGTATGTGACAGAAGAATCTAATCATATTCTACATATATGAAACAATCTCACTGAAGGGAGTGGGGAAAGGCACTGACCCCAGTAGAGTCTGTAAGAATAAAGGCAAAGAAACGGCAAACAGCATGGTGCTCTAGCTGGAAAAGTAGTTCCTCAGAGGGGTGCATGGGAGACAGATGTATATCCCCAAAGTATATAGCAATAGAAAGCCAACTCAACAGAAAATTCTAATGAGTAACGTAGCAAACTGCCTTCCTGGGTACACGGCTGGACTGCATTTCTGCCGGAGTCCAGCCCCAGCAGGTCCAGGGGTTCCCGAAGGATGAACGGCATCGGCGAGAATAACAAATGGACACGACAGCAGCGTGTCCGACTGGCCGCTTTACTGTGGCAAGCCTGGCGTTCTATTTGTTAGCGATTTCCTTGTAGCGTGCGTCACCTACGCTTCTCGGCTTTACCTAATTCTAAACACGTTCCTTTGTGTAATCGCCCATCAAGGAACCTCATGGTTATTTTCTTGTAACGTTCCCTCCTGGCCTTTGCTTATCGATTAATTTCTTCATATTATTTTCATTATGTATCTACGTTTATTTATAGTCTATAAAGCATTTGCTTTGCTATTTTCGTGAAAGGTCATCTAGCTCTCAACACCTCGAGTGGAACACGTTTACAGGGACATGACTTCTTAATTGTTCCTTTGAACTGTTTGCGGTAGAAGGAACAAAAGTATTCGCTTTGGTCTGGGGTGCCTGGAGGGAGCCAAGAGGGCTGGGAACCCACGCCTTATGCGCTCCCAGAGAGACAACGTATACCTGGGAACTAATGAACCATTCTGTACCTTAACCCACCAGGTCCAGTTACCATTTGGAATGCCTCCTGGGGGCCAAGTGGGCCTAGGGGTTGGAGCAACTCGTAGCCATAGAGACACTGCTTTGTTGCCGGAGTGGGGCTTTCGAACCCGTGTGCGCCCCTCCCTGGCTGGGAACATATGGGGCTATCCTTCCTTTAGGTAGGGGACGGGCAGGCGGGGGTGGCACCGGCTGGATATAAGGTTTCTTTTTTGTCCTGGGGGTCATCCCCAGAAAATATCCCCCAGTTTGCCCCCATGGGTTTCTTTTGAATCATCAGTGCCAATTGGACCATGGGGATGGCCATGATGAGTAAGAGGAGGGATACCAGTAGCTTCCCATTCGGAGGGTCCCTGTGCGTTGCCCTTCCGCCGGCTGCCCGGGCTGTGCCATCAGGAAGGATGGATGGATCGGCTCCCGGCACATTTCCCACCCCTTCCTGCTGTTAGGGTTGGCCACATGATTCTGAGTGGAAGTGACATGAATAAGCTCTTGACCTGACTGTACACATTTTCATGCATCGGGTTGTTTCATAGAGCAATGTCATAGTAGGGGAAGATGGGAATAATCCAGTTTTCATTAGCAGGGCACCGGTTAGGTAACTTGTGGTCATCTCTACAATGATGACAGTGAAAAGAATGAACTATATTTACATACACCAGCATGGAAAGATGTCCAAAACACATTGGTTATTAAATGAATAAAGCAAGTTAAAAAGCATACACCATATCACATCACAATGGGATACTACTCAGCAATAGAAAAGGAACAAACTACCAAGCCGCATTACCGCATGGACGAGTCTCACACACTGAGGAAAGGAGCCCAGCTGGGCGCCATAGACTGCATGCCATCTCAAGGGCTGACAAACTATGTACGGCCTGAGAAAACTCAGCCCACATCTTATTCTGGTATCTCCTGTGAGTAAAGAATGTTTATTTACATTTTTAAATGGTTGAAAGGAAAGGGAAAAGGGAAAAGGGAAAAGGGAAAAGGGAAAAGGGAAAAGGGAAAAGGGAGGGGAGGGGAGGAGAGGGGAGGGGAGGGGAGAGGAGGGAAGGTGAAAAGAGGGACACCTTGGTGGCTCAGATAGTTAAGCCTCCGACTTTAGCTCAGGTCATGACCTCATGGTCCGTGAGTTCGAGTCCTGCGTCAGGCTCTGTGCTGACAGCTTGGAGCCTGGAGCCTGCTTTGGATTCTGGGTCTCCCTCTCTCTCTCTCTCTGCCCCTCCCACACTCATGCTGTCTCTCTGTCAAAAATAAAGTAAACATAAAGAAAAGAAAAAGGATATATGAAAAACACATTTAAAAATAAATAATAGGGGCGCCTGGGTGGCTCAGTCAGTTAAGCGGCCGACTTCAGCTCAGGTCACGATCTCGCGGTCCGTGAGTTCGAGCCCCGCGTCGGGCTCTGGGCTGATGGCTCAGAGCCTGGAGCCTGCTTCCGATTCTGTGTGTCCCTCTCTCTCTGCCCCTGCCCCGTTCATGCTCTGTCTCTCTCTGTCTCAAAAATAAATAAAACGTTAAAAATAAAAAATAATGAAAAATAAAATATAATGAAAATACAGTATATGAAAACTTGTGAGATGTAGCTAACTCATGCCTTGAAGGAAATTTATGGTTTTAAATATATACATTAGAAAGGGAGAAAAACTGGGGCGCCTGGGTGGCTCAGCTGGTTGAGTGTCCAACTTCAGCTCAGGTCACGATCTCATGGTTCGTGGGTTCCAGCCCCATGTCAGGCTCTGTGCTGAAAATTCAGAGCCTGCAGCCGGCTTCCAGTTCTGTCTCCGGCTCTCTCTGCCCCTCCCCCACTTGTGCTCTGTCTCACTGTCTCTAAAATAAGTAAACATTAAAAAAAACTTTTAAATAAAAAAAGAAAAGGAGAAAAACTGAAAACCAATGATCTAAGAATTCCTCTCAACAATTTAGGTGGAAAAATAGCAAATTAAGCTCCAAGAAAGTAAAAGGAATAAAGAAATATATAAGACTAAAAAAATAAATGGACAAGAGAGGGTTAACAAAGCTAAAAACAATTCAGGTATAACTATTCAAGACAAAAGAAGACACAAATAATCAATTTCCATAATGAAAAATGATGAACACAGAAGCCTAAATCCTTCAAAACATAAATGCTAAGAAAATATTAGCAAACCAAAGTCAACAATACATTAAAAGGGCCACACACCACAACCAAGTGGGATTTATTCCAGGGCTGCCATGGTGGTTCACCATCCAAAATAAGCAGTACGGTACACCACTTTAACAAAATGAAAGATAAAAATTATATGATTATCTCAAAAAATGCAGAAAAAGCACTTGACAAAATTTAACCCCCACTTGAGATAAAAATTCTCAACACAGTGAGTAGCGAGGAAACATACCAACAGAAGAAAAATAAGAACAATTTTGAGGTTCCAATGGGTTCACCAGTGAATTCTACCTAAACCTTCGCGCAAGGACAACTCAAGTCCCAGCCCAATTCACTGGTGAATTTTGCCAAACTTCTGGGAAAGAAATAGTACTAACCTTGCTCAAACTTTCCCAGAGAATGCAAAAGCCATTTTTTTTTAGTGAAGCAAACACATCCTTGTTCATCAAACTCGACAAGGACATTGATTTAAAAACTTAAAAAGCACAGGCAAACCTCTCCCATGAACATAGACACGAAAATTCTCGGGAAAATACCAGCAAGTCACACCCAGCAATGGAGGACTAATCAGCTCTGAGAAGGACCGAGCTGCAGGTCACAGACACACGCGGACGAGCCGCGAAAGCGAAAGCGACAGCCGCCAACTCGGTAGACCGCAGCCCTCCCCCCACCGCGGCCTCCGCCTGCTGGAAACCACGGCGTGCGCGCTCCCGCGCTCGGACACGCGGCGTGCGCGCCTACTGCGTCTCGGGCCCCGTTCCAGACGCTCAGCACGCGTGCGCGGGACGGACCGTCCCAACGCGGGGCGACGAACGGAAGTGATTGCAGCAGTACTGAGGGATGCGGCGTGCTAGAGGGGGGTGTGGTCTGTGGGGGACACGTGGGGGACAGCGCCAGTGACCAGGGCCGGCCCGCAGGCAGGGTTTGGTCACTGAGAACGGGCGCTTGAGCAAAGGCGGAAGGAAGCGGGGGGGGGGGGGGGGGCGAGGGCGCGTACCCGTCTGAGAGGCCCGCTCGGGTGGGACTGCAGCGCGCAGGTCCGCGGAGGCGCCCGTAGATTCCATTCTGGGGCACGTGGGGGACCACGCCGAAGGGTATGGCCTCACGTGGGCTTTCACGAGCCCACTGTGGCTGGTGTGCGGGGGCTCCGGCAACAGGCCGCTGGAGTTAGGAAGGGCAGCGTGGGGGTCGGGCGGGGGGGGGGGGTCCTGGAACCGACAGAACGTCACGATGGGTTGGACACCGAGAGGGGTCCAGGGCGAAGCCGGGGCTCTGGCCCAGCGACCGGAACATCTGAGATGGCGAGGGTTACAGGTGAAGCACACTTTGGGAGGAAGACTCAGAATTCGCTTTGGGACACGACTGAAATTGCGGGACGCGGGGGTGGGCTGAGGTTGGAGTTTAGGAGAGAGGGTGGAGTTTGGGCGGAAACTCACGGGGGGGGGGGGGGGGGGGTCTGAGGAGTGAAAGTGGGGAGGGGCAGCCAGGGGAGAGGGCACAAAGCTGGAGGGGGGGCGAGCCTGGGGAGGTGGCCGGGAGGTACACAGAAGCTCCGCCTAGAGACTGGGGTGCAGGTGGGGTGCGGGGGGGGGGGGTTTGCAGCAGGGGGAGGAGCGAATCAGCAGAGCATCTGCCTGCTAGTGGGTGGCCCAGAAGAGCAAGGGGGTCAGAAAGGCTGCGGGAGCCCAGCCCTGGGGCAGGTGGGGATGTGACCACCGCAGCGGGTGAGGGTCGCAGGTGCACAGGGTCAGCACAAGTGAGGAGCCAGGGGCCAGTGAGCCACGAAGTGAGCTTTGTGGCCCTCAAGGCTCCTGGTCACTACGGTGAGTGGGGTCTATCCGAGCTTTAAACTAGATTACTTTTCAATAATTGCTCGGTGCTCAGTGGCACTGGCCAGACATGGGGTCAGTTACAGCTTTGCCGAATGAGAACCATGGGAGAAGAGGTCCAGGACTGTCGTGGGGTGTGAGCGTGGGGGGCGGGGAACACGAGGGGCAAGGGCTAGTGGCATAGGATTCATGGCACGGAGGTCCTGGTAGGTGAAGTAGTCCGTGGGGGGTGAACTGGCAGTGGGGACAGGGCTGGGAGGAGCCACCTGGGGATGGGGGAGGGCAGTGTGAGGGCCGTGGGGATAGGGGGTATTGTGAGGGTTGTGAAAAGGTGGGGGGGGGGGTGAGGGGTGCATTGTGAGGGTTGGGGGGTGGGGGAGGGACTGTGGGAGCAGCTGTGGGTTCCGTCTGAAGGTTACCAGGGACCTGAGGGCTGAGGGCCAAAGATGGGACCGTGGGAAGAGAGGTCAAAATGGTGGAGGAAAAGGCACTGGAAAGATGGTGTGCATTGACTTTGAAACAAAAGCTACACAGGAGTGAATTTGAGAAGACAGTGATCCAGCAGTTAAAATGTCAAAGAAGCAAAGGGGAAGGGCCTGAGATTAGTGGACCCTGGAAATAGGGTGGCAGGTGGTGTGCTGTGATGCACAAGTTCAGAGCTGGGCTATTTGGGAGAAGAGAGAAGCAAGGAGGTGGGTGTGGGACAGCAGACAGGCCCAGCTGTGCTATAGGGTGGCTGCTGAGGGTTCGGGGAGGGCTTCTGGGGACTGTCCCCCACCTCCACCAAGCTCCTGAGGAGAAGACATGCCCCTGTCATGCCCCTGTCATGCATGGCAGGTGTCAACTGAGAGCAGTGACAGCTCCTAGGGAAGCTAGGACCCTGCCATTCGCCCCCACAAGCGTTATGTCAAGCTTCACTTTCTGGGGTTTGCCAGATGGGTGGTTTTCCCCTGTTATGAATAGCATGGTGAAATGTTGACATAGCTTCTTCAAACTGCACATGTCCCCTTTCCCTGAGATTCTGCCCCTGACTTGGGAGAGCCAGACCCTCCTGGCAGGGGGTGGTAGCTGGGAAGGGCCTGTGGCCTCTGGGGAGTGTCATTTGAGCAGAGGAGGCAGAGAGTGCTGTACCTCTGTCCGCTGTGTGCTTGCTCGAGTCACATCGTGGGTCTTGTCGTGGGAGAGGAGAGGGTGAGCCATCCGCCCTTCACCGCAGGCAACATGTAATCCTTAGGTGGGGGCAGGGGCCCCTCACGGGAGGAGGCCAAGAGCTAGGCCTTGGGTGGGCTCCCCACGTGCAGCAGCTAAGCCCCAGGAACTTCCCTGTGTCTACCCCCTCCATGGCCTCAGCAGCCATGAAAGCTCTCAAGGAAGGGGTTCTTGCCTCTATGTTTCAGGGGTCACCCAGCTCTTTGCTTCTGCCAGGCCTCCTGTTCTCTTGGCAAAGGTGGGCACCCCCTCTCATCCCTCTGGTGAGGCAACGAAGTGGGGTCTGTCCCCTAGAACTGTGGGTCCAGGCCACCTTTCATAAGAAAGCTGTACCCCATCCATAACCCTCCACTCTCCACCAAACCCTGCCCACAGAAGGCCCCAGGGCAAGACCTCTCCGCCAGCAGAGATCAGCAGGAAACTGGGAGCCAGGCAAGAGTAGAAAGCTGCCTTTCCCTCCCCGAGGGGGGTGCTGTGGCCAAAGGTTGGGAGCCCCAGGCTGGTGGAAGGCGCCCCACTAGCTGTCAGCAAGGCAATGATTAATTAGGCCTGGGGAGGATTCCAGGGTTCTGACCAGCCCAGGCTCTGATGGGGGGGGGGGGGGTTGTGGGCGCGGGGCGGGTCTGGGGCAGGCACCTGGCAGACACCTGCTCTCTGAAGGTGGTAAGGGTCAGTGCGTGAAAAACCTGATAACATTTTATGGGCCCTATTCTGCCAAGGAGAGATAGCATTGCTATTCTCAAGGACCTGCTAACAGCCCTTCCCAGATCAACAGAGACCATGTTTCCTGACCCATCTGGGAGAATGTGCTAATAATTAATCGGATTATAGATACATTCACTTTCTTTGTCTTACTAAACTGTGATAAAATACACACAACATAAAAAGTACCGTCTTCACCGACTCCAGGCACCCAGCTCAGTGGCACTAAGCACATTCACACTGTTGTGACTCACCCACACAAAATGGGGCTCTGTTGATGGGGAAGAAGGGCAGAATGGGTCTTGAGCCAGCAGCTGGCAGGGCCTGCCACATCTGACTCCCTTTGGGGCTCCAGGAGGTCAATTGTGTCGGAAAGGTTGCTGGGAGGGGCGTCTGGAGGTGTGGTGATGCTGCGGCTTCTGTGCCGCCCCTCAAGAGAAATGTAGTCCAAGGACAGAGAGACCTAGCAGGGAAGGAGTGTGGGTATCAGCATGCAGGGGAGGGGGCAGTGAGAGGAGGGAGGGAGGGGCCGCAGAAGTGAACGGGACAGAACGGGTTCTGGGAGCCTCGGACAGGAGAGTGGAGGAGAGAGGACCAGAGGGGAATTTTCAGCTACTGCCCTGAGCTTAGAACTTCAGGCAGAGAGAGAAATTACCCAAAGAGTTTCTTCAAGAAAAAGGTTGCTCAGTGATGGGCATAAACCCTTGTGTTGCTCCTCCGGAGAAGCTGAAACACGGAACAACACTGTTTCTTGGAGGCTTCCAGGCTGAACTGATGGTTTCTGGACTGGGTGTGAGCCCTGAATCAGGAGGCTATTCAGATGAATGTGGGTCTTGTTAGGGGATTCTTGGAGAATTGAACCTAACTTAGATAACCCGAGGTACCTCGACCTGAAATCGTCCTGCACCTGAGCCAGGGAACACGGCACCAGCACGACCAGCTGCTGGATCTGGAGGCAATTCACCCAGCGTGAGCCATATCGGTCCCTGGATTACACTCAAGGTTGAGGGGAATAGTGGGTTGGAATCATAACTTTTTGGGAGAACAAACTTAGGATGGAGTGTGTTCAGTCATGAGATTTAGGCCGGGCACATGGCCCAAACTCCCCTATAGCTGAGTGTGGCCCCACGAGAAAGTGGCCCAGAGAGTGAGTGGCAGTGACACGTGCAAACCCTGGCCTCCCCCTTGGAGGGAGGGGACGTGCCCTCATGTTTCTCACTTCCCATGGGCTTGTGGTGACATGGTCTTTTAAGGTGGCTGTGGGAGGGGGCAGCCCTGCCACTCACTGCTCAGGCCTTGTTGGGATCCAACAAGCTGACGGGGTCCAGACAGAGCCAGGCTCACCCACACCACATGTGCTCACCAAACTAAGGCTGCTTAGAAGACCCCTTATGAGGTTGCAAACTGGAATTAATGTTTTTAAAACTTCTTCAGTGACATATAATTTATATACCATAAAATCCACCCATTTAACATGTATATAATCCAGTGGTCCTTAGTATGTTCATAGAGTTGTGCAAGCATCACCACAGTCCATTCTAGAACATTCTGTTGCTCCAAAAAGAAGTCCTTACCCATTAGCAGTCACTCCCAGTCTCCCCTAGCCCCTGGCCACCTCTAATCTACTTCTTATCTCTGTGGGTTTGCCTGTTCTGGACACTTCGTACAAGTAGAATCATACAATACTTGTCATTCTGTGTCTGGATTCTTTCACTGAGCAAGCAACATGTTTTCAAGGCACCTCCGTGTTGTAACATGAGATCATGACCTGAGCCAAAATCAAGAGTCGGATGCTTAACTGACTGAGCCACCCAGGTGCCCCTATGGTTCACTCTTGGCTGAAGATTCTGTGGGTTTGGATAAATGCATAATGTCATGTGTCTACCACGATAGTGTCACGCACCATAAAAATCTGTTCCCTCCTATTCATCCCTCCCTCCCCCCAACTCCTGGCAACCACTGGTCTTTTTACTGTCTCCATAGCTTTGCCTTTCCTAGAATGTCATAGAGTTGAAGTCATACTATGTAGCCTTTTCAGACTGACTGTTTTCACTTAGAAATACCCTTGAAGGTTCTCCCATGTCTTTTTATGGCTTGATATCTTGTTTCTTTTTATCACTGATTAACACTCAATTGTGTGGATGTCCCAGTGTTTGTTTATTCATTAGCCTATTGAAGAACAGATACTTCCACGTTTGGGCAATTATGAATAAAGATGCTATAAACATCTGTGTGCAGCTTCTGTGTGCACATAATCTTTCAACTCATACAGATCTTGTACATATTTTGTTAGATTTATACCTAAGTAGTTTACCTTTTTTGGTACTAATGTAAATGTTATGTTTTAATTTCAAATTCCAATTGTTCATTGCCGGTGTATAGGAAAGAAAGTGACTCATATATATTAACCTTGCATCCTGAAACCTCACAATAATTGCTTACTAGGTCCAGCAGTTTTGTTTTTTTTTTTTTAATTTTTTTTTTCAACGTTTATTTATTTTGGGGACAGAGAGAGACAGAGCATGAACGGGGGAGGGGCAGAAAGAGAGGGAGACACAGAATCGGAAACAGGCTCCAGGCTCCAAGCCATCAGCCCAGAGCCTGACGCGGGGCTCGAACTCACAGACCGCGAGATCGTGACCTGGCTGAAGTCGGACGCTTAACCGACTGCGCCACCCAGGCGCCCCCCAGCAGTTTTTTTTAATCTTTGGAATTTTCTACGTAATAATGTCATGTGTGGGGGAAAAAAAGAGTATATTTCTTCCTTCCCAATCTGTATACCCTTATTTTCTTTTGTGGTCTTATTGCATAAGCTAAGACTTCCTTGGTGGATTAGGAGTGGTGAGAGTTTCCTTGTCTCATTCCCAGTCTTAGAGGGAAAGCATCTGCTTTCTTACCATTAAGTAGGATA
Organism: Felis catus; assembly: GCF_018350175.1. Classification (NCBI taxonomy): domain Eukaryota; kingdom Metazoa; phylum Chordata; class Mammalia; order Carnivora; family Felidae; genus Felis; species Felis catus. The sequence goes on along the minus strand of NC_058377.1, from coordinate 115,283,598 downwards.
TCAGTGGTAGGGTTTTTGGCAGATCTTTTTTTATTAAGTGAGGAAGTTCCCCTGTATTCCTAGTTTGCTGAAACTTTTTCTCATGAATTGGTGTTGGGTTTTATCAGATATTTTTTCCGTATTTGATGATGTGACATGATGATGTGATTTTTCTTTCTTAGCCTGTTGATGTAATAGATTACACTAATTGATTTTTTAATATTAAATCAGCCTTGCGTATGTGGATAAATCTTACTTGGTTGTGGTGTATAATTAATTTTACACATGTTGGATTAAATTTGATAATATTTAGTTGAAGATTTTTGCATCTATGTCTATGAGAGATTTGTTCAAAAAATATTTTTTGCAATGTCTTTGTCTGGTCTTGGTATTAAAACAATGCTGGCTTCATAGTATGGGCTAGGAAGTATTCCCTCTGCTTGTATTATCTGGAAGAGATTGTAGACCTGTTATCATTTCCTCTTTAAATGTTTAATAGATCACCAGTGAACACATCTGGGCCTTGCACTTTCTGTTTTGGAACATTCAACTTTTTTAGTAGATACACACATTAAAACAGTAGATACACACTAAAAAACTTTTTTAGTAGATACACACATTAAAACAGTAGATACACACTAAAAAACATTCAACTTTTTTAGTAGATACACACATAGTCATACTATCTACTTCTCCTTGTGTGAGTTCTGGTATATTGTGTCTTTCAAGGAATTGATCCATGTTATCTAAAATGGCAAATTTGTGAGCATAGAGTTGTTCATAATATTCCTTTATTATCCTTTTAATGTCCATAGGATCTGTAGTGATGGCCCTTTTTTATTTCTGATATTAATAATTTGTACATTATCTCTCTTTTTCTTCCTGGTTAGTCTTACTAGAGGCTTATGAGTTTTATTGACCTTTTCTAAGAAATAGCTTTTCATGGGGCGCCTGGGTGGCGCAGTCGGTTAAGTGTCTGACTTCAGCCATCATGGGGCGCCTGGGTGGCGCAGTCGGTTAAGCGTCTGACTTCAGCCAGGTCACGATCTCGCGGTCTGTGAGTTCGAGCCCCGCGTCAGGCTCTGGGCTGATGGCTCAGAGCCTGGAGCCTGCCTCCAATTCTGTGTCTCCCTCTCTCTGCCCCTCCCCCATTCATGCTCTGTCTCTCTCTGTCCCAAAAATAAATAAACATTGAAAAAAAAAAAAAAGAAATAGCTTCTCATTCTTTGATTGTTTTCCTACTAACTTCCTGCTTTCAGTTTCATTGATTTCTGCTCTAATTTTTACTATTTCTTTTTTTTTTCTGCTTACCTTGCATCTAATTTGCTTTTCTTTTTCTATTTTCTCAGGGTAGCAGCTTATATTATTGATTTTGGAACATTTTTCTTTTCTAATATATGCATGCAATGCTATAAATTTTCCTCTAAGCATGGATTTAGATGAATCTTGCAAATTTTAATAAGTTTTTTTTTTCATTTTCATTTAGGCAGCAATATTTTAAACACTCTCTTAAGACTTCTTGTTTGACCACTGTGTTATTGGGCAGTGTGTTGTTTAATTTCCAAATATTTGGAGATTTTATGGATAACTTTGTCTTATTGATTGCTATTTTAATTCCATTAAGGTATGTTTTATGGCCCAGAATGTGGTCTGTCTAGATGAATGTTTCACATGAGCTTGAGGAGAATGTGTGTTCTGTTGTTGTTGGTGGAAGCAGTCAATAGATGTCTACTATATCCAGTTGATTGATGGTGTTGAGTTCAACTATGGGTCTGTCCATTTCTGAGAGAGGGGTGTTGAAGTTTCCAAATGTAAAACTGGATTCATCTATTTCTCCTGAAATTCATTAGTTTCTTCCTCAGGTATCTGACACTCTTGTTAGGTGCCTACCCATCAAGGATTGTTATGTTTACTTGGAGAATTAACCCTTTTATCATTATGTATGTCCCTCTTTATCTCTGATGATTTTTCTTGTCCTAAAATCTGCTTTGTCTTAAGTTAATAAAACTACTCCAGTTTTCTCTCAGTTTTATTGAGATATAATTGACACACTTATAAACTGTATGTTAAAGGTGTACAGCATGATCATGTGATTTACATATATTGTGAAATGATCACCACATAAGTTTAGTTAAGATCCATCATCTCACATACATACAAAATAAGGGGGAAAAAAAGGAAAGAAAGAAAAGGGAAAAGAAAAGAAAAAAGAAAAGAAACCTTTTTCTTTGTGATGAGATCTCTTAGGGATTTATTCTCACCATTTTTTATATATGACATCCAGAAGTGTTCATGGTCACCATGTTGTACATTATACCCCTAGTGCTTGTTTATCTCATAACTGGAAATTTGGACCTTTGGCCACCTTCACCCACCCAGTTTCCTTTTGATTAGTGTTAGCCTGGTGTGCCTTTCTCTTTCCCTTTACTTTTAACCTATCTGTGTCTTTATATTTAATGTGGGCTTTTTGTGGACAACACAGGGTTGGGTCATGTTTTTTATCTACTCTGATAGTCTCTCTTTTAATAGGCATTTAGGTCATTTACATTTAAACTGATTATTGATATAGTTGAATTCGTATTTACCATATTTCTGACTGTCTGCTATTTTGATGCCTTTGTCTCTCTTTCTTGTTCTTTTTTCCTTCCACTCTCTTTCTGGCTTCTCAGGTTTTGAGTACTTTTATATTATTCTGATTTTTCTCTTCCTTTAGCATATCAATTATACTCTTTTAAAATGCTTTTGTGGTGGCCCTAGATTTTGCAATTTACCTTTACAGTTTATCTAAATCTGCTCTCATATATTTTCACAATACCACTTCACCAGTAGTGCAAGTATCTTACAACAAGGTATCCCTAATTCCGACCCACTCCCATCCCCTATAACGTTGCCATCACACATTTCCCTTACTCGAGAGCTATTTTCATCCAATATATTGCTATTGTTATCTTGAATAAACTGATAGATCAGTTAAGTATAAGAAAAATAAAATATTTTATTTTACCTTCATTTGTCCCTTCACCAATAGTCTTCATTTCTTTACGTAGAGCTGAATTGTGACCCATGTCCTTTTTCTTCTCTCTAAAGAACTTCTATTAACATTTCTTTCAAGGCTGGCCTTCTGGTGACAAATTTCCACAATTTTTGTTTATATGAGAAAGTCTTTATTTCTCCCTCACTTTTGAAATATAATGTCACTGGATACAGAATTCTAGGTAGGTGGATTTTTTTTTCTTTAAACAATTTAAATATTTCATTCCACTCTCCTCTTGCTTGCATGATTTCTAAGAGAGATCTGATGTAATTCATATCTTTGTTCTTCTTTTGGTAAGGTGAGTGTTTTCTTGCCCTCTGCCTTCTTTCAAAATTCTTCTTTGAGTGAGACAGGAAGGCTAGAGAGGGCTGGGGCTGGATATCTTCCTTCCCTCAGTAGGTGAGGATGTATTAAAATCTGTATTGGATTTTGCACATGGGAGACCATGTGAACACCCTGGAAGAAGACCACCACCTACAACCACCTACAAGTCTGAGAGAAATGCCTTAGAAGAAACCAGCCCTGCTGACTCCTTGGTCTTGATCTCGTAGCCACTAGACCTTCTGAAGGCTAAGAGACAGGACACCGCCAGAACCCCCAGCATCCAAGGGTATAAAAGGAACAGACTCACTGCAATGAGAACCCTCATCAGACAAAAGGGGAGTGAGAACCATCCAGGCTGCCTGGCCAGCTCCTATTGGGTGGGTACAGAGAGGACTCCCCTGTTACACTAATTGACTTTGGAATGTCAAGACAACCTCACACTACTGGGATAAGTTCCGCTTGGCCATGGTTTATAATTATTTTTATACATTGATGGTTCTATTTGCGAGGAGTTTGTTGGAGATTTTTTTTGTGTCTATATTTATCAGGGATATTGGTCTTTTAGTTTTCTTGCAATGTGTTTGCCTGGTTTGGTATCAGAGTAGTATGGCCTCACAGGATGGATTGGGAGGTATTCTTTTCTTTTCCTTATTTTATTTATTGGGGGGGGAGGGATATTCTTTTCATTTACATGTTTTGTTAGGGTTTGTGAAGGAGTGTTAGTAATGCTTTAAATATTTGACAGAATCGTTAGTGATGCCATCTGGGCCTGGCCTTCTCTTCGTGGGAATTTTTCTATATTATTAATTCAATCTCTTTACTTCTTATAGATCTATTCAGATTGTTTCTTTTGAGTCAGTGTGTTTGTGACTTTCTAAGAATCTGTCCATTTCATCCAAGTTATCTAATTTGTTGGCACAAGAGGAGGGGGTCAGCTATAGGTTCATTTTTTCCTCATCTTACCCATTCCTCCAGAAATGGTTCTTTCTGTGAGGTCAAGATATGAAGGGGAATGCTGAGAACAGGGAAGGAGGAAGCATTCTGCTGAGGGCACCAGTGCTCTAGAGCGAGGCTTTTCAAAGGCAGGAGAACTAAGGGGACAGGAGGCCCCGAAGAAGGAGTGGGCAGTGTGGGCAACTCCTGAGAGACCTCGTTCGCAGCTGCCGTGAGGACAAAATGTGGGAGTGAGGAAGAAATGATCAAAGGTTTCCTGGGTGGCAAAATCCCTGTGCGAGAGACCTTTGAGGAATTTCACAATGCAGTCTTAATTACTTGTTCAAGAGTTCAAAACTTGTGCCCTTGGGAGTGGCCCTGCTCAGCAGCTGAAGCTGGGGTGACACAGTCCAGTATCACTGCTGGCCACGCTGCCACCTGTATCTCCTTTTCTCACCTGCTTCTCCCTTTCTCTCTTGGCCTTCTCCACCCCCCATCTGCACCCGTACACCTGCTCCCAATGTCCCCTCCTCATCCCCATACTTCCGTGGCTCAGTTCGTGGCAAGGCTCCCTGATACCGGCTCCCATCATCAAAGCTTTTTCCAGGGCTGTTAGCAGCAGCAGCTGAGAGTTTATGGGGTACAGAGTGCACTCACGGAGGGTCCATCTTAGGGTATGGGGATGACCTTGACATCCCCAAATCAGCGGCCTCAGGGCCCTTCCCGTGCTGGTTATGGCAGATGCACACCCTCCCTCTGTCTGACATGCCCCCTCAGTTCCTCTGACAAAAGGAAAAGAGCATGCCTTTCAAGGAAGAGTTCACGGTCAGAACTGGAGTGGATTTAGAAATCGGGATGCTCTTGGTGACACAGAAAACTGTGAGGGGCCTTCCACAGAGGTGGTGATAGCCAGTGCCTAGAATGGGCTAGGCACCTGCCTTACAGCTTTCTCCTCTCTGCCCTCAGCACTGACGTGCCTTTACCATGCCATTCTACAGATGAGGAAACGGAAGCACAGAGAGGTTACGTAGTGTCCAAGGTCACCCAGCTATGGGATGGTGGAAGCAGGATTTGATCCTGACAGTCTGGCTAGGAGATTGTGCTCTTGATGGTGACACTTTCTGTCTGAAGTAATAATGAAAAGGAGAGAGTGCAGTTGTAGAGAACTTGCTTTTGAGAAATTATACTGTGGAGAGGGAAAGTGAATGTGCGTTTAGGGGAAACACAGCATGGGCCGATGTGGGACATCTCTCTCTGCCTGGAGGAACGTGTATGCAGTGCCTCAGGGTTGGAGTGGGGCTCAGTGAGGCGTCCACGAGGGGCACACTGGGGTCTTTGCCGGTGAGGCTGCAACCCAGGGCCCTGCAATGCCCACCGAGCTGTGCGGGGCCCGCAGTCTGTCCACAGGCCGGGACACACCCACACCTGCTGCTGTTTTGCCTGTGCAGAATCCCAGCACACTGCAGAAGCTAAGTCAGGAGCCCGCAGGTCAAGGGAGCTGGGACCCCATACAGAACTCATGACAGTCACACACACACACACACACACACACACACACACACACACCAACCTCTCCCAGAGCTGAGGCCGAACTCTGCTAAGGGCTTGTTCCCAGGACCCTGACCCCCAGGAGACCCAGTCCACTCCTCTGCTTTGCTGGCTGTTACCCACACCATGGTCCGGAGTGAGGGTCTTGTCCCTGCTTTGGGCTGGACCCGGTTGAGGCTGCTTCAACACAGAAGGCCTGGACACTGGCCCCACCTCTCTGGCTCTGTGGGAACAGTGAGATGTATTCATGTTCACAAACATCCTTTAAAAGCACAAAGTGCCACCCTCGTGTGCTGGCGGCAGCCCCTCCAGCCTCTCTGCTGCCAACCTCGCCCTGTCCAGGCAGCTGCCTGGTGTGGAGGGCAGTCAAAGGGGGAATTCAGGGAGTAGAAGAGAGGGAGGGGGTTACCTGGGGTAGATGTGAGTGTGGCTAAACAGATCCATACCTCTGAAAGCCTGAGCCCTCCTCATGGAGACGTGGGATCTATTTGTCTTAAATAGACCAAAAAAAAAAAAGTTAGGGCTAAATGGGCGCCTCTGTGGGTCCCCTCCTGGTGGAGGGGGCAGGGCAATAGAGGCTCCCAGGACTCTGGGCTCTCTCCCCAGGGAGCAGCTCTCAAGGCTCCTGTGGAAGCAGGACTGAACACAGGGATGGCTTATGGCAAATAAACATTAAAAAAAATTTTTTTTAAAGCGTGGCTTGGTTGGTCACGTGTCTGACTTCGACTCAGGTCGTGATCTTGTGGTTCTTGAGTTCAAGCCCTGCGTCAGGCTCTGTGCTGACAGCTCAGAGCCTGAAGCCTGTTTCAGATTCTGTCTCTCTCTCTACCCCCCTCCACTTGCCCTCTGCCTCTCTCTCTCTCTCTCTCTCTCTCTCTCTCTCTCTCTCTCTCTCCCCACCCCCCGCCAGAAATAAATAAACATTAAAAATTTTTTTTAATTAAAAACAATGGGTGGAAGGCAGTGAATATTCCAGAACACCTGTTCTTGCAGACAGTTTCACAGAAATGCTCAGAGAGATACTGTGTTCATTTTCTATGACTGCTCTAACAAGATACTACAAAGTTGGTGGCTTAAAACAACACACATTTATTCTCTCACAGCTCCAGAGTTCAGAAGTCCAAAATCAGTGTCACTGGGCTGAGTTCCCCGTGTTGGTTCAGCCACACTCCCTGTGGAGGCTCTAGAGGGTGTGTCCTCACCTCGAATTTCCAGCCTCCAGTGCTCTGTTCCTGGCGCTCCTAGGCTCATGGCGTCTTCCTCCAATTTCCAAGCCAGCAGTCCAGCATCTCGGTTCACAGTCACGTTGCCTTCTCCTGGGCCAAATCTCCCTCCGCCTCTATCGTGTGACACCTGAGATGACATTTACAGCCCACCTGGGTAGCCCAGGACGATCTTCCCATCTCTAGCCCCCGAGTTCAATCTGCAAAGCTGCTTTCGGCACGTGAGGGGACCTTCACAGATTCCGGGGGTTACGGCCTGATATCTTTGGGGCCTATTATTCAGCTGACCACAGATACATTCACTCAAACACAGTATAAAGTGGCCACATAGACAGACCCAGACACACACACACACACACACACACACTCCTCACCTCCAAACCTCTTCCCATCAGCCTGCTCAAGCCAGGCTTGGGAAGCCACACAACTCTTCCCTTTCCCCCATGACAGCTTCCTTTCCGATAACATTGTGCAAGTCCCTCCCTCGTTCCCAGTGTCCCTTCCATCTAAGAAGCCCTTCCTCACTCCTGCCTTCAGAATTTAACCTACCTTGAGCCCTCCAAGCTGAAGGCCTAGTTCTGAGCCAGCCCCTTTCTTCACACCATCCACCCTACTCTGCAGGTACCTGCTCACAGCCGTGCCTCACTGCCACGCCCTATGGGTTCTCAGAGAACACCAACTGAAACAAGGATTAGAGGAAAATCAAAGGTCAGCACGCAGAACTCTTAAAGGGGGAGTGCGTCCAGTGCCTGAGTCTGGGAGCTTGGTGACTGGTGGACTGACATCTGGGCGCTGGCTGAGCTAGGCCACTCGGGTCTGGGGCATGGGTGGGGCTGGACAGCTCCCCTAGAACACGGCTCTAATCAACCTAGGGAGAGATAAATAACCTCTCTGATCCCCACACCTGCCCCTCAGTGCCAGTCCTAAGGGCCGGACTCCATGGAGCAGCCAGAGGACTTCCAGTCCGGGTGAGTGCTGGCTTTCAGGGTGGTCACACGGGAAGCGGCTGGCCCCAGCCTGTGGGGGCCTCACCTCATTCTGCCCACTCCCTGGGGCTTCACACAGCTGGTCCACAGCTTTCCCCCAGTATCTCCCAGGCTCAGGATTCTAGGGACTCTATTCGCACAGAAGGCACCCTTGGTGTCTGTTCCCCACCAGGGACTCAGACTCAGCCCCTGCCTGGTGCAAGGCGCCCAGCCTGGGCCACCAAAGGGTGCAGTGAGATGGGTGTGATGGGGAACTCAGGCACGCAGAGTGGGCGGTGTGGGCGGTGAGTGTGGCTCTCCGCCCAGGCTCCCAAGGAAGGGAAGGGACAGAAGGGAGGAAAGGGCAGAGCACGGGCCCTTGTAGGCACCCTCATCTGAGGCTTTTGAGCCGGCCTGGCCAGGTGTGTGGAAGAACACAGGAAGGAGGGTGCAGGGCGGGAAGGCGGTCCCCCAGCGCTTGGGTCGGCGGTGGCCAGCGCCTGCCCCCAGTGACCTCTATCACAACCAGGGGCAGCGCCGTCAGAGGCAAAGCCTTGGGGCAGAGCACCGCCCGCCCCCACACTGCCCCCCCCCCCCCGCCCCCCGACCGAGGTCCTGGGAGGGAAGAACTTCTCTCCCGGCTGGGGGCCACCAAACGTGGGCCTGGAGTCAGCTGGGGAGATGGGGGCTCATCTGAGCCTTTGCCCGTCGTGGGTGCCCCGACGCCCGGGCCGAGGCTGTGGGGGGCGGCGGGGCAAGGCCGGGGTCACCGGCGCCGCAGATGTGCTGACCCCGCCCGACCGCGCCCAGCGCGGAGTTCCGTGCCGCCACAGCCCGAGAGCTGCTCCAGCGCGCGCTGGAGAGCCTGAGCCAGGAGCACCTGAAGCGCTTCCGCCACAAGCTGCGGGACGCGCAGCAGGATGGCCGCAGCATCCCGTGGGGGCGGCTGCAGGGCGCGGACGCGTTGAACCTCGTGGAGGAGCTGATCCAATTCTACGGGCCGGAGCCTGCGCTGGACGTGACCCGAAAGACTCTGAAGAGGGCTGACATCCGCGACGTGGCGGAGCGGCTCAAGGAGGACCGGCTGAAGCGTGAGCGCGGGGCGGAGGGTCGCCAGGGTCCCCGCGCCTCCGTTCGCTCCCGCCGGAGGCAGAGTCTGGGCCTCGGCCGCCATCCTTCCCGCTTCCCCAGAAAAGTCCCGGCGCGCCCCCCTCCCCCGCGCCCGAGAGCACGCCACCCACACATCCAGGGGCCGCAGGGCTCGGATCCGGGCGCTCTTGAGGGGTAGCCCCAACTCCCTACTGCGCCCCCCCCCCCAGCCCCCTGCACATTCGGCAGGGCCTCACCACAGCTCTCCCTTCCAGGGCTCGGCCCCAGCTCCTCCTCGCTGCTCTCCGTGTCCGGTAGGTCTCTGTCTGCGGGAAGCACAAGACCCAAGCTGTCGGCGGGCGGGGGCGGGGGTGGGGGGTGACCCCCAGGTTTGCAGCACGAGGGTGTTTTACACCGCTCAGAGATTCCCGACAGCCGGTCCCGGGGGAGAGTTGTGTGGCAAGGCTGGCTGGGGTGGGGGGGGGCGGTTGGGGGGGCTGAGACCTGAGCCCAGGGGGTTGGGGCGGCGGGCGGGCTGACACGCCCCCCCCCCCCCCCCCGCGCCAGAGTACAAGAAGAAGTACAGAGAGCACGTCCTGCAGCAGCATGCCAAGGTGAAGGAGAGGAACGCGCGCTCCGTGAAGATCAACAAGCGCTTCACCAAACTGCTCATCGCGCGCGAAGGCGCCGCGTCGGTGGACGGGGCGCTGGGGCCCGCGGACGAGCGGGAGACGCAGCGCGCGCGGCGCTCCGACACGCACACCTTCAACCGCCTGTTCGGCCGCGACGGAGAGGGCCAGCGGCCTCTGACGGTGCTGCTGCAGGGCCCGGCGGGCATCGGCAAGACCATGGCGGCCAAGAAAATCCTGTACGACTGGGCGGCGGGCAAGCTGTACCACGGCCAGGTGGACTTCGCCTTCTTCCTGCCCTGCCGCGAGCTGCTGGAGCGCCCGGGCACGTGCAGCCTGGCCGGCCTGATCCTCGACCAGTGCCCGGGTCGCAGCGCCCCCGTGCGGCTCCTGCTCGCCCGCGCCGAGCGCCTGCTCTTCATCCTGGACGGCGCGGACGAGCTGCCCCCGCCCGCGCCCGCCGACGCGGCGCCCTGCACCGACCCCTTCGAGGAGGCGGAGGGCGCGCGCGTGCTGAGCGGGCTGATGGGCAAGACGCTGCTGCCCGGGGCCCGCCTGCTGGTGACCGCCCGCGCCACGGCCCCCGGGAGGCTGCAGAGCCGCCTGTGCTCGCCGCAGTGCGCCGAGGTGTGCGGCTTCTCCGACAAAGACAAGAAGAAGTACTTCCACAAGTTCTTCCGGGAGGAGTGGCTGGCGGAGCAGGCCTACCGCTCGGTGAAGGAGAACGAGACGCTGTTCGCGCTGTGCTTCGTGCCCTTCGTGTGCTGGATCGTGTGCACGGTTCTGCGCCAGCAGCTCGACCTCGGCCAGGACCTGTCGCGCACCTCCAAGACCACCACGTCCGTGTACCTGTTCTTCGTCGCCAGCTTCCTGAGCTCGGCGCCCGCCGCCGACGGGCCCCAGGTGCAGGGCGAGCTGCGGAAGCTGTGCCGCCTGGCCCGCGAAGGCCTCCTCGGGCACAGGGCGCAGTTCGCGGAGAAGGACCTGGAAAGACTGCAACTTCGCGGCTCTAAAATCCAGAGGCTGTTTCTCAGCAAGAAAGAGCTGCCGGGCGTGCTGGAGACCGAGGTCACCTACCAGTTCATGGACCAGAGCTTCCAGGAATTCTTCGCCGCGCTGTCCTACCTGCTGGATGACAAGGGAGACCGGGCACCGGCTGACAGCGTCGGGGCGCTTCTGCGGGGCAACGCCGAGCTGCGCGGCCACCTCGCGCTCACCACGCGCTTCCTCTTCGGGCTGCTGAACACAGAGCGGATGCGCGACGTCGAGCGCCACTTCGGCTGCGTGGTTTCAGAGCGCGTGAAGCAGGACGTCCTGCGGTGGGTGCAGGACCAGGGCCACCAGAGGGCGGCACCGGAGGGGACCCAAGAGACGGAAGCGCCGGAGGGCAGGGAGGAGCTGGAAGAGGATGAGGGCGAGCTCAACTACGTGCTGGAGCTGCTGTACTGCCTGTACGAGACTCAGGAGGGCGCCTTTGTGAGCCAGGCCCTGCGTGGCCTCCCTGAGCTGGCGCTGGAGCGGGTGTGCTTAAGCCGCATGGATGTGGTGGTCCTGAGCTACTGCATAAGGTGCTGCCCCGAGGGGCAGGCCCTGCGGCTGGTTAGCTGTGGACTGGCCCCCGCACACGAGAAGAAAAAGAAGAAGAACCTGATGAAACGACTGCATGGCAGCCTGGGCGGAAGCTCGTGAGTCTACAGGGCAAGACTGTCCTGGTTCCCAGGCCCTGGGGGAGGGGGCGGGGCGGGGGCCGGGGGGCGCGTGTGCCAGTGCACCCGAGTCTCCGTCTGAGCAGGGGAAGCCTGTCCCCCAGAGGAGAGCAGGACTTCAGGGCTGGTTACGCCCACCCCCTTGCAAGGCGGCTCCCTATGTCCATCTTCCCCCGCCTGTCCTGCCATGCCAACCCCCAGCCATCCACATCCACACTCCTAGCATGGAATACACCACGCCGGCTGTGCCCTGAGCTTTTGCACCTGCTGTGTCGTGCACCCAGAACACTCTGTTTGCTGCCTATCCTCAATGCTTTCCCAGCCTCCCTCAGCTGGCCTGGGACCCCTTTGGCCCCAGAAGTGCCCCACTGACCACTGTATGCCATGATGTCTACCCTTCGCCAGATCCTGAGCTCCTTCAGGGCTAAGTCTTCTGTGTACTTAACTCCAACTCAGCACTTGACCCAGAGCTCAGCATCTGTTGAAATAATGAATGTCAGGATGCCGACGGGCCGGGGCTGGGGACGCCCACTGCAGGCGCAATCAGACCCACATGGGATGTGGGTGACATGCCCCCCACTGGACTCAGGCAGACTGCTTCAGCGGGGAGCTGCATGGGGCCACAGATGAGTGGTTTCACTCTGGGTTTGGAGCAAAGAGGGTGGAGGGGTCCTGGCTCAGCTTGAGGTGGAGAGCGGAGGCAGCTCTGACACTCAGGGCCACAGGAAAGAGGTGGGGACTGGGAGGGGACGAGTGGGCTTCACCTTGCTGTCTCTCCTGGCAGTTCACAAGCCACCATGAAAAAAACCCAGGCCTCTCCACTGCGTTCGCTCTTTGAGGCCATGACTGACCAACACTGCGGTCTGAGCAGCCTGACGTGAGTGACCAGGCCCCCACGGCCCCCCCTGGAGGGATGCAGAGCAGGGTACTTTGGGCAGGGGCAGAGGGGTAGCCCTGTCTGGACATGGCAGAGGGGACAGGCTGAGAGCCTGTGGCCTCTGGCGTCCTGTGCTGGGGCCAATGGGCTCTGCCCACGTAGCGCGGAGGAGCGAGGAGGCGGTGTGGCCCGGGGCTAGGAAGGAGGGTGTGAAGCAGGGTGCTGCTGAGTGTTCTGGGGGTGGGGAGGTAAAGAAGACCAGAATAAATTTTCCTTCCGAAGGAAGGCTACTAGTTGCTACTGGAAAGTGATGGGCAGTCCCTCTGGGCTCTTACAAGCAGTGGAGGGAGGTGTTGAGGGCACAGGCTCTGAAGTCCAGGCTGCCTGCCTCCGAGCCCTTGGGCGAGTCAGTCTGTCTGAACTCGTTTCCTCCTCTGTGGAATGGAAGGTTCCGCCTCAGAGGGCTGGTATGAGAGTTAACGTAGCGGTGGGTGCACAACACTGAGTATGTGACCTTATCACCAAGTAAGCAGAAGGTAAGAGAAATTGTAGGAGCTAGTGCCGGTGGGGCACAGTGAGATGGGCACAGCCTATGGCCACGGTGACACGGTCACCTCGCTTGGTATGACGTTCCAGCAACCTGGAGATAAACATTGGGAGCCAAGAAGGTGATCAGCGCGTTTGGCCCATCAATGCTGCCACTAAACTGAACGCGTGGTGTTCATCACAGCAGTATTTATAATGGCAACAAAGGTGGAAACAACACCCACTTCCCCATCGTCAGGGACCAGCTGGATGAACAAACCATGGCCACCTTAACCCGATGCTCAGCTACATGCAGTTAAACACGCTGACAGTAAGATCCGCATTGGCTCATCCAACAGCTGGTAGAGAATAGTGCCCTAAGGAAAAGTGGAGTGCAGTCCAGCATGCACAGGCACATGTGGCCAAGGCTCCCCAGGGACACGTGTGGTGGGTAACAAAGGACAGGGGAAACTTCCTGTCGAGCCAGCGCCTCTCCAGACAGAGCCTCAGCCGCCCAAGGAGCGGGCAGTTTGCAGAGGTGGGGACGGTAAAGCGGCCAAGGGGGCTGAAGACAGACACATGTGCTCTTGACCACAGGCTGTGCCGCTGCAAACTGTCTGACTCTGTCTGCCGAGACCTCTCTGAGGCCCTGCGGGCGGCCCCCGCCCTGACTGAGCTGGGCCTCCTGCAAAACGGGCTCAGTGAGGCCGGCCTGCGTGTGCTGAGTGAGGGCCTGGCCTGGCCCCAGTGCCGGGTGCGGAAGCTCAGGTGAGGGCCTGGCCTGGGGGGGGGGGGGGGCTAGGGGGAGGAACACGGTACGGTAGGGGGGCGGTTGGCAGCAGCCTCTGAGGGTGGCCGTCCCCCCCAGGGTGCAGCAGCCCACCCTCCAGGAGGCGCTTCATTACCTCATCGGCGCACTCAGCCAGAGCTCCGCGTTGACCGCCCTGGATCTAAGTGACTGCCAGCTGCCGGAACCCGTGGTAACCTACCTGTGTAGAGTCCTACAGCAGTCAGGATGCCGCCTACAGACCCTCAGGTAGACACAGGGGCGGAAAGGGGGATGGGGACTCGGCCTCTCAACGACTGGGCTGGGTGCCTGGGGACTTCCCCTAGACCCTGAAGAGTAACTCCTCCCGGGGCTCCCCGAGTGCCCACACTCAAACCCAGCCCCTGGAGACCCATGCTCCAAAAAGTCCTAGCCCCAGCCCTCGGCTTCAACCATTTTGCCAGACCAAATGTCCATCTGTCATCCGGGGCCCATGGCAAGTCTGGGCCAATGATCCCAACGCCTTTTTTACTCCCCCAAGGGCTCTGGCCCCCACCGCCTAACCTCTTTCCCCAACCTCTGACACCCCTGACTAACCACCTCCGTCACTGTGTGCCTTTGGCACAGCCCAGGCTGACAGCCCCATCACTGCCCCCACACTGCTCTCCTGTCACTGTCCCCCCAGCCCTGACCTCAGCTTCCCCAACCGACTCCCACTTCTGTCCATACACATGGCCGCAGTCTGACCTCTGTGAAGCTGAGTGCGCAGTCGCTGCAGGAGCTGCGGGAGGTGAAGAAGGCAAAGCCGGGTCTGGTCATCACACACCCACTGCTGGAAAGTCACCCCTAAGCCTCCCACGGGATTCAGCTGTGTCCTCTGAGGCCCTGAATGCCAGGGGGAGGACTGTGGTCAGCCCTGTGGAATAGATGTCCTCATCCCAAGGGCAGGAGGATGTTGCTCTCTGCTCCGGGCCGCCCTTTTGAGCCTGAGGGGCCCTGGGCAGGCAGGTGAGAGGCAAGGACACACATGGTCCCTTACCTGGTCGGGGACGGGTGTCCCAGAACATGCCTCTCCCCCCATACCCTGGGCACAGGTTCTGTCTCTGTTCTCTACACCCAGGGAGCCCTCTTGCCCCACCCCACCCCCCACCAACTGCTCCACCCGCCTACCTCTCCTGGGGCCCCCTAGCCATCAGATACCCCCGGCAACAATAATGCTGACAGCTCCCAGTCATCAAGTCTCTGCCACGTATTGGCCTTGACCTGGTGTGCTCAGTGCAGAGCCACTCCTTCACTGATCCCATCCCCATCTGCACTGTGGGCCTCACAGCCCCACAACTCTGCCCTTGGCCACAAGGGATCAAGCAGAAGCTGACCCCTGACCAAAGGCAGGCAGGTCACCATTCCTCCCCAGGAACTTGGGTCTTGGCATCGGAAGTGAAGCCATCCCCGAGGCTGTGTGGTGCCAGCCCAGTGGTGTCCATTCACTGCCTAGGTCTTCAGAGATGGAGACCAGGGGAGGGGGGAGACCACAGCAGACTGGACTCCAGGTAGGAGCTGTGGTGGAAGGGGCAGCAAGCAGCCTGTCCCCACGTCCATGTGCTGATAATACATTCTCCTTTGGATTCTTTGGTGTTGATTTGTGTTGCATGCGGCCAAGCATCCTAACGGGGGCTCACAATCTTTCCTTTGGTCCCAATCCATCTGTGTGGGGTGGGGTTGTGTTCCCCATTTCCCAGATGAGGAAACTGAGACTCAGGGCTACAGCCTACTACAGGGAGCTCTGAGGTGAGGCCTGTCTTTGATGGACAGGGCGAGCAGCAGACAGGCCCTGAATCTTCAGGTCTTCCCTGCTCAACACTGCAGGGCTTAGCCAGCTCCTGGGACCCCAGTCCAGGTGGGAAAGAAGCATGGGAGTCAGCCCCTTCACTTCTAGGGGAAATTTCCTTCCATAATCATAGTTCAAGTCCAGTCATTCATTCCACAAAACAGACAAAAATCCCTGCCTTCCTGAAACTGGCAGGAAGACAGATAGTAAACAGGTATAGATGGCCACCAACAAATGCTTGGAGGAAAGCAAAGCAGGGCAAAGTGGGAGGAGACCATGGAGTCAAGGGTTTCCCGTTACAAGGGAGGGATCTCTTATGGACAGGACAGGACAGGACAGGACGGAAGTGAGGCATCAAGCCCTGAGGGTACCTCGAAGGGAAGTGTTCCCGGCAAAGGAACAGTACAAAAGCCATGAAGAGGAGTGTCTTGGCCGACTCAGGCTGCTGGAAGACACCACAAACCGGGGGGCCTCCCAAACACAGAAATTCATTTCTCGGGAGGCTGGGATGTCCAAGGCCAAGGTGCCAGTCAACCCAGTGTCTGACAAGGACCCTCCTCCCGTCTGCAGAGCGCTCTCCTCTTGCTGTGTCCCCACATGGTGGAAAGAGCGGGCTAGGTCTCAGGCCTTTGCCCGTAGGGGCTCTAATCCCACTCTTGACAGCTCTTGATCTAATAATCTCCCCAAGGCCCCACTTCCAAAATGGTCGCACTGGGAATTAGATTTCAATGGATGATCTGGGGGCACGCAAACATTCAGTCCATAACAGGGCACATGCTTGGACTGTTGCAGAGGCAGCAAGGAAGCCACAGTGGCAGCAGTGGCCTAGCAGAGGTGTGAGGGGGGCCGGTGGGGAGCAGGTGGTCAGGGATGCTAGCTGGCCTGCCCTCTGGGTGGGGGCGGGCACCATTGCAGGCTTCTGAGCAGAAGGCACTCTCAGGGTGGCTGCGGCTGTGTTAACAAGGGCCATATAGGGCGGAGCATAAGTAGGGCATGTGGACTGTCCATCCAAGAGGAGGGCTTGCTCTCAGAGGTGGCCGGGTGGCAGTGGGGATGATGGAGCTGACAAGCCGTGAAAGTGGTGAACAACAGGATTTGTGGACAGAAGTGGAGAGGGTGGACCACGGGGCCTGAGCACCTGGACAGGTGGAGTCCCCATCGCCGACACTGGGGGAGGCCACAGGAAGAGCAGACTTCCAGGCACACGTTGGCTCTGAGTGTCTCCTGCTGGGCCCAGGGGTGGAGCACAGACATCTGGGTCAGGCGCGGGGCCAGAGAGGCTAGGAGACAGACCCGTGGCCCAGCCGCCTTAGAGCGCCCAGGCGGGGGATGCAGACTGGGGGTACGACGGGCTGGGCAGGGCATGAGGAAGAGCCGGAGCGAAGAGAAGGACTTCTGCAGGAGGAGGACCACCCGCGCCACTCCCCGGAAGGGGAGACCCGGGAGGGAGGAAGCCGCGGCCGCGAGGGGCGATCGCACACCAGAGGCCCCTGCCCCTCTCACAGCCGTCCCTCTACGCGTCCTTGAGGTCAGGGTTCAAACTGTGCGGGCTCGCGCGGCTTCCCCGGGAGGCCCGCCGGCGCGCCGGGGGCACCGGGTCGGCACACCGGCTGCTCCGCCCTGGGGCCCGGGGGCGGGGATCGCGGGGCCTTCCGGCCGAGACGGCTGCGCCCGCGACTTCTCCCTCCGGCCTGGAAGGGGCGGCGCCGAGCGAGCTGGGGCCTGGGGATACGCCGGCTGCGGTGTGGCCCAGAGACCCTCCTCCCCAGCCCGCTCCGCAGAGCTCTGGCCGCCTCCCCGCCCGGCGACGGCGCCCCTCCCCCAGGTCCGGAAGACTGAGGCCTCCGAGCTCCCCACTAACAGGTCCGGGCTTGTGGGGGCGCGGCTTGGAGAGAGCTGGCAGGGTTCGAATTGAAGTCTGAAGGTGGGAATCTGGGGACTCACTGGGTCTCTGGAGATCAGCATCAGGGATTTGAGCCTCTCTCAGGGTTGGAGGTGTTTCCAGGGGTGGCTCAAAAGTAAGGGCTATGGAAAATCAGGGCTGAGTGCGGGTGGCCCACACCCCTCCCACCAGCTGGAGGCATCCGCCAAGTTCCAGCGGGTGCCGGGGGGTTTACAGTCAGAAGAGGGAACAAGGCCGGCCAATTGTGGGGGCCCCTGACTCCCCCTTTTCCAGGCCAATCTGCTGAGCAAGCCTTTCCATGGAGGATGCCAGCGAGGACCCCACCGTATTCAGTGCCCATTCTCTGCCCGGTGACCCCCGGCTCTTCGCCACCGTGACCAACACATACTTGGGCACGCGTGTGTATCATGACACGCTGCATGTGAGCGGCGTGTACAATGGGGCTTGTGGGGACACACACCGGGCCATTCTGCCTAGTCCCCTCAACGTCCAGCTGGAGGCCCCTGCAGAGACCGGAAATCAGCTGACCAAGACCTTTGCCCTGGACACTAATACAGGTAGCCACCACTGTCCCGCTCCCCCACACCCGAGGTGAGTGCGGCCACCGACAGCAGTCCCATCCCAGCACCTCCTAACTCAGGATGCAGGCTCACAGAGAAGACGAGGGCTTCAGCCCTGCAGGCCTCCCGACCTGGCTGGCACTGGTGCCTGGGGCCGTCTGTGCAGCTGTAGCTTCCCAGATGGGGCAGCTGGGGCTCAGAGGGCGGATCCACCTTGCCGAGGGGCTGGTAGCTTGGTAACTGTCCTCGGGGGTCCTAAGTGGGGCGTGTGAGTTGCCCTGACCCCCTCTGGCCCTCCCCAGGCTCCTTTCTGCACACTCTAGAGGGCCCCAGCTTCCGGGCCTCCCAGCGCCTCTACGCCCACCGCACGCTGCCTCACGTCCTGGCTTTCAGTGTGTCCATCACCCGCATGGCCGGGGAGAGCCGACCCATTACGGTGCTGCTGCAGTCGACCTTCTCCCCAGAAAGCCCGGACCTTCACCTGCATCTGGGTCCTGACTTCCAGGGAGCCCGGTGAGGAGGCCGTCGGGGCTGGCCAGGTAGACCGAGGAGGGAGCTGGTCCCTTAGACATGGCCGCACTCTTGCAGGTACCTTTGTGGCCACACACTCACCCCAGAGCAACCTGGGGGGCCGCAGCAGGAGGTACACATGCTATGGACACCAGTGCCCCCAGCTCTGACCCTCGGGGAAAGCGAAGAAGACCGGACCTGGGAGTTCCTGACCGTGGTGGGAGGCAGCCAGGCGGAGGCCCAAGCCTGCCTCACGGAGGCCCTGCAGCTGCAGGCGGGGGCCGCTCTGTACCCTGCCCACGCCCAGGCCTGGGCCCAGCTCTGGGCTGGCTGTGGCCTGGACGTGGTGGGGCCCCTACCTCTGCGCCAGGCCCTGCGTGGTGCCCTCTATTACCTGCTCAGTGCGCTGCCCCAGCCGGGGGCCCCAGGGTACGCCAGCCATGGCCTCAGCCCTGGGGGCCTGTCCAATGGGAGCCGAGAGGAATGCTACTGGGGCCATGTCTTCTGGGACCAGGTATGTACTGTTCTACCTCCCAACACACAGCATGCACAGGTGGGGCAGCACACGGGTGCGGGGGATCCCGTGGCTGCGGGCACAGGTGTGGCTGCTGTCTCTGCCCTACCTGGGATGGGGACTGTGACTGGAGAGGCACAGAGGCCAGGGCAGAAGGGGAGCCTTCCTGGAGGAGGTGGGACGTACAGGACTTTGGTGGAAAAGAGTGACTCGGGCAGAGGGACCAGAAGGTACAAACACCAGAGCTCAGAGGGTGTGTGCCATCTGGCCAGGGCAACAGGGGCTCTCACCACGGCAAGAGGAGCAGCTGCAGGGCCGGGGGGGGGGGGGGATTAGGGTTAGCCATGGAGACTTTAACTTGGGAGTGACACTGACAGAGGTGTAGTCTAGCTGCTGAGTGGAGCATGGGTAGAAGAGGGTGAGGCCTCAGACAGGAGTGGGAGCCAGGAGAGGCTGGGACTTGGCGGACGTTGGGCACGGGAGGGACCCAGGGTGCTAACCCCTCAGCAGCCAATGCTGTGGCCCACTCTGGTGAGGCTTAGAGAAGCTGAGTCACTCACTAGGTCAGGCAGCTAGTGAGCCACAGAGCAGGCTCCCGTCCAGGCTGCCCATGCCCAGATTCTGGCCTGAGCTCTGGGGCAGACCCAGAGGCCTGCTGGGGAGGGGAAGTGCTGCGCCGGGGACCGGGCCCGGGGAGCGTTCGGCCTGGAGACTGGGCCGTGGGATGGGCAGGTGTGGATGGCCCAGGATGGAGCCAGGGTGGGCAGCAGAGGAAGAAGCTGGAAGGAGACAGAGGGGCTGCTGGGGAGGCGGCGTGGAGCAGTGCTGACTCTGGCCAGGGCAGAGTGTGGGCAGACGGGAGAGAGAAGGGAGCGAGAGCTCCTGAACCAGGGGCCCTTGGCTGTGCTCTTAGGATCTCTGGATGTTCCCAAATATCCTGATGTTCCACCCAGAGGCCGCCAGGGCCCTCCTGGAGTACCGCATCCGGACGCTGGGTGGGGCCCTAGACAATGCCCGGAGGCTGGGCTACCAGGTGAGGGGGACCTGGGTGCCCACCCTACAGGGCCCCCTGAAGGGCCTGATGTCCCCGCATCCCTCCTAGGCCTGCACCCCTCACCTCAGGTTCCTCTCTGGGTGGGGCTGGGTTTCCCAGATTCTTACACAGGCTCACGGCACCCCTCAGCCTGTGCCGTAGAGGCAGCAAGGACAGCCTGGCCGGGGCTCACCTAGAGTCCCCTTACTGCCCTGGCCCAGGGTCAGCACAAAGGGAAACTGGGCAAAGCCACCTGGCCTGTGATAGGGGCACACACTGGGCACTCAGAGCCTGCAGGCCCCCATGAGGGCACCCGGACAGTCAGTGCCCCCCTGTTCTCCTTGGCTGAAAGCTGAGTATTGGGAATGGTGGACTACCCCTGTGCCGCCACGCCCATAACAGTCAAGCCTGTTCCATCCCCCCAACTCCTCAGGGAGCCAAGTTTGCCTGGGAGAGTGCGGGCTCTGGTCTGGAGGTGTGTCCGGAGGACATTTATGGGACCGAGGAAATTCATATAAACGGAGCTGTGGTGTTGGCTTTCCAGCTTTACTACCACGCCACCCAGGTGAGGCGTCAGCATGTATGACCAGCCCCCCGACGTGGCCATGACTTCCTGCCTGGAGCCGGGCCTTCACTGCTGGGCACTCAGAAGGGTGGGCACTGACAAGACATGCAGGGACCAGTGAGGACCACAGTCGTGGATGGCGTGGCCTCTGTCCCACCCTCTCCCGCTCTCCCAGGACTTGCAGCTCTTCCAAGAGGCCGGTGGCTGGGACGTTGTCAGGGCTGTGGCTGAGTTTTGGTGTAGCCGTGTGGAGTGGAGCCCTGAGGAGGAGAAGTACCACCTGAAGGGTGAGGGCACGGCGGGGGTGGGGGGGGACGGTCACGGGGAGGGGTTGCTTATGGGGGAGGGGAGGCGTGGATGTCCACGGCAGGGAGAGTGGGTGGCCACAGACCGGTGGGCCAGGGGGATGCTCTTCAGTTCAGCGTGTGATCTCTGGCGGCCGATGGTGCCAACCGCACCCTGGCCACCGGCATCGGGGGCAGATCCCCGAGACCCTGCGCTGAGCACCTCCTTGCACTCATGTGCCCAGGAGTCATGCCCCCCGACGAGTACCATCCGGGGGTCGACAACTCGGCGTACACCAACGTCCTGGTCCAGAACAGGTCAGACCCAAGACCCCTGCCCAAGTTCCACGTGCAGGGAGCCAGCCTGGAGGGCCAAGGCTAGAGCCCCTCCTTCCTACGTCTACCCCCTAGCCTGCGCTTTGCGGCTGCCCTGGCCCAGGACCTGGCTCAGCCTGTCCCTGGTGAATGGCTGGCGGTGGCCGATAAGATCAAGGTGCCCTTCGACCCAAGGCGGAACTTCCACCCTGAGTTTGACGGGTACCAGCCTGGTGAGTGTACTTGGAGCTGCCTTGGGGCCCCTTCCCCACCCCCTCCACAGGACTGGATGCCCCCAACCTGACTGAGCAGCCCCCACCAGCTTGTCTCCCCGTGAGCAGCACCTGTCCCTCCACAGGAGAAGAGGTGAAGCAGGCAGATGTCGTGCTCCTGGGATACCCCATCCCTTTCCACTTGAGTCCTCATACCCGCAGGAAAAACCTAGAGATTTATGAGGCCGTGACATCCCCAAAGGGCCCTGCCATGACCTGGGTAAGGAGACTGCAGGGTGTGGGGGAGGGGCGGTCCTCACTAGCTTCTGTCTTCCCTCCCCACGCAGTGGGCTTCAACCCAGTGTGTTCTCTGACCTCTGGCCCCAGAGCATGTTTGCAGTGGGCTGGATGGAGCTGAAGGAGCCACGGCGGGCGCAGGACCTCCTGGAGAGGAGCTTTGCCAACATCACGGAGCCCTTCAAGGTCAATTCACAAGCTGACCCCACTTGCCTCCCACCCGGGCCCCTTGGCGGTAGGAGTGGGAGCCCAGCCTTGGGACGGGGGAGTCACCGCAGGGTCAGGACCCTTCTGGAACAGGGGCAGCAGCCTCGTGGCGCCCATGTCCTGGGAGTCAGTGCACTAACTGCCTTCCACGGGCAGGTGTGGACAGAGAATGCAGATGGGTCCGGCGCTGTGAACTTCCTGACGGGCATGGGGGGCTTCCTGCAGGCAGCACTGTTCGGATTCACGGGGTTCAGGTGAGTGCGGCTCTGACAGGACATTCGCAAGCCCCCTACCTTCCCGCTCCTCATGAAACTCTTCCCTCCCCCCAGGATCACAGGGGCTGGCATGACCTTCGACCCCATGTGTCTGGCAGAGGTCTCTGGGGTACGCATCTACGGCATCTCTTACCAAGGGAACAAGCTTGACTTCTCCTTCTCCGAGGACTCAGTGACGATCGAGGTTAAAACCCGGGCAGGGCCCTGGGCCCCCCTGCTGGAGGCTGAGCTGTGGCCATCACACACTCGACTCCCCCTGCTCCCAGGTAGGCCGCCACCCCCAGACTCACCCAAGGGTGCAGAGCACGTCACCTCCCCAGGGTAACCCCCCCATTCAAAATGCCCTCCTCCCCCTGCAGGGTACAGAGTCTCCTTTCCCTCCTCAGCTGGACGGATACAGAGGTCACTCTCATAGGAAGCAGAGGCAGCAAGTTGTTCTCTTAAGAGTTTCCTAGGAGAATTTTTGGAAGACGTTAGACACCTGCCCCAGAACCCACAGGACCCCCTGTGGGACACCATTGGGTCCTCCAACCCCCACCAGTTCCCTTGCCCTGGCGCTGTCTTGGCCACTGCACCTGACTGATCAGGGCTTCAGGGATGTCTCGGGTCCTCTCATCTGCCCGCTCCCTCTGTGGGCGCCCCCAGCTGGCTGCACCCTCATCAACACCCTCCTGGTCGGCTGAGTCCCTCCCTCCTGCCCATTCTCCAACCAGCAGTCAGGCTCACAGGCTCCAGGGAAAGTCTGAATTCGTTGGCCCAAAGTTTAAGAAGGTCTGCCTCCAGCCTGAGCCCCTCCCCCAATGGCCTCCTCAGCCACATCTGTGCCTGCCTTTGTGGCTGACACCTGCCGCACCTGTCCCTTCCCCAGGATGCCTCAGGGTGGGTTGGGGGCGTGGCTTCCTCTCTGCCGAGGAGACAGAGACAGGTGCAGGCCTCAGTGTGAGGGATGGCAGGGGTGGGGCATGAGGCAGAATTGCTCAGTCCCCTGCAGAATCCCTCAGGATTCTCATTTGCGGACCAAAAAGGAGGAACCTGGTGTGTCCGACAGATGGGGTCGGGCACGGTGGGGTCGAGGGGCTCTCAGGCTGTCGTGGACCCTCCGCATCCTCAGTCCTTGGCTGCTCCAGCCCCTGGGCCACTTCGGTCAGGTTGGATGGTCTCCATCACAGGCCTTTCCTCAGCCAAGAAGAGAGGGGGATGGGCTGCAGAGCGAGACCTTACATCTTCCCTCTGACCAGCCAGAAGAACTGAGGCCAAGTGTGCATGGCTTCAAGGCCACAGGCCTGGGCCCATCTGTGCTGACGGGCTGCCCATGGCCCGAGGCTCTGTTCAGCCTCTCCCCCTGGGGCCTCAGCCCCCCAGCTGGCACTCCCACGTTGGGTCCTTGGGAATTTCTCAAGAGTGAGATGAGATCTGCCACCACAGTCTTGGTGAGAGCCCGAGGAATTAAAGTTGCGTGCCGAGGAAAGTTTGCCCTCAGAAGCTGGTACGCTCCTTCCTTCTGGAAGCAAGGGCTGCATGATGGATGGGTCGGATCGAGAGGCGCAGGGACCTGCTCACTTAGAGCAAGCAGTTGGGCCAGCCACTTCCCTTCACTCTCACTTCGCTCTGGCAAACCCCTGTGCGCTCTCTGTTCTCGGTGGAGAGTTAGTGCAGGTTCTCCAAGAAGCAGACACCGGGCAGACAAGCTGTGAGGGACAGAGCCGCGTGAGGGAGAGGGGGGGAAGGCAGGTGGCCAGAGGCGTCGGGGATCCCGAGGCTCATCTCTGGGTTACTGCAGGGAGCAGCACATGGGGAGAAGCGTGGCCTCCAAGCTGTAGAGCTGCACGCACGGCAGTGCTGATTCCCCAGGGTACGTGACCTCAGAGAACAGAGCCAGCACCTTGGTGGGGCTCGCTTGGCTGCCCACAGGCTCTCCCTCGACTGCTGGCTGTGTGGCAAAGGCCAGAGTGGATCTGCTGATGTCGGGTGGCTGGGGACTGTCCCAGCAGAGCAGATGCTTATCTTTGCGGCCCTGGAGCCAGATGTGGGCGCAGACATCAGGTGGGGCGGTAGGTGGCCCTGTGTGTATAAGCCATGTATGTATGCAGTCCCCTGTACACATAGTGAGGTGACCCTCTGAGGGGACCGTGGCAGGGCGACAGTACCCATGTGCTGGCATGGCTGGTCAAGGGTCCGTGGCAGCCAACTGCCTAAACTTGGTCAGGGTCCCTCAGCCTCGCCAGGAGACAGTCTGGGGTTAGGGAGGGCTGCTGGTGACCTTCCCCCATGACCAAAGGGGACAGCAGACCATCCCATGCTTAGGGACGTCAACCTGGCCACATGCAAGCTGATGCCAACTCCCAACCTGTGCACCCAGCACAGGTCACTCCCTTCTTGGGCCAAACCTGGTACTCAGGGTCGGCACGCTCTCTCCATCCTGGTCCAATCACTGGCACACTGCCCTTGTCCTTGGCACAACCTGGGACCGGCACCCAGCAGGGGCCAGGCCCCAGGCTGCTCACACCCCTACTGCAGGGGCCGGCTCAGAGCAGCACATGCTCCAGCTTACAGCTGGGCTACTGTTGGCATGCCGCCAGGACACCATCCCTACGGGCACACTGTGGAGACAGCTAGGTAAGTCGTCGGCTGTCACGGGAGAAGAGGGGACTCCGAGGCTCCCAGTACAGCAGCTAGACAGACCCGTACCCCCAACCCAGGCAGATGGGTAGGCAAAGGGGGCTCCCTGGGTGGGGAAGGAACCCTGGGTGGGGTGCTCAAAACCCTGAGCCGCCCGGCAATTAAGGCCCCTGCAATTAGCCTGCCCTGTCATTGGACCGGCCACAGTGAGGCCTAAGGGACTTCATCCCCAGCCACACAGGGTGTGTGCATGTGCTTAGCAACCTCCTCTTGCCAGGCTCCGCTGGTTTCCGGGAAGGGGGGAACACCAAGGATGCCCAGAAAATGTCCTCACTCCCAGTTTCCTCCCTTCACGCAAGTGTGTGTCTGTGTGATAAGTGTGTGCATGGGTGACAAGGACATGCCTGTGTACTTGTGTGTCTTTGTGTCCAGCCCCACTGACCCAGGAGGGAGGAAACCCACCGTGGGGACTAAGCTTTCTCAGAGTGCGAGGAGTGCAAGGGCCACAGGGACAGACAGAGTGACTCCCCCCAACCCACTGACAGAAACATGCAGGGCGAGGACCCAAGATGTCCCCCCAGGGACTCCCACTTAACACACGTGCACACACATGGGTAAGGGCACACGTGTTCTGGAAGGGGGGCCGCTAAACCACAGTGCCCGGCAGGGCAGCAGAGATCAAAAGCCTGAGTTCCCAAACTTCATTCTAAAATACTCTGGGGCCTCCACCCCAGAAGCCACAAGCCACCCAGTGCCTGAGTGAAGGGGACAGTTGGGGCCCAGCAGACAGAACAGGTCACCCTGCCATCGTGCTGGGGTCAGTCCAGGGCGGAGGGTGGCTTGGGTGGTCCCTGGGGTAGCTCCCCTCAGGAAGAAACCCTCTCTCTCCCCTGCAAGAAACCCAGGAGGCACTGTCCAGAGCCAGGCGCTTTAATTGGGAAATCCAGGCTGAGTCTGGTGAGTGGGGCAGGAGGTTCCGGCCTGGGGGCAAGGAGTCAGGGGGGCGGGGACCACTGGGGTTAGAGTGAGGCCACTGGGGTCCAAATGAGGGCTCTTCAGGGTCAGCATTAGGTGCCCAGGCTGGGGTGGGAGGAGTGGGCCTCAGGCCCTGTGGCGGAGTCAGGTTTCCAGGGGGTCAGGGTGGAGCCCCTGGGGCAGCCCCCGGGGGGGTGGTCCTGGCGTCAGGATCGGTGGGTCAGCAGGAGGACAAGGCCCAGCCTGTCAGTCATAGTCCGAGTCGTCGAACTTGGTGCTAAAGAAGGCAGCAGAGTCCTTGGCCAGCCGGGACAGGTGCAGGGCCCCGGTCACCACCAGCGCCAGGAGCAGGAGAGGCGGTACCAACGCCCACATCGTGGCCAGGATGTTGTAGCACTTGGCCTTGGAGCCAAAACGCCGGGCTGCCTCCAGGTCTCCAGCCACCTTCTGGTCTCGGGCCTGTGGACCAGTGAGTGGCAGGGCCGGGTCTCTACACGCGCTGGGGGCCCTGCCTCCTGCCCCTCCCACCGCAGCTGTGGACCCAGAAGCCATCCCAGGCCCGCGTGGGGCTCCAAGGACCCTCTGTGGGTGGGGAGTCCCTGGACGCCGAGAACCCCCCCCCCCCGAGGGAAGCGGGGGGGGGGGGGGGGGGGAGGGTGCTCACAGGAGCCCTCAGCGTGGGGAAAGCACTGATGAAAGAGAAGCCCTTGGGAAGCCCCCACCCATTCATTCTGTGTTCTTTTGCGTGGACTAGACCCTCCCCCCCCCCCCCCCCCCCCCGCAGGACAGACTCTTACTGAGGGACCTCAAAGGAGAAGCCCTCACGAGGTGGAGAGCTTGTCCAGCGCCTCGCTCATGGAGTGGCCCTTTGACAAGCGGCTCCCCCTCCGCCAACCCCCTCCCCCCACGAGCCCCTCAGGCCCTCCGGAGAGCGCCCCCCCCCCAGCCCCACCCCTCCCCGCCAGCCCACCTTGATGGAGTAGGCCAGCGCCAGGAAGCCGAGGCAGCACAGGTTCAGGTAGAGGGTGCTGAACACCGACCAGATCAGGTGGTCTCGAGGTGGGGGTCGCGGCGCCCCCACAGTGAGGGCCGTGTGGGCGGCGCCGTCCTTACGGGGCGTCGGGGCCCGGGGGTCCTCGCGGGGGTACGACGTGTCCATGGGTTCCAGCGCCGTCTCCTCCTCGCTCGGGCTCCCGCTTCGAGGGTGGGCGCCCAGGGCCGCTTATAGCCCCGCCGCCACCCTCCCGCGGCCCGGCCCGGCGCCGCCCGCTAAATATAACGACAAATTACAGCCCGGCGCAGCCGGGAGCGCGGCCCCGCCCCGCCCCCGCCCCCCGCCGTCCCCCACCCCCCCCACACCGCGCGAGTCCCGTCCCCCCGCCCCCGGGAGCCCCTCGGGGCTACGGAAAGGAAGGGGCGAGCGCCGGCTGCAGACCGCCCCCCCCCACCCCGCCCCTCGGAGCTGCTGCCACCTCGGGGCTGTGGGTGGGCGCGATGCCGCCTCAGCTGCAGAGCCGGGCTGGAGACCCCCGGGCTTGGATTCTATTCCCAGAACCCAGAGCTCAGGCGCTGCCCTGTCACCTCGGGCCGCCAGTGTCCAGCGGCGCGGGGGGGGGGGGGGGGGGGGGGGGGATACAGAAGTTGCTGCCCATGTACCCGCGGGAGGAGACGAGCCACAGAGGGACGGAAGAGGGGCTGTGCCATGCTAGGGGGTCAGGCATGCAGGAGGCCCCAGCACCGGCCGTATGGTTGCGTCACGTGCCACAGTGAACCCTCTCCCCTGGTGGGCACGCAGCTGCTTCTCAGCCTCCTCCACTGGTGTCCTCATGAGTCCTCAGAAGTTTGGAGGACTGTTTTGCTCTCCCTCTGGAGGGTCCAGCAGCCCCCCGAATGCCATCTGTGTACCAATGACCTGCATTTTCATCACAGGACCAGACTTCACTGCTGAACTCCCCCCCCCCCCCCATTCCAATGCTTAAGTGCTGACCCTGGGAACAGGGCTTTCAGAAAGGTCTCCAACCTAACTTTTCCTCAAGAGACCACAGGTTCCTGTCCCCCAACCTCCTGTCTTCATCAGTGGGAGTCCTTACAACAAAGTACCACCAACTGAGTGGCTCATAAACACCAGATTTGTTCCTCATGCTTCTGGAGGCTGGAGGTCAGATCAGGGTGCCGGTGTGGACAGATTCTGGGGAGACCACCCTCCCGGTTACAATATGGCCAACTTCTCACGGTGTGCTCCTGTGTTGGAAGGGGCTAGGGACTCTGTAGGGTCTCTTTTATAACAACATCAATCCCATCATGAGGCCCCACCCTCGTGACCCAATTACCTCCCAAAGCCCCGGCTTCGTGATATCATCACTTTGGGCACTGGGATTTCAGCAAATAAATTGTGGGGGACACCTTCAGTCCATTGCTCCCCCTCTGCCCAGTCTCCCAGCACAGGTGACGGGAGCTCTGCCTAGCCAGCTATTCAGGCAAAAAGCATTGGCTTACCCCCCTTCTCCCTCTGTCACCCACACCAAGTCCATGTGGCCTGTCTCCCAGGGCAGGCCGAGTGTCATCACCCTGTGATGAATGACCTCTGAGACCAGGTCACACTCGCCCCCCCCCCCCCCCCCACCTTCTCAGTACTGAAACCAGACTGATCCTGTTACAACAGAAGACAGGTCACATCCTCCCTCTGCTCAGAACACTGCAGTGGCTCCCACCTCACTCCCAGTGAGATCTGAAGTCATTGCAACGGCTAATGGTCATTGGCTGATTAATAGCTAATGGCTAAGGCCCTACGAGGTTGTTCCAGGCAGACCCCAAGGAGATCTGTGTGTAGGATGCTTCACAGGAACGTTGTTGGGGTCGAGCCCTTGGAAGGGAGGGGCTGAAGCAGGGTAGGGCAGAAGGAGAAGGGGAAGCCAAGCCACAGTGAAGCCCAGAGCTAACCCTCAGGCTCTCTGGAGCTCGGGTGGCCCTTGCGAGATGTCCGGAGCAGGGCAAAGGGCCCCGTGTGTACACCACTGTGTTGATTGGACATGGGAAGCAGGGTACCTCTCAGAGGAGGTGTGACCCCCCCCCAGAAGCTGGGGCAGTGAGCCCTTCCTTCCCCATAGTGGGTCTGAATGTGCATCATGGTGTTGGTACAGGCTCTGGGGCGGTCTTTCCAGGGTCTCAGTAGTCCCCTCATCCTGGGGGGGACTCAGAAGGAGGTGAGTGGAAAGGGCTGTCTTCTGCCGCTGCCGCTGGTCTCGGGGCCACGCAGAAGCCATCGTCTCTCTCCGCTGGAATCCGTCCCACGTTCACCTCACCCTCGGCCACCACCTCTGCTAGGCCCAGCAGATGACTGTGTGATGTGAGCCCTTCTGTGGCAGACCTGGGGCCTGGTCACCACACTCTTCCTGGGGCAGGAGTGCTGCACATGCCCATTTACCATCAAAACTGGGCAAGAGGGGGCCTGCTCCCCACCCCCATGTAGAGCAGCAGCCCTCCCTCGTCTCCGGGACCTTGTCCGTGGCCCTGCTGGGAGAAAGCCGGTGTCCATGTGGCATCTAGAGCCAGTAGGCCAACAGCACCCGGTTGGGTCACGTGATGGAAGCTTTCCCACTTTAGGAAACGGAACCTCTGAACTCACAGAGCCCACGGTAGCAAGATGGAGGCTGCGTACGCGTGGAAAGGCAGAACCGCCAGGCCTGCCCTTGGGCCCTGTATCCTACCCCGTGTAGTCTACCCACGGCAACACAGCACTTCCTACCCTTCTTTGATCTGGTGGCTACCTTCTGGGTCATCACCTCCGCTCTGCTTGCTCAAGTGGGCAGCTTGGGGAGAGGTGTGTTACTGGTAGACCCGAGCCTGCATACCCAATGTGGAGTGTGATGCACATTATGGGACCCTGTATCGGGGTCAACACTCTGAGACCTCGGGAGGTGCCAGCTGAAGACTGAGAACAGGGAAGGAAACCACACCGGGAATACGTTGAACCCTCTGAGCGAAGGGCCCAAAGAAAGTAACTGGCTTGCAGCTGTGCTCCCAGGAACCATTCCCTTCCCGTGGATCCTCAGGACACCCTTGAGCGAGGGGGTATGTAGAGCATTAGACCGCAGGACACCCTGGGTGGGTGTGGGTACAAGCCCCAGCTCTGTCCAGATCTCTGCTCACACCGAGCTGACCCCTGGAGCACCGGGCTGGGAAATCTTCCTTTTCCATCATCTGGTTCACAGGGGCTCTCCCCGCAGCCCTGGTGGGAGCAGAGGGACAGGCGTGCACAGCAGTGGTGGGTGACACAGGGGTGCAAACTGTCCGTTTGATCTGGAACGTTCCACCTCCACCCTCTCACGCATCCCTGCTGACTTGGCGGGGCTGAGACAGCCCTGCTCGTGGTAGGCAGGTCTGCCACCTGGTGGCCCGTGTCCGTCTTTAGAGATCTGGGCAGGTCACTGTCCACACACCCCAGGCCTGAGGACCACTGGGTCTACATCTGGCACAGCAGCTGACGACGCGGGGCTCCCGCCGGGCCAGTCTGCAGCACTCCACTGTCTCTGCCAAGGTCCTGGGTCCGGGGATCAGACTGGTGAATGAAATGGGGCTCTGGTGGGCGCCAGCACCGCTGCACCCGTTAGGTTCGAGGGTGGCACTGATTTCTGCTGCCCTTCGGGATGAGACACTGTTCTTTATTTCTCTCCCGGTGTGTGTGTGGGGGGGCAATTGCAGACGTCTCCACCTGGCTGGCCCCACCACCACGGCTCTGACCCCGAGGGCCACTGATCCAATGTGAGGATGAGCCAACCACCCTTTCTTTCTTTTCCGGTAACTCGTCTGAGGAGTGGAAACTGCCTCCGTCCTGGGGAGTTCCAGGGGCCCCCCTGAGAGTTTGATTTGGGCCTGGAGCCCCTGATTCTTTGGACCCGATGTGCCCGACCTGAAAAAGAAGGCAGGATGAGGCCTCGTTCTGGATCTTAGGGGAAAAGCTTTCAGTCTTTCACCATGGGGTGTAACGTCAGCTGTGAGTTGTCCATAGACGTCCTTTATCAGGTTGACAAATTTCCTTTCTATTTCTAGTTTTGTGTGTGTGTGTGTGTTATCATGAAAGGTTGTTGGATTTTGTCAAATACTTTTTCTGCAGGAACTGAGATGATCACGTGGTGTTTTTTCTTCATTCTTTTAATATGGAGTATTATACTGATTGATTTTTTTTAATTGAAGGAGAGTTGACACGCAATGTTAACTGGTTTCAGGTGTACAACGTAGTGATTTCACAAGCCTGTCCGTTATGCTGGGCTCAGCACAAGTGTAGCTGCCATCTGTCACCACTCAACATATGACAACGTCATTGACTGTATCCGCTCTCCTGTGCTTTTCATCCTCGTGACTCACTCATTCCATAAGTGGAAGCCTGTAGCCCCCACCTCCCTTCCCTCTTCTTGCTCACCCCCACCTCCCTTCCCTCTGACAATCATCAGTTTGTTCTCTGTATTTATGAGTCTGTTTCTGCTCTTTGCTTATTTGTTCATTCATATGTTATCTTATTTTATTATTTTATTTCTTTAAAGATTTTCTTTTATTTGGGTGCCTGGGTCGCTCAGTCAGTTAAGTGTCCCACTTCGGCTCAGGTCGTGATCTGGTGGCTCATGAGTTGGAGTCTGGGGTTGGGCTGTGTGCTGACGGCTCAGAGCCTGGAGCCTGCTTCGGATTCTGTGTCTCTCTCTCTCTCTGCCCCTCCCCTGGTCACGCTCCATCTCTCAAAAAAATGAATAAAAAAATATTTTTTTATTTATTTTTTAAAATGTTTATTTATTTTGAGAGAGAGAGAGCAGGGGAGGGGCAGAGAGAGAGGGAAAGACAGAATCCCAAGCAGGCTCTGCTCTGTCAGTACAGGGCTTGACACAAACTCTCACAAACTGTGAGATAATGACCTGAGCTGAAATCGAGAGTCAGAGGCCTAACCAACTGAGCCACCCAGGTGCCCCTCCTTTGTTTTTCAGCTGCTACATGTAAGTGAAATTGAAATCAGATGCTATTTGTCTTTGTCTGATTATTTCATTTGTATAATGCCCTCTAGATCACCCATGTTCACAGATGGCAAGATTTCTTTTTTCTTATGGCTGCGGAATGTTCCATCATCTATACACACCACATCTTCCTTATCCGTTCACCTACAGATGGACACTTGGGCTACTTCCGTAACTTGGCTACTGTAAATAATGCTGCAATGAACGTAGCGGTGCATGTATCTTTTTGAATTAGTGTTTTCATTTTCTTTGGGTTAGTACCCAGTGGGATCCCAGGGGACTTGCTGGATCACATGCTATTACTGTTTTAATTTTTTGAGGAATATAATAATCGCTTTTTACTTCTTAAACTATCATTACATTTCTGGGAGAAATCCCATTTGGTCTCAGTGTATACTCTTTCTGATATGTTGCTGGATTCAGAGTGCTAGAAATTCATTGAGTATTTTCCATCTATAGTCATAAGGGATATATCAGTTATATCTTAGTGCAGAGCCTGCTTCAGATCCCCTGTCTCCCTCTCTCTCTGCCTCTACCCCACTTGTGCTTTGTCTCTCTCTCTTGCTCTCTCAAAAGTGAATAAAAACATTTAAAAATTAAAAAAAAAACTGAGCAGCTAAGACTTGTGCATGTCAGTGTAAACACCAGCCAAAACACGTAAAAGCAACAAAATGGGGGCTAAGAAGGACCAAAAAAATGACAAAAAGAATGACAGATGATAAACTGGCAGAATGTTACTGCATGAGGGCACATGGAAGCCAAGTTCTAAAGGGGTCTTGACCCAAATCAAAACTCTCAGTGGGCCCCCAGGCCATCCCAACAGGCTGCTTCCACTCCTCAGGCCAGGAAAGGGAATAGAAGTAAACGGTGATTGGCTCATCCTTGCACTGGATCAGTGGCCTTCTGGGTAAGAGCCATCGTGTGGTGGGGCCAGCCAGGTGGGGACGTGGGCCACCAGGTCACCTGGCGGCAGAGTTGCCCACGTGAGCAGGGTTGTACAAGACCTGCCAAGTCAGAGCTCTGAGTGGGCCCAGCACCAATGCATTAGAGGATGGAGCGGAACATTCCAGATCAAACAGTTTACACTACCCCATGTCATCTACCCACCGATGCCCGACACCCATCCTTCTGCTCCCGCCCGGGATCTAGGGGCAAGCACAAAGATGTCAATGTGTTGGCCCCTGAATATGAGTCTTCTATGGTCTGATGAATGTCCTGTAGCGAAGTGTGTTGCATTTAGCTCCTACCAACTTGTAAGAGCTGATTGTTAAATATCAAGGGATTTTTTTGTCCCAATTGTGAAACACAGTTGTTGTTAAAATTAAATCATGCGGGAAAATTGTTAGGAACTCCAAAATCTATCGCCCCACTGAATCAATGAATAAACTGCCAAAGTCAACTGAATTTTTTTTATTGTGGTAAAGTGTATATAACATAAAATGTACCTTATTTCCGTTTAAAATTTTAACTTTGGTTAAGCATACGGCTAAGTGTCTCTACCTACAGGCTAATTATCCAAAATGCAGGTGAACATGGGAGGAGGCGTACCAGCAGAATCGGCAAAAACAGACTCTCTGTGAGATTTCGCTATTTTTCTCCTTCCCACTCATTGGTGCTTGGGGAAGCTGGGGCTCCGGAAGCCCGCCCTGTGCCCAGTGGCAGTCTGAGATCTTCACCTCCACTCAGGAACCAGAGCGAGCTTCCGGCTGGCGGCTCTGGGAACTCGGGGGGTAGAGCCGCCTCATGCTAAGGCCACACGGTACGCAGGATTAAAATGCTTCCACAGGTTCAATTACATCAGCTCATCTGGAGCACAGAGGAGAGAATGTAGGAGCCAGCTTCATGTCAAGGCCCAAACAAAACGGGAAACACCTCAGATCTCAGCAGTCCAAGGCCTCTTCCACACGCTGAGAAAATGTAGGTGAAACACGCCTGTGCTCTCCTTGTGGATGGAAATGTGAGGAAGCCCAGCTATTCCCTCTCCAAGTGACTGCTCGACGCCCGTGGGTCATGGCTCCTGTGGGTCCTTCTTCACATTGGGTCCAGATCCCGTCAGGAGGGAGGCTGAAGCTCCTTCAGCCCTTCACAGTTGGATCAGTTCCCGTGTGGACCCTCGTTTCTCTCAGCTCCGGCCGGAGCCACTGTGTCCACAAACACCACCTGAGCCCTTTCCGCACTATGTGCAGCCTGCTCACTGCTGCTGACACAGACTCCCCACGCCCACAAGTGCCGTCCCCTGGCCCGCAGTCTGGGCACACAGGGCTGGGCGCTGCAGGTGTGAGGGCAAGGATGAGAGCGGGACCTGGGAGTTGCTCTGGTGCCCAGATTGTTCCCATGCTTGTCCCCGGGGCCTTTCTCAGGCCCATGTCGGTCCTGTCTGAGGCTTGAAGGGTCTCCCAGCCGCTCCTGCCCCAGCCGCTCCGGCTTAAGTGTGGCCCCACGCTGTGCTGTGTAGTAAACTGCTCCCTTAACACGGCCACTCCTCAGACGTTGTCCTGTGGGCCACAGCAGCCTTCCTACCTGGAAACACCTCAGAAACTCTTCTCACCATGTGGCTTTTCCATTGGTGTAGGATTAGTCGATCTATGCACTAGTCAGGGCTGAAGGATGGGAAAAAGGAAAAAAATGACTGAAACCAGCTCCTAAGCCAAAGTCTAAACTGTCGCATAATACAATTCTTTGTCTTTAGAAAACCCTTCTCTTTAGCCCCCATAATGTTATTTTTGACAGATTCTCCACTAAGCTTCAGTAAACAGGAGGGACAGAGTGGACTTGACCCTATCCAAGTAGACCTGGAGGTTGCGCTGGTAGGTGGCAAATGACATTAGCAGAGAGCCTCCAGCAAGGAGCAGGCAGCACGTCACGCAGGACCCCGGTCGGTGCTCAGGGTCCACCAGTGGCCCAAGGACACATCTGGCAGAAGCACATGGACAGAGACCTGACCACGTGCCCCTCAGTCCTCGGCTGGTGGCCTTCCTGATGGGAGTCCACTCTGGGGAGAGAAAACGCCGACAAGGGTTTATACAACAAAGTGGCGTTCATTCCATAATTGCCAGACATGGCGATGGCAGGACTGTGGGACAGAAAGGCCAGGGGACCCTTGGGGCTCGAGTGAGCTGCCAACCAGCTGGCCCGAGCCTCATGGCCTGGGGTACCTAGTTGGGTGCTCTGTCCCGGACATTAGGCCTGGCTACAGGGCACGCTTTGGCCAATGAAAAATCAAAAGATGTGAAGTGAGCAGTGTTTTGAAAGTGTTTATGTATGGGGTTTGCCCTCTTGCAACTCTGCTGTGGCCACAAACATGCTTTAGGAAGGCGGCCTGCCCCTGGCCGGCACCAACCCTAAGGCAAAGCCATGACTACTGACCTACGGTGTGGTACACCAGAAGTGAATGTGTCTTCCTGCGCTACTGAGGCTTTTGTTAGTGGCATTATTTTGCAATAGCTAAAATCATATTTAAAAATACAAGCTAAAATGAAACGATACACATAATGTGAAAAGGCAGACCATAAGGAACATAACCCAAAATAATAATAATTATATTAAATGTAAATGGAGGGAGTACTCCATTTAAAAGTCGAGGGGCACCTGGGTGGCTCAGTCAGTTGAGCATCCGACTTGGGCTCAGGTCAAGATCTCTCGGCTCGTGGGTTCGAGCCCCATGTCGGGCTCTGTGCTGCCAGCTCGGAGCCTGGAGCCTACTTCGGACTCTGTGTCTCCCTCTCTGTCCCTCCCCCACTTGTACTCTGTCTCTCTCTGCCTCTCAAAAATAAATAAATGTAAAAAATAAAATAAAAAAATTATACTAATATTGGACAACATAGACTTTAAGGGGAGAAGCATTACAAGGGGATATTTCAGGATGGGAAAAAAAAAAAAAACCACCCCAAGACATATCATATTCAAAGTGCAAAGGTACTGAAAGCAGCCAGATAAACAACCAATACACCTTATCTATAGAAAAGACAACATTGAAAGAAGAAAAAAAAATCCGTTTACCTGGAGTATTCCACATATAGTGAAATTATTCCTCGAAAGTGAAGGTGAAATGTATTTTCTCAAACAAAAACAAGGAATTTGTTAGCAGACCCTGTAAGAAACGTTAAAAGAAAATTTTCAGGCAGAAATAAAACTATATAGGTTAGAAACTTTAATCTCCATGAAGAAAGTACCTCAGAGAAGGAATAAACAAAGGTAAAATAAAACATTAATTCTTGTTCTTAGTTGAATGAAAATTGAGAGTAGCTACTGTTGGGGGGGGCGTCTGGTGGCTCAGTCGGTTGAGCATCTGACTCTTGGTTTCGGCTCTGCTCTTGATCTTGCAGCTCGTGAATTCGAGCCCCGCGTGGGGCTCCGTGCTGATGGTGTAGGGCCTGCTTGGGATTCTCTCTCTCCCCGTCTCTCTACCCTTCCCCTGCTCACGTGCACGTTCTCTCTCAAAATAAATGAATAAACTTAAAACCAAGAGTAGCTCCTAGGTTATGGTGACCATGGTGACAATAGTTGGTTATTATTGCATAAACAAGGCAAAATGAATGATGGCAATGTTTTGAGGGATGGGAGGGAGGAGTTAGGAACACATCGTATGAGTTCCCTGCACCATCAGTGAAGTTGTACCTGTTATTTGAAGGTGGACACGGTTACAAACGTATAGAGGGTGCTTTCAGCTAGAATGCTTAAAACACACTTTCCACTCCAAATCCTCTCTGCCATAAAAGGAGGAGCAAAAGCAAAACTTGTAAGAATAAAACTTTTTAGAACTCTGGAAATTAGCAAAATGTTTGCACTATCTGGGTATGATTTAATCAAGAAAAAAACTGAATCTGGGGCACCTGGGAGGCTCAGTCAGTTAGGTGTCCAACTTCAGCTCAGGCCACAATCTCACAGTTTGTGGGTTCAAGCCCCCACATTGAGCTCTGTGCTGACAGGGCAGAGCCTGCTTGGGATTCTCTCTCCCTCTCTCTCTGCCCCTCCCATGCTAGTGCACTCTCCCTCTCCCTCTCAAAATAAATAAATAAACAAAAATAGAAGAAAATCTGAATCTTTATAAGAACAGTGAACTTTGTGGTGTTTTAACTCTCCATAATCCCGTCAACCACTCCTACCAACCCTTTGGTAACTTAAAACTGCTGACCCTAAAAATAAAACTAGCAGTATTTTACCAGCAAAATAGCAGAGAATTGCAATCTAGGACAGCTAGTTATGTCAAAACCACTAGCAAGGTGCCCTTCTTCCTCTGGGAATGCCAAGGGCGCCCAGAGTGGGGGTGGTGGCGAGAGCTCCCCCTGCTGGCCAGGTTAGTGAGGTTGCCTTTGCCCAGTTTCACAAAATCCAACAGCCCCCAAACCTCCCAGGTGACCATAGCACCTGGAAAGAAGTCTGGAGTTTCTTTCCAGAGACTTGGCACTATTTGAGCACTGTGATGACGCCCTGGGATACACTAGTCACAGTGGTCTTCTCTTCTGGCCTAACTCAGAGTTTGCACAGTGTGAACACTTTTTCTCCCTGGACGTTTGTTTAAAAACTTCAAGAGCAATCGATTGTTTAACATCATGGCTGCTTGAGGCAGCACAGAGTATTAGGGGGCAGACAGTAAGGTAACCAGAGAGCTTCAGAGGAGAAGCTGGGGGACGAGATGTCTATAGGAGATCTTTTGAAAACTTCCAACAATTCTAAAGTGGGCAAAGAACTTGAACCAACACTTCTCCCCAGAAGATAAACAAATGACCAGCAAGCACATGAAAAGATATTCAGCATCACTGCTCACTAAGGAAATGCAAATCAAAACTACAATGAGATACCACCTCATACCCATTAGGATGACTTTTACCAGTAAAACTGAAAATAGCATGTGTTGATGAGGATGTGAAAGAACAAGAACTTTCATGTCCTGTGGGTGGGAATGTAAAGTGGTACTCCTGCCATTAACCCTAACATAGAGTCACCATGTGACCCAGCAGTTCCAGCCCTAGGTAATTACCCAAGAGGAAGCTTATACACCCGTGACAATGGCAGCATTATCCTAAAGGTGGAGACAACCCAAATGCCCAAAAACAGATGAAGGGATAAACAAATCATGATACATATACCCACTGGAATATTATTCAGCATGAAAAGGGACAAATCCTGACACGTACTACAACTTGGATGGACCTCAAAAACATGATGCTCGACACAAAAGGTTGCATATTGTATGATTTCTTTTATGTGCTGTCTCTGGAACAGGCAACTCCATGGAGACCTTTCTAGCAGGTTAGTGGTTATCAGGGGATGGGAGAAAAGGGGAGTGGATACTGAATACTTAATGGGTATAAGATGTTTTTCTGGAGTTGATGAAAAGTTTTGAAACTAGAGAGGTGGTGGTTACACAACCTTGTGAATACACTAAATGCTGCTAGATTGTTCACTTTCAAAGGTTATTGTATGTTATGTGAATTTCACCTCAATGGGGGGGAAAAAACAGAAAGAAATCAACAAAATCTCCAACATATTCCAAGGATTTTAGAAGCCAGGAACATGGGTAGGGTTATGTTCATGTTCAAGAAAGACCTGGCAGGGTTCCACACTCTCATCTGTGTTCAAGGAGGAAGTGAAGGTGGAGCCAGGCAGGCCCCAGCATGCTCCCAGGGCCCCTGACAAAGACAGGGGCCCTACTGGCTCCAGAAGTGTCAGAAATCTCTGTCCAAACATTACCTCACCACAGATTTCATCAGGGACATCTATGGTTGTAGAGGACAAAGCAAATAGACTTAACAGAATTGCTTCAGACAATAGTACCAACAGCAATAATAACAACTAAAAGGGGGAGATAGCCCCCCTGGGGAAGGGGTGAATCTGGTTTCCAAAGTTACCACATTATATTAGTTTAAAAGTCCAATAAAATCCAGTGAAAAAGAAATAATAAAATCCAGTTTTCAACCAAAGCATCACGATAAATGCAAATAAACAAGAAACTATGGCTGATACACAGGGGAAAAAAGTAGTCAATAGAAACTGTCTCTGAGCAGGGTGCCTGGGTCGCTCAGTTAGTTAACCATCTGACTTTGGCTATAAGGTCATGATATCACAGTTTGTGGGTTTGAGCCCCACATCAGGCTCTGTGATGACAGCTCAGAGCCTGGAGCCTGCTTCAGATTCTGTGCCTCCCCATCTCTCTGCCCATCCCCTGCTCATGCTATCTCTCTCTCTCAAAAATAAATAAACATTAAAAAAATATTTAGGGGCACCTCGGTAGCTCAGTTGGTTAAACATCTGACTTCGGCTCAGGTCATGATCTCCCGGTTTGTGGGTTCGAGCCCTGGGTTGGGCTCTGTGCTGACAGCTCAGAGCCTGGAGTCTGCTTTGGACTCTGTGTCTCCTCTCTCTGTCCCTCCACTGCTCACTCTCTGTCTCTCTCTCAAAATAAACACGTAAAAAATTAAAATAAAATATTTTCAAAAAGAAAGACACTGTCTCTGAGGAACTCCACATATTGTAATTACTAAAAAAAAAGACTATAAATCAGCTATCTGAAATCTGTTTAAAGAACTACAAGAAACCATATCAAACAAAGTATAGTATGGACAGGAACTCTCACCAAATAGAAAATATCAGTAAAGAGATACAAGTCATCAAAAAAGAAACAAATAGAAATTATGGAGTGGAAAAGTATCCTCCAAAATGAAAATTTCACAGAAGAGGTCAGCAGCATAATAGAGGCAGTAGACAAAGAGTCAGTGAACTTGAAAGTAAGTCAATGGAGATTATCCAGCCTGAGAAACAGGAAGAAGGAGGGAAGGAGAAAGAGAAGGAAAAGGAGAAGGAGAAGAGAAGGAGAAGGAGAAGAAAAAGGGGAGGAGGGAGGAGGAGGGGGAGGAGAAGGAGGAGGGGAAGAAGGGAGGAAGAGGGGGACAGGGCAGGAGGAGGGGAGGGGGAGGAGGAGGAGAGGGAGGAGGGGAAGAAGGA
Organism: Felis catus; assembly: GCF_018350175.1. Lineage (NCBI taxonomy): Eukaryota > Metazoa > Chordata > Mammalia > Carnivora > Felidae > Felis > Felis catus. The sequence continues at coordinate 115,243,960 of NC_058377.1, read as the reverse complement.
GGAGGAGGGAGGAGTAGGGGGAGGAGGAGGAGTGGGAGGAGGAGAAGGAGGAGGAGAGAGATGGGGAGGAGGAGGAGGAGGAGGAGAAGGAAGAAGAGGAGTAGAAGGAGGAGGGGGAGGAGGGAGATGGGGAGGAGAAGGAGAAAGAGGAAGAGGGGAGGATGGGGGGAAGGAGGAGGAGGAGGGAGATGGGGAGGAGGAGAAGGAGGAGGGCTCCGTAAAGCATACTAACACATGCATAAGGGTATCCCCTAAGGAGAGGAGTGATAGAAGAGAGGCAGAAGTAAGGACTGAACACTTACCAAATGTGGTAAAAAACATATCCAATAAGTGCAACAAGCCCACAAAGGGCAAGTGCAAAGAAATCTGGCCTGGACACAACACAATCAACTCCTGACAGAAAAATCAGAGAATTTTGAAAGCCCCAAGAAAGAAGTAACCCATCCTGTATAAGGATCCCCAGGAAGACCAGAAGTGATGTCCCACCCAAACAACAGGGACCGGCAGGCAATGGCATGATGCATCACAGTCAATCAAGAATTCTATGTCCAGCCAAAGTAGCCACACAAGTGAAGGAGAATTCAGACATTTCCATATAAACAAAACCAGAAAGAATTCTAGGCTAGCAGAACTGGCCTACAAAAATACTAAAAGGAGTTCTTTAGGCTGAAATTAAAGAACAGTAGACACTAACTCAAATTCACAGGAAGAAGTATAGGCATCCATAGAAGTAACTATATTTGGAAATGTAAAAAAACGGTATAAATGTATTTTTGTTTATATTTTTTTTCTGATTTAAAAGGCACTTTCATTAAGAAACATGATAACCTCTGGGACACAGCAAAAGCGGTCATAAGAGGAAAGTATATAGCAATCCAAGCCTTTCTAAAGAAGGAAGAAAGATCTCAGATATACAACCTACCCTTACACCTTAAGGATCTGGAAAAAGAACAGCAAATAAAACCCCAAACCAGCAGAAAACAGGAAATAATAAAGATTAGAGCCGAAATTAATGCTATCGAAACCAAAAAAACAGTAGAACAGATCAATGAAACCAGAAGCTGGTTCTTTGAAAGAATTAACAAAATTGATAAACCACTAGCCAGTTTGATCAAAAAGAAAAAGGAAAGGACCCAAATAAATAAAATCAAGAATGAAAGAAGAGAGATCACAACCAACACAGCAGAAATAAAAACAATAATAAGGGAATATTATGAGCAATTATATGCCAATAAAAATGGGCAATCTGGAAGAAATGGACAAATTCCTAGAAACATATACACTACCAAAACTGAAACAGGAAGAAATAGAAAATTTGAACAGACCCATAACCAGTAAGGGAATCAAATTAGTAATCAAAAATCTGCCAAAAAAAAAAAAAACAAGAGCCCAGGGCCAGATGGCTTTCCAGGGGAATTCTACCAAATATTTAAGGAAGAGTTAACACCTACTCTCTTGAAACTGTTCCAAAAAATAGAAACGGAAGGAAAACTTCCAAACTCTTTCTATGAAGCCAGCATTACCTTGATCCCAAAACCAGACAGAGACCCCACTAAAAAGGAGAACTATAGACCAATTTCCCTGGATGAACATGGATGCAAAATCCTCAACAAGATATTAGCCAACCGGTTCCAACAATACATTTAAAAAAATTATTCACCACAACCAAGTGGGATATATACCTTGGAATGCAGGGATAGTTCAATATCCACAAAACAATTAACGTGATTCATCACATCAATAAAAGAAAGGACAAAAACCTCATGATCTTCTCAATAGATGCAGAGAAAGCATTTGACAAAATACAGCATCCTTTCTTTATAAAAACCCTAAGAAAGTAGGGATAGAAGGAGCATACCTCGAGATCATAAAAGCCATATATGAAAGACCCAACGCTAATATCATCCTCAATGGGGAAAAACTGAAGTCTTTCCCCCTAAGGTCAGGAACAAGACAGCGATGTCCACTCTCACCACTGTTATGCAACATAGTATTGGAAGTCTTAGACGCTGCAATCAGACAACACAAAGAAATAAAAGGTATCCAAATCGTCCAGGAGGAGGCCAAACTTTCACTCTTCGCAGATAACATTATACTCTATATGGAAAACCCAAAAGATTCCGCCAAAAACCTGCTACAATTGATTAATGAGTTCAGCAAAGTTGCAGGATATAAAATCAATGCACAGAAACCTGTTGCATTCCTATACACCAACAATGAAGCGACAGACAGAGAAATCATGGAATCGACCCCATTTACATTTGCACCAAAAACCATAAAACACCTAGGAATAAATCTAACCAAAGAGGTGAAAAATCTATACACTGAAAACTATAGAAAGCTTATGAAAGAAATTGAAGAAGACACAAAAAAATGGAAAAAGATTCCATGCTCCTGGATAGGAAGAACAAATATTGTTAAAATGTCAATACCACCCAAAGCAATCCACATATTCAATGCAATCCCTATCAAAATAACACCAGCATTCTTCACACAGCTAGAACAAACAATCTTAAAATTTGTATGGAACCAGAAAAGACCCCGAATAGCCAAAGCAATCTTGAAAAAGAAAACCAAACCAGGAGGCATCACTGTAATCATCAAGACAGTATGGTACTGGCACAAGAACAGACACTCAGGTCAATGGAACACAATACAGACCCCAGAAACATATGGTCAACTAATCTTTGACAAAGCAGGAAAGAATATCCGGTGGAATAAAGACGGTCTGTTCAGCAAGTGGTGCTGGGAAAACTGGACAGCGACATTCAGAAGAATGAACCTGGACCACTTTCTTACACCATACACAAAAATAAACTCAAAATGGATGAAAGACCTAAATGTAAGACAGGAAGCCATCAAAATTCTAGGGGAGAAAGCAGGCAAAAACCTCTTTGATCTTGGCCACAGCAACTTCTTACTCAACACGTCTCCGGAGGCAAGGGAAACAAAAGCAAAAGTGAACTACTGAGACCTCATCAAAATAAAAAGCTTCTGCACAGCCAAGGAAGCAATCAGCAAAACAAAAAGGTAACCAACAGAATGGGAGAAGATATTTGCAAATGACATATCAGATAAAGGGTTACTATCCAAAATCTATAAAGAACTTATCAAACTCAACACCCAAAAAACAAATAATCCAGTGAAGAAATGGGCAAAAGACATGAATAGACACTTCTCCAAAGAAGACATCCAGATGGCCAGCCGACATATGAAAACATGCTCAACATCACTCATCATCAGGGAAATACAAATCAAAACCACAATGATATACCACCTCACACCTGTCAGAATGGCCAGCATTAACAACTCAGGCAACAACAGATGTTGACAAGGATGGGGAGAAAGAGGATCTCTTTTGCATTGTTGGTGGGAATGCAAGCTGATGCAGCCACTCTAGAAAACAGTATGGAGGTTCCTCAAAAAACTAAAAATAGAACTACCCTATGACCCAGCAATGGCACTACTAGGCATTTATCCAAGGGATACAGGTGTGCTGTTTCTTTTTTTTTTTTTTTAATTTTTTTTTCAACGTTTATTTATTTTGGGGACAGAGAGAGACAGAGCATGAACGGGGGAGGAGCAGAGAGAGAGGGAGACACAGAATCGGAAACAGGCTCCAGGCTCTGAGCCATCAGCCCAGAGCCCGACGCGGGGCTCGAACTCACGGGCCGCGAGATCGTGACCTGGCTGAAGTCGGACGCTTAACCGACTGCGCCACCCAGGCGCCCCCAGGTGTGCTGTTTCGAAGGGACACAGGCACCCCAATGTTTATACCAGCACTATCGACAATAGCCAAAGTATGGAAAGAGCCCAAATGTCCATCGACAGATGAATGGATAAAGAAGGTGTGGTATATATAGACAATGGAGTATTACTCGGCAATCAGAAAGAATGAAATCTTGCCATTGGCAACTACGTGGATGGAACTGGAGGGTATTATGCTAAGTGAAATTAGAGAAAGACAAAAATCATATGACTTCACTCATATGAGGACTTTAAGAGACAAAACTGATGAACATGAGGGAAGGGAAACAAAAAGAATATCAAAACAGGGAGGGGGACAAAACAGAAGAGACTCATAAATATGGAGAACAAACTGAGGGTTACTGAAGGGGTTGTAGGAGGGGGGATGGGCTAAATGGGTAAGGGGCACTAAGGAATCTACTCCTGAAATCATTGTTGCACTATGTGCTAACTAATTTGGATGTAAATTTAAAAAAAAAGAAAAGAAGACAAGAAAAGAAACATGATAAATCTGGTGTTTATATCAGATAACATTATATGCAATGAATAAAGATATCATGTGTGTGATGAAAATGTCACAAAAGGTGGAGGACTGAATGCAGGTGGAGGGGGGTAAAAGTTTTGGATATTATTGAAATTAAGTGGGATTATTTCAAGCCAGTTTATTATAAATTAAAATGCTAATATTAATCCCCACAGCAACCACTAAGAAAGTAACTTGCAAAAAATATAGTAAAAAAAAAAGTGTGGGGCAAGGAAATTAAAAGACAAATGATCTATTTTATACAAATAAGGCTATTACTGGGGTGCCTAGGTTGCTCAGTCGGTTAAGTGTCCGACTTCAGCTCAGGTCGTGATCTCATGACTGACGGGTTTGAGCCCCACGTCGGGCTCTGTGCTGACAGCTCGGAGCCTGGAGCCTGCTTCGGATTCTGTGTCTCCCTCTCTCTCTGCCCCTCCCCTGCTCATGCTCTGTCTCTCTTTGTCTCTCAAAAATAAATAAATGTTTAAAAAAATTAACAAATAAGGCTATTACTGAGTAATAAGAAAAATAGAAAATAAGACACAGGGATGCCTGGGTGGCTCAGTCTGTTGAGCATCTGACTTCATCTCAGGTCATGATTTCACATTCATGGGTTCAAGCTCCACATCAAGCTCTGTGCTGACAGCTCAGAGCCTGGAGCCTGCTTCGGATTCTGTGTCCCCTTCTCTCTCTGCCCCTCCCCTGTTCATGCTCTGTCAATCTCCGTCTCTCCAAAAAAATAAAATAAAACGTTTTAAAAAAAGAAAATAAGACATAGTACACATAGAAAAACTGGCAATTTCAAGTCACACTTACCTTAGTGATCATATTAAATGTAAATGGGTAAATGCTCAATCAAAAGACAGAATGGTGGAAAGAGTTAGAAAAACATATGTGCCAAGTCATGCCCCACCCAATCCCTAAGCCACCGCAAACATCTCGAGCAGCCTCCTTGCTCTGCTCTATCAAACCATTTTTGGACCTGCTGGGGACCACCCCATTCTCCCCATAATTCATCATTATGGGAGAGATACACCTTGGCCCAGCCTCTTGGTGGATGTGTGGACTCATCACATTCAACATTTGAATCAGAAGTTTTGGTGTATGGGGGGACCATTCTGATACTGTTGGGCTAGCCTCTCACAAGTACACACCTACTAGACTTAACATAAGAAAACACGTTGTTCTTATGGGCACACGACATATTCTCCAGCTGGAACACATTAGGTCATAAAACAATTCTCCATAGATGCAAAAGGATTGAAATTGTACAAAATATATTATCTGACCACAATGAAATATAATTACAATTCTATAGCAGAAGATAAATAGGGAAATTCACAAATGTGTAAGTTAGACAACATATCCGGGGTAATAAATCACCAGTTAGACTAGAAAGTACTTTGAGATGCATGAAAATGAAACCCAAATGTACAGACATTTTGGGAGGCAGGACGAGCAACTTCTGGGGGGAACTCCTCTAGGCAGAGACTACTACTTCCAGAGGAGAAGGATGTCAAATCTATACATGGCCTTTCACCTTAAGAAAGTAGGGGGTAAGAGAGCAAAAGAAAAGGAAAGCTGGCAGAAGGAAGGAAATGGTAAAGGTTAGAGCCGGCATAAAGAAAATCAACAAAACCAGGGCACCCGGGCAGCTCAGTTGGTTGAGCATCCGAATTTGGCTCCGGTCACGATCTCGTGGTTCGTGGGTCCAAGCCCCGCGTCAGGCTCTGTGCTGACGGCTCAGAGCCTGGAGTCTGCTTCAGATTCTGTGCCTCCCTCTCTCTCTGCCCCTGCCCCATGTGCTCTGTCTCTCTCTCCAAAATAAATAAATACTAAAAAGAAGAAAGAAAGAAAGCCAACAAAACCCAAAGTGGATCGTTGAAAAGATCAACAAAATTGACAAACCTTCAGCTAGATGCACGAAGGAGAAGAAAGGCTCAGATTTCTAAAACCAGACATGCAAGTAGGGACATTACAACCGATCTCCAGAAATAAAGGAATTATGGGAACGCTATGAACCGTTGTTCACCAACAAGGTGGATAATCTAGATGAAATGGAGTCCCACGAACACACAATCCACAAACTGACTCAAAGGGACATGGAGTACAACTCAGCAGGAAAAAGACAAATGACCCCTTTCAAAGTGGCAAAGGCTTGGAATAGACCCTTCTCCAGGGAGAACGGACAAGTGCCAGTGAGCACATGAGAAGATGTTGAGCCTGTTAAGTCACATGGTAACACAAGTAAACATCACAATGAGATGCCATTTTTCATTAGGATGAGAATTTAAGTTTGCCTTTGACTTTTGATGGATTGACTATGATGTGTCCAGGGTGTGAGTCTCTTTGGGGTCATTCTTTGAATTTGTGTAGCTTCTTGGACATGTAGACTAATGTGGATTTTTTTCATCAAATTATGTAAGTTTTGAGCCATCCTTTCTTCCAATGCTTGCTCTGTGCTTTCTCTCGCCTCTGCCCTGGGATCCCTTCATGCCCATGTTGTACCGAAGATTCTGTCCCACAGCCTCTGAGGACCAATTCATCTGTCTTTATTATTTCTCTTCCTGTGCTTCAGGCAGGATAACCCCAATTACCTGCCTTCGTGCTCAGTCATTCTTTCTCCTTATGGGTCCAATGTGCTCTCACCCCCACCGGCTGACTTTTCATGTCACTTATAGCACTTTCCAATGTCAGAATTTCCATTTGGGTCTTTTAAAAATGTTTTCTCTTTACATAGCCTCTGTTTAGTAAAACACTATTCTCATATTTCCCTTTAACTTATTAGACAAGAGTTCTTTGGGGTTTCTCAGTCATATTTTATTCATTAAAAAAAATTTTAGCGTTTAGTTTTAAGGGAGAGAGATACAGAGCGAGTGGGGGAGGGGCAGAGAGAGAGGGAGACACAGAATCTGAAGCAGGCTCTGAGCTGTCAGCAGAGAGCCCAACGTGGGGCTCAAACTCACGAACCGTGGTATCATGACCTAAGCCAAAACTGGATGCTCAACCAACCGAGCCACCCAGGTACTGCATCTTGATATTTTAAATCTTTGTTGAGTTACCCAATGTCTCAGAGACATTGTCTCAGGGCCCCTCAGAGACAGCTTCTGCTGAATGCTTCCCTCAGCATGTAGGCCGCGTATTCATGCTTCTTTGAATATCTGACAATTTCAGTTTGAAAACAGGACGTTTGGGGTTTTTTTTATGTTTATTTAGTTTTGAGAGACAGAGAGAGATCACAAGCAGGGGAGGGACAGAGAGGGGTACAGAGGATCTGAAGCAGGTCGATGCTGACAGCAGGGAGCCTAACACAGGGCTCGAACCCATGACCGTGAGATCATGACCTGAGCTGAAGTCGGAGGAGGCTCAGCTGACTGAGCCCCCCAGATGCCCCTAAAAACAGACATTTTCAATAACATAATGTGACAGCCCTGGATATCAGGCCCTCTGCCCAGCCGGCTTTGCGGCCCACACTCTTGTCGATGTCACAGTTGCTGTTTGTTTAGAGATGTTCTTGCACTGAATGGGGAGGCCTTTGTGTCTGTGCTGAGTGTAGACACTGAGTTTCTGTGCAGTTACTTTGGTGGTGAGCTAATGTGTGCACAAAGATTAAATGCCTGCAACCAATAAATCTCCCAGTGTTTGCCGAAGGGTTTGGGGGCTGGGGGAGACACACCTTCAATTCTCTAGCAATTCATAAGCCTTCCCTGGTTTTCACTTCCTGCTCATGCAGGACTTCAAGGTCAGCCTGAGGTGAGAAATGTGTGTGTGTGTGTGTGTGTGTGTGTGTGTGTGTGATTAAAATTTATAATCCCTATGGAAAAGGATGTCCCGAGAGAGATGCTAAGCTAACATGGCAAAATATTAAAGAAGTGAATGGGAATGACTCACGGGTGAATGAGTACAAGGAAGACCCCAGGCCCCAACAGGAAATGCCTTTGTCACCCTCCATGTCTGCCCCGAGGCTGAGCTTTGTGCTCAGGGGGTCCGGAGTGTCCACAGCCCGGCATCCACCCGGCCACCTTGCAGAGGAGGTCTGTCCCTGGAGCTGCATCTCAGGAAGGCTGGGCAGCATTGTCTGACTCCAGGAGAACGTAAGTCACCTACCCACTGCAACCCCTTCCCCGGGACTAGCAGACCCAGTACCGGTAGGAGCCACTGGCTGTGATGGAGAGTCCAGAGGCAGGAAGGTGGCAGATGGCGTCTGTAAGAGGCTTTCATCGGCCTGGGCCAGTTTCCACCAGTTTCATGCAAATCAACCATTTTGGAAATCTCTGAGATGCTCACAGGCAGCTGTAACCACTGGACAGAAAAAGCTGATGATTTCCAGAACAAGGTCCATGATTCCTAGAGAGCCCCACCTACAGGATGGAAATTCTCACCAGATTCTGAAATCTAACCTGAGGACGAAGAACCCAAGGTACACCGCAGGAAAGGGTCAGGGCGGCCTCAGCCTCTATCTCAGAATCTGGGGAGAGGAAGCATGCCCCACCCCACCCCCGCAGGGCGGCCCTCCCTTCACTGGGCCCAGGAGTCTGCAGCCGCAGCTCAGGGCGGCCACCAGACCACAGAGAAATCCCTCTGATAAACTCCCGGGGGAAAGGCTTCCAGCATGGCAGCAGGAGCTGGCATACTCGCCAGGGAAACTGCTGGTAATTGTTCAAAATAACCACGTAAAACCTCTGGCAACGGCCCTAAAGATAGGCAGCAAGTGAACAAAGATCTATTCGAGAACATCTATGAAAATGTAGACAGAAAGGTAAACCTGTGCCATAGCAACCAAGAGTACGCCCTCCCTCTCCTTCCCTCTCCCCACCAGGTCCTAAGGAGCAGACTTTTCTGGAGCAGCCAAGCACAGGGTTCTTTACCTGGCACTCAGCTGGAGGGAGGAGGAGGAGGAGGACTTCATGGCCTCTTATCCAGCCCAGCTGCCTGAGGCTGAGCCCCAGTTGGGTCAAATGGGAGACTGGGGCTCCCTTCTTCTGCCCAGCTCCCAATTATGGAACAGAGGCTTTTCCTGGGGCTTGAAGCACTGATTGTCCTTGCTTTGGGTCATGAGATAGAGGCTCTCCATGCCAGGAGAGGACGCTGCTTTCCCTCCACTGAGCACTCAGCTCCTAGATGGCTGGTGGGGGAGGGGGTCCCTCAGATAGAAGCCGACCTTTGTTCCCACCTGCAGCTCCAGGGAACAGGCTCAAAATCTAGCTGAGGAAGAGGAGCAAGCCATAAACAGACACTAAACATTAAACAAGCAAATAGCAGTCCTGGAAGGTGGGGGCTGGTACCCAGGGCTACCACCACATACTTTCTGAACTGTACAGGTTCCAACAGACACTGAGGAGGTGAGCAAAGAAACGTGAAAATATGGCCCATACCCCAGAGAGAGAGTAGGTAGCAGGGATTGCGTGTGACAGAATCAAATGTTGGCTTTAACAGGAAAAGACTCAAAACAGCCCTTACAAATATCACAGAGCTAAAGGAAAGATGCTTAAGGAGGTGAAGAAAGGTGCGAGGCAACATTATACAACACAGAGAACACCAATGAAGAAAAGGTATAAATTATTTTTTAAAAATATGAAAAATCAGTAGCTGAAAAGGGCAGTAACTGAAGTTTAAAAATCCAACACAAACAGACGTGTGGTCTGTGGTGACGAAAAGACCCTGGAGGTTTTCTTGAGGTTTTCACTCTGGGCTTCACAACAGGAAATAAGATGCAGAAACTGGAAACCAAGATCTCGCCTTGGCTGTTTCAGAAATCGCAGCCACAGCCCCCAAACTGGAGGCACAGGTGAGAAGAGGGGCTCACTTACCAGAACCCCCCAAGGTACTGACTCCCGAGGGGACTGAGGACCAAGTCGAGGGAGTAAAACTCCTACAGCTCCAGGGGGCTGAGAAAACCACATTCTCAGAGCGAAGAGTACAGAAAAGTCCCTGATGCTTCTGGCGGGGAAGAGAACATGAACATTTTAAAATACGCCCAGAGTATTCTGTCCTCCTTAGCAAAGACCTGGCCTCAGGAAAAGCCTGACCAACGTGGAGAAGGGAAATACCCCTCCAAGCCCTGCTGCTCCTTCCCACCTACGCGGGAAAAGAAAGGTCACAGGCGGGGGCAGCCTCCTAAAAACCTGAGACCTGGTCACGGGGGCAGCGTGGGGGGCGGGATGCCTCCCCCACAGCAAGCACGGGCGTCCTGGACACTGGGGCCGAGCACTGGGAAGCCGACAGCCTTGTCGGGGACGTGCACCGATGGGAATCCTTGTACCCGCAGCTGTGAGATAGAACCGTGCAGCCAGTAGGGAAAACACTATGGCAGAGTTCTTCAGATAATGAGACAGAATCCACTACTGGGCACTGAGTGAATGAAACACTCATTATTAATAGTAGACAAATAGCGGAGACAGTTTAAATGTCCAGCAAGTTACTACTGGATGCAAAATGTGGTATATCCATATGACAGAGTATTACTTGGCCATCAAAAGGAAAGAGGTAGTGACAGATGCTAAAACAAAATTCAGCTTCCAAACAATATTTGAAGTGGAAGAAGGCATTCAGAGGACCACACATTACACAAAGCCATACACATGACACTCCAGACGAGGAAAATCAAGAGAGATGCCAAAGAGATCACTGAATGCCAGGAGCTGGGAGAGGAGGAAATCAGGAAGGACTGAATGATCCATATGGGATTCGGTTTCTGTGTGACAAAAATGTTCTGTGATTAACTATGAGTAATGTTTGCACATCAAGAGTGTACAAGAAGCCACTAAATGATACCGTAAAATGGGGAAAGCAGCAAGTTCTGTTATGCATTTTACATGAATAAAAATACAAGGGGCGCCTGGGTGGCTCAGTCGGTTAAGCGTCCGACTTCGGCTCAGGTCTTGATCTCGAAGTCTGTGAGTTCGAGCCCTGCGACAGGCTCTGGGCTGACAGCTCGGAGCCTGGAGCCTGCTTCGGATTCTGTCTCCCTCGCTCTCTGCCCCTCCCCCACTCATGCTCTGTCTCTCTCTCCTTCAAAAATAAATAAAAACATTCAAAAAAATTTTAATCAAGTCATATAGAATACGAGTTACATAAATTATAGTAACAGAAAGTAAAGACGAGGTAAACACAGCCCTTTGTCCCACCATGCTCTGGTGGAAACTGACACTCAGTAGCTGGCCGACTTCCTTAGTGCCCGCCAGTTTCACCCACATGCAAAACAGGAAAGAGAAACTTCTGAGAAATTAAATGTACCCTGGAGAAGGAGGGGCCCTAAGCTCCCTATCAGGGTCCAGACCACACCTGCTCCCTCTCTGCATCAGAAACTCATTTCCCAACGCTTGTTCACCTGGGACGGCTGCTCATTCCAAAGCTGGAGATGTTAAAGGACAATAAGGTGGACATCCTGGAGGGGCCCCAGAGCTCAGCTCCCATGGCCACCACCGTGATCAACATCCAGACTGAGACGTCCGTGCCCGACCACATCGTCTGGTCCCTGTTCAACACAATCTTCATGAACTGGTGCTGCCTGGGCTTCGTGGCCTTTGCCTACTCCGTGAAGGTGGGTGTGTGTGCTGGGGGGGTTCTCCCAGAAAGTGCAGGTGAGCCTGGGGAGGTCCGCCTGCCCCGAGGGCATGTGGTGGGGGGGGATGGGGAGTCCATGTGTGGTAGCAGTGAGGCTGCAGGAGGGGCCCGGGGATGGCCAAGAGTGGCCTTTGTCCCCAGTTCCCAAGGACATCCCTCAGACTGAGATGTGGCTCCAGGGCTCTCCCAGAAAGAACAAAGGAACTCACCGGAAGCCTCCTCTCAGTGGGAGAGGCCAGTGACTGGACCTATGCAGAGGGAGGGGGCGCCCTGGGGTCTCCAGGAGAGGCCGAGAGTCTGAAGAAGGAACTAGAGGCCCCAGGAGGGACGGGACCCAAGGGCCACTGTCCTGCTCAGGCTCTGGGAAAGGGGGGTGGGTCCCCGACCGGGGCGAAGGGCATGTGGAGGCTGCTGTGGACGGGGACCAGCCTGGCTCTCGCCAGAACCCGCCCCTGATCCCCCTCTCCATCTCCTTTCCCCAGTCTAGGGACCGGAAGATGGTGGGTGACCTGATCGGGGCCCAGACCTATGCCTCCACCGCCAAGTGCCTGAACATCTGGGCCCTGGTCCTGGGCATCCTTCTGACCATTGGATTCATTGTTCTTCTGGTGATTGCCTACTTGACGGCCTACAGTATCATTTTAAGGGTTATGCAGAATAGCAGAGGCCACCACTAGCTGCTCATGGCAGGAGACACCAGTCCTCCAGCATCCATTGTGGCTGTGCTTCCCATGCTTCCTGGGCTGTTGTGTTGGGCCCGTCCCTCAGCACCCACCCCTGTACCCTGTGCTTGAGCAGACTTCCCTGACCACAACTGAACGCAATAAAGTACCCTTGTGTGTGACGGTGCGGTGACGTCTCCTGGGTGGGGGGCCCTGCCGGGAGTCGCCAGCCTGCCCCTGAGACCGAGCCCACCGCCCCCCTTGCCCAGCTGTGCAGCTCTGGCTGGGGCAGGGCATGTCCTCAGCTGGTGCTGGTTTCTGGCCTCCTGCTGGGAACAACAGCTGCACCGGGGTCCTAGGATAGGGGACCCTGGCGCCAGGAGGTCCCGTGTGCAGAGCACCCTTGGGCCTGAGGGTGAGGGTCCCTCCCCAGGTGTGTGGCAGGGTGGTGCTGGAGAGAACGGGAACGGGCAGCTCGGGCCCTCTGGGATGGCCGTGGGGTTTGGCACCTGTGGGCGCAGCGGACGGACGGAGCCGCGGGCTCCCAGCCCCTCCTGGGAGTTCTAGACTTCGCCGCACTCGGCAAGCCCCCCAGCTCTGTCTTTGCTCCTCTGGGGCTGGGGGTGGGGATAGAGCTCTCCACCGTGGGCTGACTGCAGAAGCCAATCATCAGACCTGGCGAGGAGGCCCCGATGGACAGGAAGCCTGAGGGGAAGGACTCACTCCCTCAACCCAAACGGAACCGGCCCTGCAGGGGGAGCGACTGCCCCTGCAGGGGGAGCGACTGCCCGGTGCCCCAGGAAGGGTCTCCCAGCCGCTGGGGCCTCAGGCCTTGGTGTGAGCTTTTGCCAGAGCCCAGGCTGCACCTGGGGACCCAGAGGCCATCCTCAGCCCTGCAGGAAGAGCTTGCCCCAGGCAGGCATTCCTGTCCCAGGCCCCAGAGGGACTGGGTGGGGTCGCACTGTGGTGGCCAAGCCCCCAGGCCCTGCACAGCCACCCCGGAGAGGCTGGCTGGCGAGTCCCGGTGGCCACAGGCGGCGGTCAGGGAGGGAGCCCCTCGTCTCCGTGCGCTTCGCCCGCTGGGACAGCCAGGCTCGCCTGGGTTCCTGCGGTGGGGCCAGGTCAGGCCCTGCGGCTCCCCTCCTGTTGACGTCTGCAGCTCTTCACACTGGGTTCCCGGTTCAGTCCCCGCACAAGGTCCACACCCCCGGTGTCCACCTGTGCACACCCTGTCCCTGGGCGGGACTCTGGTTGGGGTGCCCTGGGTGGGCCGTGAAGCGCGCAGGGGTCCCAGGGGTGTGAGCGGCAGTGGGACGGCCCCAGGCAGGTGGGGGGTGGAGAGGGGACGCTGGTGGATCCGGCCCTCTGGGTCCCGGAAGGGCTTGCTCCAGATGGCCCAGGGGCCAGCCAGGGTCAGGGGAAGGGCCGGCCATGTGCTTCAGGCCCCCATTCCCCAGCCGGATGGGCTGCGTGGGTCTCACATTCCCAGATCAGGCAGCTCTCAAAAAGGACGGTCATATTGGGCATAACCCCATCTGAGCTGCAGTGACCTGGGTCTACGGTCCTGCTAGACAGGTGACCCTCTCTTGTAGCCAACAAACACTCATGATGTCCAGCTTTTGCAAATCACAGGTGAGAGCCGAGGCATCATGCAGTAAGGTCCTGGGTACTGACCGTGGGCTTGCAGGGGCCCAGCCCTGCACAGCCCTGGTCCTCAGAGCCCCCCTCCAGCTCTGGCACCGACCTGGCCAAGGCGTCCTGGGTCTCCTGGAGGTAGGCAGTGCTTGGGTGGGGGTGGGCAGTGGGAGGTGGGGGTGGTGTCGGCTGGCCAGCTGGTGGGGTAGAGGGAGATGGGCAGGGCCGCGCAGGTGGGAGGCATCCCAAGTTTTTCCAAAGAGCACTTGGGAGGGAATATTCTCTTCCGGCTTTGCGTGGACTGATCCCAGGAGGGAGACAGACTGGCAGGACTCCTGAGATGCCCTGTTCAGTCCTGACTGGGGATGAGGGTAGGGAGGACAGATGTGCTCCCAGAAGCTCCCAGCCACGAACCCCTGGGTCCCTTGGTGGAGGAGCCACGCACATGGACAGTGAGGCCTTCCATGCCAGGAGCCGATCCATCCAGCCTTCCTGATAGCACACCCCGGGCAGCCGGCGGAAGGGCAACGCACAGCGACCCTCCGAATGGGAAGCTACTGGTATCCCTCCTCTTACTCATCATGGCCATCCCCATGGTCCAATTGGCACTGATGATTCAAAAGAAACCCGTGGGGGCAAACTCAGGGATATTTTCTGGGGATGACCCCCAGGACAAAAAAGAAACCTTATATCCAGCCGGTGCCACCCCCGCCTGCCCGTCCCCTACCTAAAGGAAGGATAGCCCCATATGTTCCCAGCCAGGGAGGGGCGCACACGGGTTCGAAAGCCCCACTCCGGCAACAAAGCAGTGTCTCTATGGCTACGAGTTGCTCCAACCCCTAGGCCCACTTGGCCCCCAGGAGGCATTCCAGATGGTAACTGGACCTGGTGGGTTAAGGTACAGAATGGTTCATTAGTTCCCAGGTATACGTTGTCTCTCTGGGAGCGCATAAGGCGTGGGTTCCCAGCCCTCTTGGCTCCCTCCAGGCACCCCAGACCAAAGCGAATACTTTTGTTCCTTCTACCGCAAACAGTTCAAAGGAACAATTAAGAAGTCATGTCCCTGTAAACGTTCCACTCGAGGTGTTGAGAGCTAGATGACCTTTCACGAAAATAGCAAAGCAAATGCTTTATAGACCATAAATAAACGTAGATACATAATGAAAATAATATGAAGAAATTAATCGATAAGCAAAGGCCAGGAGGGAACGTTACAAGAAAATAACCATGAGGTTCCTTGATGGGCGATTACACAAAGGAACGTGTTTAGAATTAGGTAAAGCCGAGAAGCGTAGGTGACGCACGCTACAAGGAAATCGCTAACAAATAGAACGCCAGGCTTGCCACAGTAAAGCGGCCAGTCGGACACACTGCTGTCGTGTCCATTTGTTATTCTCGCCGATGCCGTTCATCCTTCGGGAACCCCTGGACCTGCTGGGGCTGGACTCCGGCACCTTCCGGAAGGCTTGGGTCTGGTGTGGGGGAATGAAGGTAAGCCCTTGATGGGTTTTTTTCCTTCCTCCCTTCCTGCCTTCCTTCCTGCCTTCCTTCCTTCCTCCCTTCCTGCCTTCCTGCCTTTTTTCCTTCCTTCTTTCCTGTCTTTGTTCCACCCTTCCTTCCTTCCTCCTTTCCTTCCTTCCTTCCTTATCCTTCCTTCCTCCCTTCCTGCCTTCCTTCCTCCCTTCCTACCTTCCTTCCTCCCTTCATGCCTTCTTTCCTCCCTTCCTCCCTTCCTTCCTTTCTTCTTTCCTTCTTTCTTGCTCCTTTCCTTCCTTCCTACTTTCCTTCCTTCCTACTTTCCTTCCTTCCTTCCTTCTTTCTTGCCTGCCTTTCTTCCTTCCTTCTTTCATCCCTTCCTGCCTTTCTTCCTCCCTTCCTGCCTGCCTTCCTTCCTCTATTCCTTCCCTCCTCCTTTCCCTCCTCCTTTCCTTCCTTCCCTCCTACCTTCCTTTCTTCCTGCCTGCCTTCCTTCCTCCCTTCCTTCCCTCCTCCTTTCCTTCCTGCCTTCCTTCCTCCCTTCCTGCCTCCCTTCCTGCCTCCCTTCCTCCCTTCCTGCCTTCCTTCCTCCCTTCCTGTCTTCCTGCCTCCCTTCCTCCCTCCCTTCCTCCCTTCCTGCCTCCCTTCCTCCCTTCCTGCCTCCCTTCCTGCCTTCCTTCCTCCCTTCCTGCCTCCCTTCCTGCCTTCCTTCCTCCCTTCCTGCCTCCCTTCCTGTCTTCCTGCCTCCCTTCCTCCCTTCCTGCCTCCCTTCCTCCCTTCCTGCCTTCCTTCCTCCCTTCCTGCCTTCCTTCCTCCCTTCCTGTCTTCCTGCCTCCCTTCCTCCCTCCCTTCCTCCCTTCCTGCCTCCCTTCCTCCCTTCCTTCCTCCCTTCCTGCCTCCCTTCCTGTCTTCCTGCCTCCCTTCCTCCCTCCCTTCCTCCCTTCCTGCCTCCCTTCCTCCCTTCCTGCCTCCCTTCCTCCCTTCCTGCCTCCCTTCCTACCTCCCTTCCTCCCTTCCTGCCTTCCTTCCTCCCTTCCTGTCTCCCTTCCTCCCTTCCTCCCTCCCTTCCTGCCTGCCTGCCTTCCTTCCTCCCTTCCTGCCTGCTTTCCTTCCTTCCTGCCTGCCTGCCTTCCTCCCTTCTATGTAATAATACAAGTGCCTGACTCAGTCATTTATTGCAGAGGTGCCCATTTCGAAGATGGCTGTCTCCAGTGAACACACTGAGAGCACGCAAACAACATGATGTGCATGGCCAGCTGCGACACATCTTGATTGGTTCTGATAATGGACTATTTGGGCCGCTTGTCTTTTCTTTTCCTGTGCTTTAACTTCCTGGGGTTCTGTTTTGGCAGCTCACATGCGCTCTCTCCTTCTCCCTCTTCCCTTCCCCCTCTACATCCCCCTCCCTCCAACCCACACCCTGAACTTGTTTTGTGGCCACACCTGTGCTGTGTGATTTCCAGGCCTGATATTTTTAAAGTTTTTCAGAGTTTCCTGAGAGTCATAGCTGGAGGGTTTCTTGCAATCCTAGGAACCACCAGGGCAGGTCCAGGCACAACACTGGTTGTTAAAAAGCTGAGACCCAACAAAGCAGGTAGACGGTGGGGAGAGCCCAGGGCTGAGGGAAAGTCTCCAGGCCCCCCCCACACACACACACACCCCTCAATAGGGAAGTGGGATAGCAGCTGACCCGGCCTGACTTGAGTGCCAGGACAGGAAGCTCCCCCTACCTCCTCAGCGTCAAGCCCTGCCCTCGTGTAACCTGACACTCTGTCCCTCATCCACCCTCCTGGTACCCAGCCAGTTTACAACTTTTGAAAGCTAGGAAATAGAAACTTTGGAGAAATCGAAACTGCCAGGGGAGGGAGGAGTCAGAGCACCCTTCAGCATCCTGACCGCAGCCGCTCATCTCAGATGGTGAACCCCAAAACTCTTGCCTCTCTGGTAACTGCCTAAAAGAACCCAAGTTGAAGGTTTTTCACAGAATGAGAGCATTTACCGAGGATGAATGTTATCTGAGTGACCCCTCTGTATGCCAGGGCAAACATATCTACACTTACTGCTCTTCTCTTGAAGCCAAAGCCCCTAACCCTAACCCTCACCCACACCCTGACCCTCACCCCTAACCCTGACCCTGACCCTGATCCTGACCCTAACCCATTCCCGTGCTCTAGATGGCATAGACCTTCCTGTTTTTGAACCTCTCGTGTATGTGGGGTTTCTAAACATACAAAATTAAATTTTATTTTCTCCTGTTAATCGTTCTCATGTCAACTTAGCCAAAATAGTTTTTGAAGGGTAGAGGGAAGTTTTTCCACGCTGATGCTGAGTGTCTGCCCCACAGAAGCCTCTGCCTTCTCCAAAGGGTCCCAGGAGAGAGAATGTTGGGAGCTCCGGCACATGCGGGGATAAAAAGGGCCTCTCTGATCTGGAACGTTCCACTGTGTCCTCTAATGCATTGGTACTGGGCCCACTCAGAGCTCTGACTTGGTGATCTTATACAACCCTGCTTACGTGGGCAGGTCTGCCACCAGGTCAGCTGATGTCCATGTCCGCACCTGGCTGGCCCCACCACAAAGGTTCTCACGCAGAAGGCCAATGACGCCAAAATCGTTGTCAGAGGGAAGGGAGGTGGGGGGTACAGGCTTCCACTTATGGAATGAGTGAGTCACGAGGATGAAAAGCACAGGAGAGCGGATACAGTCAATGACGTTGTCATATGTTGTGTGGTGACAGATGGCAGCTACACTTGTGCTGAGCCCAGCATAACAGACAGGCTTGTGGAATCACTACGTTGTACACCTGAAACCAGTTAACATTGCGTGTCAACTCTCCTTCAATTTAAAAAAATCAATCACTATAATACTCCATATTAAAAGAATGAAGAAAAAACACCATGTGATCATCTCAGTTCCTGCAGAAAAAGTATTTGACAAAATCCAACAACCTTTCATGATAACACACACACACACACACACACACACACACACACACACCTAGAAATAGAAGGGAAATTCGTCAACCTGATAAAGGACGTCTATGGACAACTCACAGCTGATGTTACACTCCATGATGAAAGACTGAAAGCTTTTCCCCTAAGATCCAGAACGAGGCGATAATGTGTGCTCACTCCACGTGCAGCCGACATTGGACTAAAGGTTCCAATCAGGGCAACAAGGCAAGAAAATGTAAAGTGGGGGCATCCAGATTGAAAAGGAAAAACTAAAACTATCTCTACATGCAGATGACATGACCTTATAATAGACAATCTTAACAAAATCACTAAAAAAATTGAAGAGATTAGCAAAATTGCAGGGGACAAAAGCAACACATGCAAATCACCAACAACGAGCAACCCTATGATGTAACCAAGGAAACAGTTCCATTTACAACAGCATCATAACCCTAAGATGCTTGGTAAGAAATTTACCCACAGACTTGCAAGACTGGTGTGCTGGAAGCTACAGATGATTGCTGAGAGGAATTAAAGAAGCATAAATAAACAAAAGCCAACCCACGTGCGCACCCCTGAATTCTTGATATGGTTAATATGGCAATACTGCCCAAATTTATCTACAGTTTTGATGTAATCACCATCAAAATTCCCACTGCGTTCTTTGTTGTTCTTTTTTTTTTTTTCTTTCCAGAAATGGTCAAGTGGATCCTAAAATTCACATGGAATCATCAGGCCAAGACAATCTGGACAAATCAGAACAAAGTTGGAGGCCTGCACTTGGTGATTTCAAAACTTCCTATGAAGCCGTAGTAATCCAGACAGTGTGGCACTGGCGTGAGGACAGGCACACAGGCCAACGGAATACAATTTAGAGTCCAGTAATAACCCTGTACTTTGTGGTCAACTGACATTCAACAAGGGGGCCAATACCTTTCCAAAATGGCGCTGGGCAACTGACATCCACGCGGAAAGGAACGGAGATGGACCTTTATCTTGCGAAGTATACAAACATTAACTCAAAATGTTTCAAAGACCCAATATAAGAGCTAAAACTACAAAACGGTTACACAGACAAAACGGTTCGATTAGGCAACGGGCTTCTTAAACATGAGACAAGCAACAAACAAAAATGGATAAATCGCACGGCGTCAGTGAATTAACACGTTTGTGCCTCAGAGGACTCTCTCAAGAAAGTGAGAAGGCGACCAGAAAACTAGGAGAGAATTCTTGCAATTCCCATATCCGATAAGGGGCTGGTGTTCAGAATGTAAAAGAACTGTTACAATTCAACCAGGAGACAAACAGCCCGATGAGTAAAAGGACAAAGGCTCGACCAGACGTTCTGCAGGCCCATGAACGACCCCCAAGCAGGTGAGAAGGGGTCTCGTGGCAGCACTCACCAAGGACACGCGCCAGACCACAAGGACACAGCACTGACAGTCAATGGAGCGGCTCTAACTTGTTTACGGTACCCCAAGTGTTGGTGAGGATGGGAGAAGTAGAAGCTGTCATACATGCTGTGGAAACAGTCTGGCAGCTCCTCAGAAAGTTCTGACATGACTCAGTCCTTCCACGCCTGGGAATGCACTGAAGGGCAGAAAAACGTGTTCACACAAAACTTGCACACAAGTGTTTCCAACAGCATTATTCATAAGAACCAAAAATGTCTGTAAATTGATGACTGAAGAAGCAAATACATGGTACCCTTACCGTACAATACCTGTCACCCATCAGAAGGAAGGCAGTTCTGATTTGTGTGGCCACGTGGGTGAGCACTGGAAGCATGAGCTCAGTGAGATAAGGCCAACGAGAAGGCCGCGGCCCGTAGGCTTACAGGCCTGCACGGAATGCGTGACAGAAGGGAAATCCAACCACACAGAAGGCGGAGAGGCCCTTCTAGGAAGTAAGGTTCAGCAGATGTGGGCACTGCATCATGGGTACCTGGTTTCGTTTGCCACGGGGAAAACGCTCAGGGCCACGTGGTTGTGAGAGCTGCACAGACCGAGAAATAGGAAAAGCCACGTAAATTGTGCACTTTTGATGGGTAAAATGGCAAACTTTTGTGTTATGCAAATTTTACCTGATTAAAAATTAAATCATATACCCTTTAAATTAAATAAAGTAAATGGGGCACCTGGGAGGCTCAGTCGGTTAAGCATCCGACTTCAGCTCAGGTCATGATCTCATGGTTCGTGGGTTCGAGCCCCATGTGGCGCTCTGTGCTGACAGCTCGGAGCCCGGAGCAGCTTCGGATTCTGTGTCTCCCTCTCTCTCTACCCCTCTCCTGCTCACACTTTGTGTCTCTCTGTCTCAAAAATAAACAAACATTAAAAAATTTTTTAAACGGACAAATGAGAGTCAAAATACATATGATTAGGCAGAACACATCCCTCGGCAAGCTGTCAGCACGTTTTACCTTCGTGCACGAGAGGGGACGTCTTTAGCAGCCACGTGGTGGAAAGGGACACACAGGTGAGCTACTGCCCACCGTCTCCGCTCCACAAGCAGGGGCAGCGTGTGGGTGGCTCCGAATGACCTCGGTGGGGGTTGCATCCCACAGACACCGGAGAGGGCAGCGCATCGGGGCTCAGACTGGTGGCACCCCGCTGGGGCCTGCAGGCATCCGTCCCAGCCCCTCACCGCCCTCACCCCACGCGGGGCCCCGGGGCCAGCTTCTCTCCCTCTCCGCCCTCTGACTGCCCATGTGCACACGGGCTCGCTTAGTGGGGACAGCCCTGAGGGCAGTGGAGCCACACAGGGCCCTCGACAGGCAGGGTTCAACGCAGGCGTGGGTTCCAGGGGACACCAGACGTGGTAAGTGCAGGAAGCAGCTGACACACGGGGAGGGGACCCAGGGAGGGGCCCCAGTGCCCGAGACCCAGACTTGAGGCTGGTCTGGGGGCCTGGACGCCACAGGGCCTCCAGGGTGAAGGCAAGAGCTCCTGGCAGGCCAGGACCCGGCCATCGGCACCCACAGCGCGCGGGCCAGGACCACAGGCAGTGAGAGAGCAACTTGACCCTTTACTCTTAGAAAGAGCGGTGTCCTGGCGACAAAGCTGACCTGAGTCTGTCCTGAGAAGGGGGGCATGGGCCTGACAGTGGAAGAAGATGACCGGGACTTCCTACCATGACCCCCAGACAACACCTATGTGACACGATGGGGCAGGAGGGAGGGAGGAAGGATGGGGCGTTCAGGAAAGCTGGCCCTGTGCTCCCAGCAGCTGCCAAATGGCCCGGATCCTCCTTTCTCCCACCACAGCCGGCTCCTGGTTTCCGGCACCCTTGGGAGATGCTAGAGGCTCCCTCCAGGGCAGGCGACACAGGCTGCTGGGTCCTGACCTGCCAGCGCTCCCTCCCACCCCCCGCCCTGCCGCCCCACCGCTGGAACGTGGACTTCAGAGCCAGGAAAAGTCAACAGAGTCCAGACAGAGAGGAGGCCTGTGACTGCTGAGGTGTGGGCTTTGGGGCTTCGGGGGCTCTCTCTGGGGGCTGCAGTGTGGAGTCCGTATGGGAGCCTGCAGCAGGCTTGGGGCTGGGGTGGGGGCAGGGTGGGGAGACTCACATCTGAGGAAAAGTCCCCAGGGCCCACACACACCCCTGACAGAGGCTGTGGTAGGGGAGCGGAGACAGGACCCAGGACCCGAAGTGAGAGCCGGGGACAGGAAGCCCCCCTGAGACCACAGCCCTTCCTCCCGCCCCGCCCTGGTGTAACCTGACACCAAGTGCTTGGTCACGCCCTCCTAGTGCCCAACCAATTCCCAATTCCCCAAACCACCATGAAAAGGAAATCTTTGAAGAAATCGAAACTACCCGGGAGGGGAGAGCCCTGAGCAGCCCCAGCATTCGGACCGCAGCACCTCCGTCTCGCACCATGAACCGCAATGCCCAGCCCTTCCTTCCTGGCACCCACACTGGTGTCCCCCCAACTTATGAGATGCTCAAGGAGGAGCATGAGGTGGCGGTACTCGGGGGGCCCCAGAGCCCAGCTCCCATGGCCACCACCGTGATCAACATCCAGACTGAGACGTCCGTGCCCGACCACATCGTCTGGTCCCTGTTCAACACAATCTTCATGAACTGGTGCTGCCTGGGCTTCGTGGCCTTTGCCTACTCCGTGAAGGTGGGTGTGTGTGTTGGGGGGGTTCTCCCAGAAAGTGCAGGTGAGCCTGGGGAGGTCCGCCTGCCCCGAGGGCATGTGGGGGGGGATGGGGAGTCCATGTGTGGTAGCAGTGAGGCTGCAGGAGGGGCCCGGGGATGGCCAAGAGTGGCCTTTGTCCCCAGTTCCCAAGGACATCCCTCAGACTGAGATGTGGCTCCAGGGCTCTCCCAGAAAGAACAAAGGAACTCACCAGAAGCCTCCTCTCAGTGGGAGAGGCCAGTGACTGGACCTACGCAGAGGGAGGGGGCGCCCTGGGGTCTCCAGGAGAGGCCGAGAGTCTGAAGAAGGAGCTGGAGGCCCCAGGAGGGACGGGACCCAAGGGCCACTGTCCTGCTCAGGCTCTGGGAAAGGGGGGTGGGTCCCCGACCGGGGCGAAGGGCATGTGGAGGCTGCTGTGGACGGGGACCGGCCTGGCTCTCGCCAGGACCCGCCCCTGATCCCCCTCTCCATCTCCTCTCCCCAGTCTAGGGACCGGAAGATGGTGGGTGACGTGATCGGGGCCCAGACCTATGCCTCCACCGCCAAGTGCCTGAACATCTGGGCCCTGGTCCTGGGCATCCTTCTCACCCTTACGTTCATCATTCTTTTCTTCACTGGCTCACTGGTGGTTTTCCAAGCAATTTCAGAAATGATGAAAGGTTATGGAGGGTACTAGCAGTTGTCCATGGCCTGAGGCCATCACTCCTGTCACAGCATTTTGTGTACACGTCAGTCTACAACTGAATTCAATAAAGCATGTGTGTGTGTGTGTGTGTGTGTGTGTGTGTGTGCTGTGTTTGTACCTGGGAGGGGCCCCATTGAGACTCTTCAGCCTGCCCCTAGGCCCATGTCCCCCAGTGCCCCCCTGCACCCAGCCCTGTGTCCTTTGTGTGGTCCCAGGCACATCCTCAGGCCTTGCGGGTATCTGGCTTCAGGCTGGGGGCAACTAATAGACAAT
Source organism: Felis catus (assembly GCF_018350175.1). Lineage (NCBI taxonomy): Eukaryota > Metazoa > Chordata > Mammalia > Carnivora > Felidae > Felis > Felis catus. Next base: position 115,220,299 of record NC_058377.1, on the reverse strand, counting down.
AGTTGTATGTAGGGGCCCCTACTTCCCAGAGGTCTGAGCCCTAAGCAGAATGGGTTCATTTGTGGCAAGGCGGCACTGAGGCCAGAACGTTCTTAGCTTCCAGGAATGCACCGGCTGGGGAGAGTCGCAGGGCACCTGATACAGGGAGTCCACAGTCCACTTCTGGAGCTGCAGCCCCAGCCGGCCGTGCCCTCGCCCTGACTGGAAGTCAGCTCCCTAACCTCCTCTGTCATGGCCTCCACATTGTGGGCGATGTGCATGGCCCAGTGCCCACCCAGCCCACACCAGCTGGACAAGTGAGGTGGAACTGGGGTGGTGATAGCCTCCCCTTTCCTCCCTTGTACACCCAGACCCCCGCTGGGGCTCCCCCACACCTCTGTCCCTGCTCCCACAGTGCCCTAACTCGAGGATGCATCAGGCCGGTTGGGGTACCCTGGGCGGAGGAGGGCACCTGGGCAGATCTGCCCCTCCGGGGTGGGGAAAGACTTGCTTCGGCCGCCAAGGGGTAGGCCCCAAATCCCTGCCCAAAGGGCAGGGCGACTGCGACCTTCCCTGACCCCAGAGCCCGGAAAGGGATCCAAGGCCTTGGCCAGGAGCTGCCCAGACCCTCTTGTGCCGTGAGCACATCTGTCCTTCCTACCCTCATCCCCCCTCAGGACTGAATCTGGGCACCTCAGGAGCCCTGGCCGTCCAGCTTCCTCCTGGGATCACTCCATGCAAAGCCAGAAGAGACTATTCCCTCCCAGGTGCTCTGTGGAAACACTTGGGATGCGTACCCCACCAGCCGGCCCCGCCACCCCCACCCCCCCACCTCCCCACCTCCCAGCACAGCCCAACATGGGGTAGGGCCCCTCAAGTTGTTCTCTCGCCGCCTGCGGTCCTGGCCCGCGCGCTGTGGGTGCCGATGGCCGGGTCCTGGCCTGCCAGGAGCTCTTGCCTTCACCCTGGAGGCCCTGTGGCGTCCAGGCCCCCAGACCAGCCTCAAGTCTGGGTCTCGGGCACTGGGGCCCCTCCCTGGGTCCCCTCCCCGTGTGTCAGCTGCTTCCTGCACTTACCACGTCTGGTGTCCCCTGGAACCCACGCCTGCGTTGAACCCTGCCTGTCGAGGGCCCTGTGTGGCTCCACTGCCCTCAGGGCTGTCCCCACTAAGCGAGCCCGTGTGCTCATGGGCAGTCAGAGGGCGGAGAGGGAGAGAAGCTGGCCCCGGGGCCCCGCGTGGGGTGAGGGCGGTGAGGGGCTGGGACGGATGCCTGCAGGCCCCAGCGGGGTGCCACCAGTCTGAGCCCCGATGCGCTGCCCTCTCCGGTGTCTGTGGGATGCAACCCCCACCGAGGTCATTCGGAGCCACCCACACGCTGCCCCTGCTTGCGGAGCGGAGACGGCGGGCAGTAGCTCACCTGTGTGTCCCTTTCCACCACGTGGCTGCTAAAGACGTCCCCTCTCGTGCACGAAGGTAAAACGTGCTGACAGCTTGCCAATCTGTTTTCAGAATGATGGCTTTCGTGGTACGTAATTTATGTGATTGATAATTACAAGATTTAATCTTAGTTGTGGAGCCCCTCTCCTACAGGACATCTCTCAGGCTACCGAGCCTGGATTTCATCCTGAAAGTGACATGTAACCTGTGTGCCCAGTTGTGCATCCACATGCACAGACCTCTATCCAAGCCCCCGGTCCCACCTTCCCCTCTGTCTCCTGCCGCCCCTGGAGCGCTGGGACACTTTCTCCATGTCTATTCTATGAGCGTCCACTTCTCCCCACACCCACAGGGTGGCCAGTGCCTGCCTGCAGCTGTGCTCCCAGGAACCATTCCCTTCCCGTGGATCCTCAGGACACCCTTGAGCGAGGGGGTATGTAGAGCATTAGACCGCAGGACACCCTGGGTGGGTGTGGGTACAAGCCCCAGCTCTGTCCAGATCTCTGCTCACACCGAGCTGACCCCTGGAGCACCGGGCTGGGAAATCTTTCTTTTCCATCATCTGGTTCGCAGGGGCTCTCCCCGCAGCCCTGGTGGGAGCAGAGGGACAGGCGTGCACAGCAGTGGTGGGTGACACGGGGGTGCAAACTGCCCGTTTGATCTGGAACGTTCCACCTCCACCCTCTCACGCATCCCTGCTGACTTGGCGGGGCTGAGACAGCCCTGCTCGTGGTAGGCAGGTCTGCCACCTGGTGGCCCGTGTCCGTCTTTAGAGATCTGGGCAGGTCACTGTCCACACACCCCAGGCCTGAGGACCACTGGGTCTACATCTGGCACAGCAGCTGGCGACGCGGGGCTCCCGCCGGGCCGGTCTGCAGCACTCCACTGTCTCTGCCAAGGTCCTGGGTCCGGGGATCAGACTGGTGAATGAAATGGGGCTCTGGTGGGCGCCAGCACCGCTGCACCCGTTAGGTTCGAGGGTGGCACTGATTTCTGCTGCCCTTCGGGATGAGACACTGTTCTTTATTTCTCTCCCGGTGGGGGCAGGGGGGCAATTGCAGACGTCTCCACCTGGCTGGCCCCACCACCACGGCTCTGACCCCGAGGGCCACTGATCCAATGTGAGGATGAGCCAACCACCCTTTCTTTCTTTTCCGGTAACTCGTCTGAGGAGTGGAAACTGCCTCCGTCCTGGGGAGTTCCAGGGGCCCCCCTGAGAGTTTGATTTGGGCCTGGAGCCCCTGATTCTTTGGACCCGATGTGCCCGACCTGAAAAAGAGGCCAGGGTGAGGCTTTGGCTGTTGAGATACTTACCTGGGCCCTGAGTCCAACAGTATTTAAGAAGTGCGAGTCTCGTGTCTTCAGGGTCCGGTACAAAGAACCCAGCCTGTGCTGCCGTGCGGACGCTGAGGGATGTGCTTTGGCCCAGAAACCTCGGGCGGCAGCATCCTTCCCCCGGGGTTCCACGCTCTTTCAGTCCCTGGATCTGTTCTGAGACCAGCTCACAGTGCGGGCTCAGGGACCTGCTTTCCCATCCCAGCCTCCTTGGCTGGAAGAAGCTGAGGAACATCGTTTGCCTGTCCTCATGGCCACCGGGCCATCCCAGCAGGCAGTTATTAAGCCCACTTGACCTTCACATCCTACCGTCATTGCTGTTTCCCTGTCAGCCATGTCCCACCGTCCACAGCACCGAGTGACACGGCTGGCCCTCACCCTCCATCTGTGACAGCGGTGTCCGGCCGTCCTGCCTGGCACAGCCATATGGCGGCTTCTCCAGCTTCACCTGCTCTGTCCTGGGATTCAGGACGTAAGTCCGGGCAGGAAAGTGGGAGACCGGGAATGAACTGAGGAGGCTCCGGGGAACGTGGGGTGTGAGGCCCAGTAGGTGCAGGGACAAGCAGGAGAGCTCTGAGCAAGACAGGCAGGAACTGGAGGTCGGGATACAAATGGGCACAGCTGGCCAGGTTCCACCCGCTGCGCGTCCCAAAGGCTGAGCCCCCTGTCCAGCTGGGCAGGGGCCTGGGGCACGTGGCCGGCCCTTCCCCTGACCCTGGCTGGCCCCTGGGCCATCTGGAGCAAGCCCTTCCGGGACCCAGAGGGCCGGATCCACCAGCGTCCCCTCTCCACCCCCCACCTGCCTGGGGCCGTCCCACTGCCGCTCACACCCCTGGGACCCTGCGCGCTTCACGGCCCACCCAGGGCACCCCAACCAGAGTCCCGCCCAGGGACAGGGTGTGCACAGGTGGACACCGGGGGTGTGGACCTTGTGCGGGGACTGAACCGGGAACCCAGTGTGAAGAGCTGCAGACGTCAACAGGAGGGGAGCCGCAGGGCCTGACCTGGCCCCACCGCAGGAACCCAGGCGAGCCTGGCTGTCCCAGCGGGCGAAGCGCACGGAGACGAGAGGCTCCCTCCCTGACCGCCGCCTGTGGCCACCGGGACTCGCCAGCCAGCCTCTCCGGGGTGGCTGTGCAGGGCCTGGGGGCTTGGCCACCACAGTGCGACCCCACCCAGTCCCTCTGGGGCCTGGGACAGGAATGCCTGCCTGGGGCAAGCTCTTCCTGCAGGGCTGAGGATGGCCTCTGGGTCCCCAGGTGCAGCCTGGGCTCTGGCAAAAGCTCACACCAAGGCCTGAGGCCCCAGCGGCTGGGAGACCCTTCCTGGGGCACCGGGCAGTCGCTCCCCCTGCAGGGGCAGTCGCTCCCCCTGCAGGGCCGGTTCCGTTTGGGTTGAGGGAGTGAGTCCTTCCCCTCAGGCTTCCTGTCCATCGGGGCCTCCTCGCCAGGTCTGATGATTGGCTTCTGCAGTCAGCCCACGGTGGAGAGCTCTGTCCCCACCCCCAGCCCCAGAGGAGCAAAGACAGAGCTGGGGGGCTTGCCGAGTGCGGCGAAGTCTAGAACTCCCAGGAGGGGCTGGGAGCCCGCGGCTCCGTCCGTCCGCTGCGCCCACAGGTGCCAAACCCCACGGCCATCCCAGAGGGCCCGAGCTGCCCGTTCCCGTTCTCTCCAGCACCACCCTGCCACACACCTGGGGAGGGACCCTCACCCTCAGGCCCAAGGGTGCTCTGCACACGGGACCTCCTCGCGCCAGGGTCCCCTATCCTAGGACCCCGGTGCAGCTGTTGTTCCCAGTAGGAGGCCAGAAACCAGCACCAGCTGAGGACATGCCCTGCCCCAGCCAGAGCTGCACAGCTGGGCAAGGGGGGCGGTGGGCTCGGTCTCAGGGGCAGGCTGGCGACTCCCGGCAGGGCCCCCCACCCAGGAGACGTCACCGCACCGTCACACACAAGGGTACTTTATTGCGTTCAGTTGTGGTCAGGGAAGTCTGCTCAAGCACAGGGTACAGGGGTGGGTGCTGAGGGACGGGCCCAACACAACAGCCCAGGAAGCATGGGAAGCACAGCCACAATGGATGCTGGAGGACTGGCGTCTCCTGCCATGAGCAGCTAGTGGTAGCCTCTCTGTTGCCTTATAGTATGCATTGTGTTTACTGAAAACACCAGTGCTCCAGTGAAGAAAAGAATGATGAATATAATGGTCAGAAGGATGCCCAGGACCAGGGCGCAGATGTTCAGGCACTTGGCGGTGGAGGCATAGGTCTGGGCCCCGATAACGTCACCCACCATCTTCCGGTCCCTAGACTGGGGAGAAGAGATGGAGAGGGGGATCAGGGGCGGGTCCTGGCGAGAGCCAGGCTGGTCCCCGTCCACAGCAGCCTCCACATGCCCTTCGCCCCGGTCGGGGACCCACCCCCCTTTCCCAGAGCCTGAGCAGGACAGTGGCCCTTGGGTCCCATCCCTCCTGGGGCCTCTAGTTCCTTCTTCAGACTCTCGGCCTCTCCTGGAGACCCCAGGGCGCCCCCTCCCTCTGCGTAGGTCCAGTCACTGGCCTCACACCCCATCAGGGCCGAACAGCCTTCTACTACCTCGTGTCCATTCTGGACCAGACTTGAGTTTGGAGTCCAAAGTGTGGAGGATGTAATTTCCCTAATTATTCTGGGAAGGAGACCTTCTTGGGGAGGGTGGGGACATAGGGTGACCCTGCCATTCCCATGCCCTCCCATGCGGCCTCACCCTGTTCTCTCCCTGGGAATAGTCACACACACTCACACACACAGGGGCTCCCCGCACACCAGGTACCCTCGGGGCAGGCGGACCTCCCCAGGCTCACCTGCACTTTCTGGGAGAACCCCCCCCAACACACACACACACCTTCACGGAGTAGGCAAAGGCCACGAAGCCCAGGCAACACCAGTTCATGTAGACTGTGTTGAACAGGGACCAGATGATGTGGTCGGGCACGGACGTCTCAGTCTGGATGTTGATCACGGTGGTGGCCATGGGAGCTGGGCCTTGGGATGCCCCCATTACAGGAAGATCATGCTCCTCCTTGATCATGTTTCAGTTGGGGAAAAGCCTTGTGGGCACCAGGGAAGAGGGACAGGAAGTGCTGTTGGGATGTCAGAGCCTTGACCTTTTGTAGGGTGAGGCCCGGATGTGGGTAGTCCCTGCTAGAGCTCAGCCCCATATCAGGGTCTCTCTCCCTGTCTCAACTCAGTACTTCTGCTTTCTCAGAAGTTTCTTTTTCCTGGTGTTTTGTAACTGGGTGACTTGGTCGGGCACTAGGGACATGGAAGGAGCACTGGGTGTCAGGTTACACCAGGACGGGGCAGGAGGAAGGGCTGTGGTCTCAGGGGGGCTTCCTGTCCCAGGCTCTCAGGTCGGGTCCTGTCTCTGCTCCCCTACCACATCCTCCGTCAGGGGTGTGTGGGCCCTGAGGACTTTTCCTCAGATGTGAGTCTCCCCCCACTCCCCCCACCCCAGCCCCAAGCCTGCTGCAGGCTGCCATATGGACTCCACACTCCAGCCCCCAGAGAGAGCCCCCCGAAGCCCACACCTCAGCAGCCTCCAGCATCTCCCAAGCGTCCCGGAAACCGGGAGCCAGCTGTGGTGGGAGAAAGGAGGATCCGGGCCATTTGGCAGCTGCTGGGAGCACAGGGCCAGCATTCCTGAGCACCCCACCCTTCCTCCCTCCCTCCTGCCCCATCACGTCACCTAAGGCGCAGGATCTTAAGGGAAAGATGTACGGGTTAAATTGTAGTGTAAGGGGAACGTGTAGCTCAAGAGATAACAGCTTTGTGTTGACACTGAAGGTTAAGAGATAACAGCCTTGCTTTACTCTTGTAAATTAGGCTTCACCAATTAAGGAAACAAGTTCAAAGAAAAGAGCATCAGAGGCAGGGTCAAGGAGATCCACTGGTTGCAATTTACAGGCAGAAAGTCTAAAATAATCACCTCATCTGGGAACTGTTTCTAACTCATCTGGGAACTTTCTTTTATCTGTTCCCAGGTGATGATCAAACGATGTGATCGGCTATAAAAACTCTGTACCCCGGCTGTTGGGGGCCGCACTCCGATCAAAAGTGTTGGTCCCGATCTGTCGGCCTTGCCTCTCATTGCAATAAACTTTGTTGTGACTGTCACTGGTGCCCATAGCATTCTGTTTCAGGAGTCGTGTGGATGCAACAAAGGGTGGAGAGAAAACACACAGAGAGCCGACTCCTCAAGGGGCTTGCCCCACTGCTGGTCCTTCCTGAACTTACACACTTTCCTCTTCCGCCTCAATCCACCCCCACGGAAAGATGGGGTCATCAGAGAAAGAGAAATGTCTTACCTGAGGTAAAGCAATTCCTGTAACTCGGCTGCTAGATGGCCACACTGTCCCCCGCCCTCCCCACCCCCAGCCCACCTCTGCACACCAAGAACAGGGCGGATGGAGGCCTCGCGCCCCCCCCCACCCCGCCCCAATCCTGGCTCAATGCCACTGAGCCACCAGTGCCCCTGCTCTGCTCTCTGTGGCCTCAGGCCAGGCCCATCCCCTGTCTCCTCTGGAGCTTCCAAGGCCCTCGGTGCCTCCTCCCTGTCCTGTCGTGTGACCACATTTGGCGGCCCTGTTGTCCTCACTGCCCTACTGGTGGTCCCCGACCCAGGTTGGCTCCCACCCCTCTGCGGCTTCGAGGCTGGCCTCACTGTGGCCACAGAGTGAGTTCCAGTGCAGAGCTGCAGTAACTATAAAACACACGTCCTTTTGAAGCCTTGGTGAGAAAAAACCTATTTATGAGATATGTATTTCATTGATAGCATTTTATATTGGTCATATGTTGAGATATTTTAGATTTATTTCTTCAAATAAAATAGATCATTAAAATAACTCTTACGCAGGGGCACCTAGATGGCTCAGTCGGTTAAGCGTCTGACTTGGGCCCAGGTCATGATCTCCTGGATCATGAGTTCGAGCCCCGTGTCGGGCTCTGTGCTGACAGCTCAGAGCCTGGAGCCTGCTTCGGATTCTGTGTCTCCCTCTCTCTCTGCCCCTCCCCTGCTCGCACTCTCTCTCTCTCTCTTTCTCTCTCTCTCTCTCTCTCTCTCTCTCTCTCTCTCTCTCAAAAATAAATAAACATTAGGGGCGCCTGGGTGGCTCAGTTGGTTAAGCATCCGACTTCGGCTCAGGTCACGATCTCACGGTTTGTGGGTTCGAGCCCCGCGTCGGGCTCCGTGCTGACAGCTCAGAGCCTGGAGCCTGCTTCGGATTCTGTCTCCCTCTTTCCCTGTCCCTCCCCCACTCACACGCTGTCTCTCTCTCAAAAATAAATACACATTGGAAAAAAAAACTCACTCATTTCCTTTTGCCTTTTTGTCTATTTTTATTTTTTTTAATGTTTTATTTATTTTTGAGAGAGAGAGAGAGAGAGAGAGAGAGAGAGAGAGAGAGAAACGGGGTGTTACGGAACCAGGCTGGAACGCTGGCGGAAAAACCAAGCGGCACTCAGAGAGATCTGGGTGGATCGGAGATTTATTTAACACTGGCGGGCTCAGAGGAGACCATTTCTCCAAAGATCTGAGCCCCAAATGCAGGTGGGAAGGGTAATTTATAGCGTAATCTTCCGAATTCGTGGCGGCTTTCACACGCACGGCAAACAGGGCAGGAAGAACCCGGGAGAGGAGTCTCAAGCTGGGAACTGGAGCTTGTTTTAGTCCCTTCAGCTATCTTATGGTGCAGAACTTTACTTATTTTCCCAACATTCCCCACTTTGATGCCTTTTTAAAAATCTTTTATCAGGCATCACTTTTTAGCTCTAGGGGTTGGTACCCTCGGAGGGCTAAGATGCGTGCTGCACTTTGGCGAGCAAGAGCGTCTTCAATGAAACATACCAGGGTGTTTAGCATACAGGGGCCAATGGTCACAAGCAAAATTATGAAAAGGAGGGGCCCTGCCCGGGCAGGGAGCCAGGATGCCCAGTCTGTGAGATCCCATCCTCTCCATTGAATGATATTTTCCTGTTGTCTACATTGAATTCTTTCCTTGAGTTCCTTAACCCTTAGTCGTGACTATTCCTGACTGGTTTACAAAGTAACAGCATTCTTTTCCAAGAAAGATGCAGGCGCCCCCTTTCTCAACAGTGAGGAGGTCAAGCGCCCATCTGTTCTAGAGGGCAACTCCCGCCAGGGAACTTATTTGGCTTTGTAAGGACACTAGGGAGTTGGAGTCGGCCACTGTTGGTCCCACAGAAGAGCCTTTGTCTATGTTAATGCCTATCCCCGTGGCTATTCCTGCCCCAGGCGGATGGTAGTAACACAGCTCATTTAGCCTAGGCCTTAAGGCTGAAGGTCATTCTAAACACCAACTTTTATCCTGAGAATTATTAGTCTCTTCCCCCCCCCCCAAGCTAGACGCACATACATCATTGTAAACATCATTGAAAACACTTCCCCAAAATGGCATTGGCAACCTCCTTCCTGGCAGGCAAACCAGCAGACCGAAAGAGGTTACAACAGTATGAGCTTTTAAGCCTCTGATTTCTTCCATTCAATGTGCCCCACACTTACAAATGGGGCCCAGATTAGAGGAAATCAATACCAACAAAACATCCTATCCATAAGAGGAAAGTGAGCGCGAACAGGAACATCTCTCTATTTCCCCAGCTTTCTGGGGCAGCCTCTGCCAACCTGATGGCAAGGAGTAACAGTCTACTTATCTTAACAGGCCGGTGATTCCTCAAGCTTCTGCCACGCGTAGACCAGCCAGCTTCCGGGGTGTGGCTGGAGCAGGGCTGAAGATCAGACTTGGGCCGGTCTTCCCAAGTGTGGGGCTCCTCAGGCCTGGCCCTCTTGACTCTGGAGCGGTGGACCCCTGGAGTGATACCTGTACGAGGCCCAGTCCACAGTCTTTGACCTCGACAAGTCCCCTGGTGAGAGGGGGTGTAGACATGCAGACAGCCCCTCAGCACAAAGTGCAGGCTTACATCCTGGTCACTTTGGCCGGTGATGACGGTGCCAGCTTTGGCACGATGGGGCAAGACCAGGCCGTTCAGGAGGGAGCGGTCACCGGTCCTCTCCAGGTCCAGGGAGTGGGGCCCCGATGCGGTCAGGTGGCTGGCCAAGAGTCCCCCTTGGCTCCTCGATAGCTGAGGTGTTGACCACCCGCTCGGAGCCACACCCGGGGCTGGTGCGGTCCGGGAGGCGGGGCTGGGGAAGCGGCTAGGGGTTGGATCTCGCGGCTGAAGGACCCACTGCAGCCTCCCCATGGTGATCCGTACCACCCCAAGCTCTCGGGGTACTTGGGGGACACGGCAGAGAAGGCCTCCACTGGCAGCTGCAGCACCGTGGAGTCTCGGGCCGTCCGGGCAGACACAGTGCCCCTGGGCGTGCCGGTGGCCGGTGATGACGTCCAAGACGCTCAGGAGGCTGTTGGCGCTGTCCCCGAGGACCACTTCCTTCCCATCAGGCCCTGGCAGACCCAGCTCCAGCAGCCCATCCCGCACCACATAGGTCCTGGCATCCGGCTGGCCTGGCCGGAAGACGCAGTCACCCTGGCTGAGCCGCTGGAAGACCATGTGTCGGCAGAGCTCCAGGAAGAGCAGCTTCTCGACGCGGCCCAGCACCCGGACGTCCCTGAGCATGTAGAGCGTCTCGGAGGGCAGGTGGGAGTGATTCGGGTCACCCTCACCAAGTCAGCTTCAAGCACCGCGGGCGGGTGCTCCTTCTGTGGCAGCGATGGCGCCTCCTTCTGGATGCCGGGATCCATGACACCTGGGGCCAGCCGGGGCTGGGGATTCCTGAACTCGTTCGCAGTCTGCATTCCAGCAGGAGGATGAATCCGGCTGTGACCATTACCTCGACTCCATTCCCAGTCATCGTGTCCAGCACCTCCTTATTAGCTGCTTTCTCAGCGGCTCTGTCGGCTAGACGGTTTCCTTGTGCTGTAATGTTGTCTCCATTCTGGTGTCCTTTGCAGTGTAGAACTGTTAACTTCGGAAGCCACACAGCCTCGAGGAGCTTTCTTCCCTGCCTCGGCAAAGGCCCTTTCCTTCGTAGTTTGCCTTCTCTTTGTGTGTCTACAGCAGCAAAGGCGTACTGGGACTCGGTTGAGTCACTTGTCCTTGAGAATGGTGAGGGCGCGGATCAAGGCGTGTCCCTGCGTACCCTGCCTTTCGAACGCCCTCTGTGATGAAATTGCTACCATCACTGAACAAGGTGAGTGAGGTCTGGGTTCTGTCCAGCCTGGTCACGCAGATCTGGGCAGCTTGCAAATATTTTATTGGTCACCTCAGAACAGCCGTGAGCTGGTTTCCACTCCTCACAAGGTAGGGAAGCCGCAGGGTTCAGCATCTGCAGGGTTTAAGAGTGACCAGTGGATTCTCACGGAGGAGCCCCTGGTATCGTGCGACCGAGAGTTGGAGAAGCATGAGGGTTTCTTCTCGTGCACAAAGAGATTCCACGCTGGAACGGTGTGTGGCCAGCCAAAACCTGCTGGCAAGGGGCCCTCAAGGATGCCCGGTGGTACATCGACCTCATCACCTGGAATCTGAAAGCAGTAACCCCCCCACCAACCTACCACACAGCTGTCTATCGACTCTCCTCCCCCCCCCCCCCCCCAGGACGAGCCCAGTTCTGGCTCTGCAGGCATTGGCAACGAGAGGTGAGAGTCCCTGGGCCTCTGCGGCCTTCCTTTTTCACTCAGGGCTGAGAGCTGCCACCTCTCCCAGGCTGAGACACAGCAAAGTTCTCTTAAATGAACACCAAAGCATAAAGCCACTCCACCATCAAGAATCACCTTAGGGCGCAGTCTCAGCCTCCTCCTTGGGGCTTCTGAAACACACATCTTTCTGACCCAAGCAGGTACTGAGATATGACTTCACGGAATGAATCAAACCCTCAGCCCTCCATCACACTGTGCGCCTATGGGCGGAGAGGCATCCACACCCCTAGCTGTATCTGGAGATGCAGGAAAATGCGGGAGTAAGGGGCAGGGGACAGAGACAGAAGTGGCTGCGCCACCTTTTCTCAAAGTCACTTTAAAAGGCTTCTCAGGGCGCCTGGGTGGCGCAGTCGGTTGAGCGTCCGACTTCGGCTCAGGTCACGATCTCACGGTCTGTGAGTTCGAGCCCCGCGTCGGGCTCTGGGCTGATGGCTCAGAGCCTGGAGCCTGCTTCCGACTCTGTGTCTCCCTCTCTCTCTGCCCCTCCCCCGTTCATGCTCTGTCTCTCTCTGTCTCAAAAATAAATAAATGTTAAAAAAAAATTTTTTTTTAAATAAAAGGCTTCTCTATATTCGGCAGACCAAGGGCTGATGCCTGCCCTGAGGCAGCCTTTATCTCTAGAAAGGCGGCTTTGGCTTCTGTCCGGAGGGTTCTCGATCTGGTCCTACCAAGAGATCATAGAGGGGTCTTGCTGTTGCTGAGAATCTGGGAATCCAGATTTGGCAGAATCCCACAGCCCCCAGGAATTCTCATAGCCCCCTCTTAGTTTGGGGCTAGGGTAGGGAGGTGATGACCTTCTTTTTTGTCTAGCCTAGTGTTCTTTGTCCATGAGACCCAATATCCTGAGTCTGACAGTACTTGGAGAGGGCTCTTGTGCCCTCTGTGCAGTTCTCTCGGGTATTGCTGGCAAAGAGGAGGTCCTCCACATGTTGGAGAAGGGTGCAGCGTGTGGCTTCCCTTGGAAAGCCAGCGAGGTCTCCGGCCAGTGCCTCCCCACAGAGGGCAGGAGAGTTTTAAACCCCCGTGGGAGGTGTGTCCAAGTCAGTTGCATCTGACGCCCTGTGTCTGGTGTGGTCTAGCTGCAGAGGGTGTACGGGTTTGGGACCACCGAGTGCAAGACTTGAACTGGTCGGTACCCTCCTCCTGGCTTCCTGACTGGCAAGAGCAGGGTGTTCAGGATGATTGGCATTCAACCAGAATGCCTGATTTCTTCCATGCCTGCCCTTGCCTCTTGTTGGGGGGCATTGCCGCTGTCTCTGCAGTTGAGCCCCTGGGATTTACTCTACAATGATGGGCCCGGTTGTGGGCAAGTGGCGGGGGTGGGGGAGAGGGGTTGTCCTCGGCCCACACAGTGGGGAAGGCAGACCTGAAGGGGGGGACTTCATATGTGTGGCCCCTGAATTCACAGAATCTATTCCTACTTTGATGTCCTTTCTCCTTGCAGAAGGTACATTGTTCTCTTGCTAAGGAGGTTTTGAGCTTCCCCCCTCTTGGAGGCTGGACCTTCCTGTCTTTTAGTTGTGGCCCTCTTGTGCCTTGTGGTCAAATGGGGTATAAAACTCACATAGCCTCTCATAACAATCCCCAGGGGATTCCCCTTGGGCTGGGCATATTCATGGGCTTCTTCGCCCCTGCTAAGATCCCCCAGAGGAGAGCCTCTTGGTATCTGCGGCTATGGACCGGCATCTGGAGACCACCTGCACCTGGCGGAGGGTGCAATCTGGCCACTGGTTCCAGAGGAGAGAGAATCTGCCAAACCTGGAAGCGGTGGGGAGACGAAAGGCGGCAGAGTATTGGGAAGCAGGAGGTTCATACAGCGGGGACGAGATTGGTTCTTCCTCCGGCTCACCGGTGAGAATTTGTGGAGGTCGGGACTTACACAGGAACTGATCAGGGTGACCTGGGTCTCTGGAGACAACATGGCAGATGCAGCAGACCATTGGGACGTCCAAGGTTCTCTCAGAGGGCCCTCCTCCACCAAAAGTGGGCCATTCTAACTCACATAGGGTCCTTAACTTGCCGGGGGTTATCTTAATTCCATAGTCTCCCGAAAACTCCTTCTTTGCTCTGTCCCGACCCCATGACGTTCCCATGAGGCAGAGTTGCAAAGACAGACAGAGGGATAGGGGTGCCCCCTCTAATGAGGAGACCAGTCAGATGCACATCTGGCCATGTCCTGAAAGAACTTAGGTGACGCTTAGCCGTGTTGGTCTCAGCTTTGTGACTTATAATCGGAAACTATTCCCATGCCGCCATAGACTGTATGCCATTCACCACGGATTCGCAGACGGGCCCACTCAGACTCCGTGGGCTTTTGGGGACCTTAAGGGTGTCCATCTGTGGAGCCACAGAATCAAATTCGGCAGGCAAGCCAGACCGAGTCGCACATTCACACTCACATACACACCAGAGGTTATGACATTCCTTCCCGTGGAATGTCTACAGATGAGACCACTGAGGTCTCGAGGGAGTGATCAGGTCCCCCTTCCACCCCTGTGAGTGGGCAGGACAGGACAGAATTGGGCCCCGGCCTTACCGATATCCGACGTCGGGTCCAGATCCTCACCTGCCAAGTCTCCTCGAGTCCGGTGGGAACGGCGGAGGGGGGCCGACCCAAGGTGACCAAGTGGGAGACTGCCAAAATCCAGGCAGGGCGCGCCTTCTCCCTTGCGATCCCTCATTCTGTCACCGCCTCGCTGTTCTCCCAAACTGGTGGCAACAACGGGCCAGTGAGGTTGGGTTTCCCAGTCAGGGAACCAAATATGTTACAGAACCAGGCTGGAACGCTGGCGGAAAAACCAAGCGGCACTCGAAGATCTTGGTGGATCGGAGATTTATTTAACCCTGGCGGGCTCAGAGGAGACCATTTCTCCAAAGATCTGAGCCCCAAATACAGGTGGGAAGGGTAATTTATAGCGTAATCTTCCGAATTCGTGGCGGCTTTCACACGCACGGCAAACAGGGCAGGAAGAACCCGGGAGAGGAGTCTCTAAGCTGGGAACTGGAGCTTGTTTTAGTCCCTTCAGCTATCTTATGGTGCAGAACTTTACTTATTTTCCCAACACGGGGAGGGGCAGAGAGAGAGGGAGACACAGAATCCAAAGCAGTTTCCAGGCTCCAAGCTGTCAGCACAAAGCCTGATGCAGGGCCCTAACTCATGAACCATGAGATCATACCTGAACCGAAGTTGGATGCTTAACCGACTGAGCCACCCAGGTGCCCCTCCTTTTGCTTTTTTAAAATGTGGTTACTGGAATATTTAAAATTGGGTTTGTGGAAAATAAATTCAAAATGAATTAAAGACTTAAGTGTGAGACAGGGAATCATTAAAATCCTAGAGGAGAACACAGGTGGTAACCTCTTTGACCTTGGCCACAGCAACTGTCTTCTAGAGATGTCTCCTGAGACAAGGAAAACAAAGGCAAAAATAAACTATTGGGACCTCTTCAAGGTAAAAAGCTTCTGCAGTCAAGGAAACAATCAACAAAACTAAAACGCAGCCTATGGAATGGGAGAAGATATTTGCAAATCACATGTCTGATAAAGGGTTAGTAACAAAAATCTATAAAGAACTTATCAAACTCAACACCCAAGACACAAATAATCCAGTGAAGAAATGGGCAGAAGACACGAGTAGACATTTTTACCAAGAAGACATCCAGATGGCCAACAGACACATGAGAACATGCTCAACATCATTCAGCATCAGAGAAATACAAATGAAAACCACAATGGGAAACCACCTCACACCTGTCAGAATGGCTAACACCAACAACACAGGAAACAACACGTGTTGGTGAGGACGTGGAGAAAGGGGAACCCTCTTGCACTGTTGGTGGGAATGCAAGCTGGTACAGCTGCTCTGGAGAACAGCGTGGAGGCTTCTCAAAAAACTAAAAACAGAACTACCCTACGGCCCAGCAGTTGCACTACTAGGTATTTATCCAAAGTTTACAAAACCACTAACTCAAAGGGATACGTGCCCCACGCCCCCGTGCTGATAATAGCCGAAGTATGGACAGAGCCCAAATATCCATCCGCTGATGAATGGGTAAAGAAGATGTGTGTATATACAATGGAGTATTACTCAGCCGTAAAAAAGGAAGAAGCTTTGCCATTTGCAATGACATGGATGGAGCTAGAGTATTATTCTAAGGGAAATAAGTCAGTCAGACAAAGACAAGTATCATATGATTTCACTCAGATGTGGAATTTAAGAAACAAAACAAATGGGCAGAGGGGGGAAAAGAGAGAGGGGCAAACCAAGAAACTGTCTCTTAAATACAGAGAACACACTGATGGTCACCAGAGGGGAGGTGGGTGGGGGATGGGTTAGACAGGTGACGGGAATCATGGAGGGCACTTGGATGAGCACCGGGTGATGTATGGAAGTGTTGAATCACTACATTGTGCACCTGGAACTGATATTAAACTGTATGTTAACTAATTGGAATTTAAATAACAACTTTAAACAATAAAATAGGTTTGTGGCCTCCACCCTACCAAAGTCACGCCGTGGACGGTCTGTTGGTGGCAGATAAGAGGACGTGGTCCTGGCAAGGTGTCATCAGGCCAGGTACCAAGAGGAGGGCATTTGGGAGAGACTCGCACTTCCCTGCTCTCACGCGTCTTTCACGGATGGGCCAGAGTGTCTCCCCGCATCTGACTCTGGCCCAGGGCACAGAGGTCACACAGCTGCCCATCTGCCCCCCAGTCCTGGCAGCAACTTGTCAGATTGCCTTGGAAGCTTGCTCACAACAGGACGTGCTCTTCCTATTTAAAGTCTTGGGAATTTTGCAAGACTTTTTCTAATGAATTTCCAAGAGCAGATAAGCAGAGGGAAATAACAAACCCGTAACAGAAAAATCACCTGGCTTTCTAACTGCATAGGAAAAGAAGACTGATACTTCTGCGAACCTACCCAAATGACTACTCTGTCAAACCAAATATCTCACATGTGCGGGGTGCAGGAAGACGTCTCTTCTTCCTCTTGTGAAGCCCACATTCTGGAACTTCATGAATTAGCGTTTTAAGGGAAAAGGTCTCTTACTGGCCAAACAAGCAGGGAACAAATAGGGTTTCACCTCACAAGGAAATAAGCAGCAGATGGCATTCGGCCTCCACAAAAGCAACCTCAAACACTCTCCTTAGCAGGCTCCCGGTCTCCCTGGAGGCGCGGAGTCCAGAATACGGCATCATCCAAGGCCACAGCCCCGCCCGTCCCCAGCCCGGGCTGCGGTGCTGGCTGCACAAGAGGGGCCTTCCAAAGCTGCGGTTGTGCAGTGCGCCTCAGGGTCAGCTGGACAGGCAGAGCTTGGAGACGAGGCCTGGACAAGCATAGAAGATTGGGACAGACATGACAGACGACCTGGAGACCAGGGCAGAGGGTGGAGAGTGTTCCTCGGTGAGTTTCTTGCACACCCACACACCCGGCCCTGGAGGCTGGGGGTGCTGGTGGTTCGGCCCTCCGGAGCCCCCCTCCTGTCCCCCGAAACCTGCCAGGTCCTTGGAGCCCCATCAGCTCCACTCTGCAGAGGTCATCTGTGCCAGCCACCAAGACGGCAGCTGTCTTTGCGCTTCGCGATGGCAGGAAAGCCCTTCCCCACCCCCCGGAAGTTAGTCGAGACCGGGACTCTGCTGCCAGAGAAACAGGGTTCTAAGTGAAAGGGCGTGTCTTCCAGGCAAGAAGGATGGCGCGCGGTTCACCACGTTCCCGGGGCGCTGGGGCGCTCGCGGAAGCAGAAGCTCCACCCTCGGTCCCTGAGGGCAGCCCACGGACCCCCTGGCAGTGCAGCCCCACATTTGAGGGGCAGCGCGAGCAGGAAACAAAGCTTTCTCTGAAGTCCCTGAGACTTGGGATTGTTCGATACCGCAGCACAGTCTAGCCCACCCTGACTTTCACAGGGACTTGATGCCATCTCCTAAAACTTTGAAAATGCGGCCTCGGCCCCCCGCAACAAAGACACTGTTCCTGGGGCTGGAAAGACTGACCCACGTAAAGCCGTGTGCAGCTTGACTGGGCCGCAGGGCCCAGATGGCAAACCTTGCCCCTGGGTGTGTTGTGAGTGTATTTCTGGATGCAATTAACATGTGAATCGATGGACCGAGTGAGGCAGGAGCACCCCCCCCCACCCTGCTCCGGTGTCGAGGCGGGGTTGGGGGGTGCTCCTCCAATGTGTTGGAGGCCTGACTAGAACACGAATGTGGAGTAAGGGAGAATTCACACCGCCCGCCTCTCTCTGAGCTGGGACTTCCGTCTCCTCCTGCCGCGGGACTCCGACTCGGGCCGGAGGGCACGCTGGCTCCCGTGGGTCTCCAGCTTGCAGGCGGCACACGGTGAGCCTTCCGAGCCACACGAGCCGACTCCCTGTGTGACTCATTTCTCTGGGGAAGCCAGACTAACACAAGCAGTGAGGAGAGCAGACGGTGAGTCGCCCGCCCTGTGCTGTTCGGAGGAAGGACTGCAATATAATGATTTATAAGAAATAGATATTTGTCATCAGACCGCCAAATACAGTTCTCAGGCACATCTGGTCTTCATGCACAGCTCCCGAGAAAAGGTGACACAGGGTCTTTTATTAGTGACGGTGCTGCTGGACCCACCCACGGGCTGGACGGTCGGAGCTTTCCATGCCCCCAGAGGTTGAATCAGCAACGGCCAATGACTTAGTCAATCGTGACTATACATTAAAGCCCAAGAGGACAGATTTCTGGTCCTTTTTCTCTTTTCAGACGTCCTCCACACGGGGGGCCAGAACTCTCCCACGTGCCACCAAGCTCCACAAGTGTGGACGCTCCTCTGGGAGACTGTTGATTCGTGCCCTCGGTCACACCCTTCAACCCACTGGTCACCATAAGGAAGTGTTTCCCTGAGTTCCGTGAGTCGCTCTAGTACAGTAAAAGAACGTGAGGTGAGGGTTGGAGCCTCCGGTCCGTCAGGATCTCTGGCGACGGCCTGGGGCTTGTGACTGGCATCTGACGTGGGGCCGGGAGCTGTCTTGCAGGACTGATTCCTCAACTGTGGGCCCTGACACTATCTCTGGGCAGACAGTGTCAGAACAGAGTTCTCTGACACCCAGCTGGCGTCCAAGAATTGGTTGGCGCTCTGGGTGGGGGAGCACCCCCATGTCGGAATTCGGTCCGGGAACCGGGACAGACAGACCAAGAGCCCAAGAAGCGGGCAGCCCCAGGGTAAGATGGGGCACAGCCCTGTGCACCGCTCACCGCTGCCTGCATCTCTGGCCTCGTGCGCTCAGGACAGGACCGGCTGCTGACTGAGCAGGAACAGAGAAACCGAGAAAGCCCAGACCACCGTTAGAAGAGGCGACAGCTTTTCTCCCTTAACCAGGAAAAGATGAAATGGCAGACTCCTGAGTTCTAAGGCCGAGCGTTGCTGCGAGAATCCGATCAGCGGTGTGGCCCGGGCACCCGAGCCTCACAAGCCGGGCGCCTGCAGTCCGGGTTGAGGGCGGAGGGTGATAAAGGGAAGAGACACAGCACAGCTGAGCACCAGGAAAGAGGGAGCTAACGGTGTGACTCTTGGCACATGAACCTGACTGAAATTAAACCGACATCTTAAAAGTTGATTACATACATGGAGGACTTCTATCGCCCGAGGAAGCTGTGACCCCAGTTGCGCAGCACCCTGCTTTGAGAGGGTGCGGACGAGGGGTGTGGGAGCCCCTCCCGGGGGCATCCCCTCCTGGGGGCACACTCCAGGTCCGGGCTAGGACCGTGCCCACCTGGGGTCAGGGGTTCTCACCACAGCCACCTGGAGGGATTTCAGAATTCCTGCCCTGGTCCCCCCTCCAACCAGTGCCATCCCTGCTCTTCGGCTGAGTGCCGGGGGGGGGGGGGGGGGCAGGTGACCGGTTCGTCTTTTCAGTTCTGAGTTCTCCCACTTGAGAGGAGACACATCTGGGCTGGAAATGGCGACTTTGATCACTTTTGATCTTCATAAAACTGGCGACTTCGGGAAGGTGCTGTCAGAATGTGATGGTCCTTAGTCCTGTCCGCCAAACGCCTCTGGCTCTCCTGGGCTGGGGTAGGGTTGTATCTCCCCGTCCCCTGGAATCCAGGCTGTGACTCCCTGGGTTCCCTTCCTCCTGCCCCAGTGACCACGGAGACACATGTCAAGGTAGAACCTTATCTGGTCCCTGCGTGACTCTGCAAGAATGCAACGAGGGCGGGACAGAGGTCCTCCAGGCTGTGTGCTGCACAGCCTCGCGCAGCCGACCCTAACTGAGGCACCTGCCTTGGGGTGGTCGTCAGCAGCCCTCAGATTCTCTCCTGTTCCTTGGAGATTTTAGTCTTGGCCTCACACGTTCCCCAGATCTTTCCCAGGCAGAATTTGGGGACTTCAGAAACACAGTCTGTGACGAATCTGCCCCTGAGATACCGAATCCGGGCTCTTGGGTGCACACACTGTTAGCTTTTCTCACTGTGACACTTAGCAAATATTCAGCAAAGTGAATAAAACATAAAAGTGGGGGGCGCCTGGGTGGCTCAATCGGTTGAGCGTCCGACTCCGGCTCAGGTCATGATCTCACGGCTTGTGAGTTCGAGCCCCGCGTCGGGCTCTGTGCTGACAGCTCGCGGAGACTGCAGCCTGCTTCGATTTCTGTGTCTCCCTCTCTCTCTGCCCCTCCCCTGCTCACACTCTGCCTCTCTCTGTCTCTCAAAACTAAATAAACTTTAAAAAAAAATTTTTTTGTTTAAAAAAAATAAAACATAAAAGTGCACCTAACGAGCTGCTGGACTGTGGTGCCCGTGCAACTACGGCCCAAGTGAAAACCATTGATGCCCCAGCAGGCACCTGACCCCTGCGGTAACCTCCCCGCCTTCCCGCCAGGGTCACCACTCTCCGGACTTTATGGTGAACCCGTTCTTGCTTTTCATCCAAGTTCTAACCCCCAAGTGTGGGTTACACTGAACCTAAGTGAGTTCAGGATAACCCCAAACACTGTGCTTTAATTTTGCTCGTTTGGACTCGTGAATGAACCCTTGCTGAACCTCCCTTCACCCAGTGTTACAGCCACGAGCCTCGCCCATGTGCGGCTGTCGTCCATTTCTTCGAGTTTCCATGTCGTGCTCCATGATCTAAATAAGCCACGGCTTGTCTTCTCTCCTGTGGATGGCCAGTGGTACTGGCGGCCGTGGCTGTGTATTTGTGTTCAAGTGCCTTTCCTGCACGTGGATCCGCATTTCCGTGGTATGTGTGGCAGATCAAGGGATATAAATGTCTCCCACTTCAGTGGACCAGGCCACGTTGTTTTCCACGGTGGCTGCTGTGACACACATTCCCACAGCTGGCCCTGGGGGTCCCTGGACCCTCCCAGTTCTACAACAGTAGCCACTCAGGGCGTCGTGAAGCGATATCTCTTTGTGGCTTTAATTTGTGTGTCCCCGATGATGCGTCAGGTTGTAGCAAGTATCTATATGCAATAAGGTTCCATAATACATGGCCACAAAACCTCAGTGGTATACACCAATATACGTCTGTTCTTACTCAAGGGTCTGTGAGATCTCAGGACTCCGGGCTGGCCTAGACTAGCCTCCCTTGGCCTTGCCTCGGCTCCCCCGTCACTCTGGTCAGCTGCAGATGGGAGGGGACAGCTCCTCTCTCACAGGATTTTTGTAAAGTAGGCTCTACACCCAACATGGGCTTGAACTCACAACCCTTAGGTCAAGGGTCTCGTGCTCTACTGACTGAGCCGGCCGGGCGCCCCAGCACGGGCTTGTTCTTACGGCCAGGTCAGGGTCCCCACAGAAGTCTTGGCACTGGCCTACCTCATGCCGTGTTGTGTTAACCACAGCGCGTGGGGAAGGCCGTGGCTGCAGTGACCCCCAGCCTGTTGGGGGAGGGGGATGGAGACTTGGGGCACGGGCTGCAAGCCACCTACCAAAGAAGCCTGGCCACTTTACGTGTGCTCCGTGGCCAGCTGCCATAGAGACACAGGCAACTGTCCGTGGACTTTGTACCCAGAACCCTCCCCAGACTCTTGCTAATTCTCACGGTATCTCTGCGTTGTCTGGCATTTATTAGTTCATTATTTTGTGTCTTCCTTTGAAAGCTTGAATTTTCCCACACTCTTCCTATTATTTTAGTGGTTACTTCATAAATGATGACATAACTCTGGTTTCTCAGAATCTGAGGCCATAAGGTGTTTTTATCTGCTGGACACACGAGGACCTTGGGATCTCTCAGTCCCACTGACCTCCTTCCGGATCATGCGTCGTTGTGCCTTTTTTTTAATTTTCTGACATACCAAGATGTGTCCTTGTTTGGTGTGGCGGATACTGAGTCCGCATGGACACACACTTCGTGTCCCTGCCCTTCACCAGGCCCTCGGTGTTTTCCATCCAGACTGGTTTCCTTCTGGGTGAACAGCTCCCTTAGCGGGAGCTGGTGACCAAAGCCCCTTGACTTCTGTTTTCCGGAAAGTATCTTCATTTCGCCTTCTTTCTTGCGCATTTGTAGTTGGCGTGGAGCTTCAGACTGGCACTGAGGATGCCGTTTCGCGGCCTCCTTTCCCAGCTGTCACTGATACTATAAAATCAGCTACAGTGTAAGTTTTACCCCTTATTTGAAAATCTGTTTTTATCAGGCTGCTTATAATTTTATGTCTTTGGTTTTCTGCAGTTTTGCTATGATGTTTTGAGGTGTGGCTTCGTTTCTATTTATCCTGGGAGAGACTTGAGTTTCTTAAACCTGGGGTTGACTGTCTTCCCCAGTTTTGGAAAGTTCTCCGCCATTAATTATTCGAACATGGATTCCCCGCCCCCTTGTTCTCCAGTCCTCCTTCTCCTGAAACTCCAATTAAACACACGTGGGAAGCTCTCACTCTGTCCTCAATATCTCTTACACACCCATCGTGTTTCCTGCACATCGTGTCTGTGCTTCTGTCTGGATGGTCTCTTCCTCCGTCTTCTTGAGGCGAGGCCCTTGAACCTCCAGTATTCACCCCAACAAGCTCCCCGGGACTCATGCGACCCAAGAGCAACAAACCCACCCACTGAGTTCTTAATTCTGGTTACTGAATCTTCCCATTCTAGAACTTCTGATTAGTTCTTTGCAGATTTGCAACATCACTTTCTATGGTTCTCCATTCCCTGCTAATGTGTTTCAGTTCCCCTTTTGTCCCCGGGAGCTCAGTGAGCTCGCCGTCTAGAAGTCCAGCACCCAGGGTTTCCGTTGTCTTTTGCTGCTGACCCTCGGCCGTGTTTTCTGGTCTCCCTGGGTGCTCCCTGCAGAGCTGATTTTAGGCCTGGGATGATTACCTGCCCCCCCCACCACCACCACCCAGAGAGGGTCCTGATGACCCTGGAAAGCACCTGCAGTTACCAAAATCCGATTTCAGAGGTTGTGATTTCTCCGTATTTCTGGATCTTTTCTTCAATTGCATCTCCTGTGGGCTCTCTGTCTTTTAGTTCATATTTGTTGTGATGATTCTTCTAACAGGAGTTACTTCTATCATAGTTTTCATATTTACTACTTACTTCTCCGCTTTTTTCCTTCGTTGTTGATATTCATGGGATGAATCATTTTTATGACTTTTTTAAAAGACTTTTTATGTCTTTTTTGACTTTTTATGACAATTTTATGACTTTCATAAAAAGTATACACATATATTTATTCAGCAAATATTTACTGAGCACCTACTTCGTGCCCAGAATTGTGAGCAGTGGACACACACCACGTGCTGGCCGTGGATGGCTGTTCTCCAGACCCGCACTGCCCTGAGCACAGGGGTCCAGCCGCACTCACTCTTGCGGTGCCTTCTCAGGTCCTGGCTGTCACCCTCCTTCCTGGAGGCGTCGCCCAGAATTTTATCTGGGGCTTATATGGCCAACTCCCCTTCACTTCTGCCCCTTGCTCCTTCCTTTCTGTGGGTGGTTGTTCCCAGGACAGACCTTGCAAAGGCATTCGGTCCACTCACTTCGACGGCTCCCACTCTTCCTGTGTTGTTTTCTCTTTCAGTCCCTCAACCAAGAACATTTTCTATGTCTGTGTTCTACGGCCTCCTGGAAATATCTTTCTTATGCTTTTGCATTGGAATGCCAACTTAGCTGGATGTCAAATTCTAGATTTGTTTCTTTTGATTCTTTAAAATAACACTTCTCATATGGTTTGAGGAGAAATCTGGTATCAATGATTCTTGTTCCCTTACAGGTGATCTGTTCTTTCTCTACGGAACTTTCTCTTTCTGGAAAGTTTGCTTTTGCTGCAGGCTGGCCAGGCCCAAGGACCTGGGGGGCCCTCAGGACCGGCTTCGTGCAGGATGGAAATGAAATGCGAGCGGAGAGGAAGGGAGGAAGTGAGAGCAGAGTTTGTTGAAGACAGAGAGCGTGGGGGCGCCGGTGTGGCTCAGTTGCTTAATCGTCCAACTCTTGGCTTCAGCTCAGGTCATGATCGCACAGTTCATGAGTTCAAACCCCACATCGGGCTCCATGCTGACAGGATGGAGGCTGCTTGGGATTTTCTCTCTCTCCTTTCTCTCCCCCTTCCCCCGCTCGCACACACACACTCTCTCTCTCTCTCTCTCTCTCTCTCTCCACACTCTCTCTCTCTCTCTCGAATAAATAAACATAAAATAAAATAAACGCTTAAAAAAAAAGACAAAGAGTGTAGATATGACAGAGTGTCCAGAAGACTTGGAAAGGAAAAGGAGTGTGAGTGTCTTGGAGTTTGGGGCTGTCGTTGAGGGTGGCGGCCTGGCATACAGCCCTCTCAACACTGGGAGCCGGGCAAACCAGGGCCAGGGCTGTGTCCTCCATAAGCTGCTTAGGCCCTGGAGTCAGGGGTCTTGGACAATGTTTGTGAGGACATTGCCTGCCCAGCCACTCCTTAGATGTCACCTGCTGTGCTGGAAGACTCCAGAGAAGTCCCTAAGTCCCAGAACTTCTCAAGGACATTCGTTACCTGCACGAGAAGGCGTGTGTAGGGTGGGGGTGCAGGTGCTAACAAGAATAGAAGTGGGAGAAGGAGCGAGAAAGCGGTTTTTCACGGAGTCTCTTACTGTTCCTGTCTCACGTCGATACTCTAAATTTCATTGGTGTGTGAACTGAGTGTGGTTATTTCTTTGCAGACCTTTAGCCTGAAGCCCTTCGTCTTCCTTCAATTCTGGGACCTTTGGCTTCCTCGTTTCCTCACGTACTTCGTCTCCATTCTCCTTTTCCTCCGGTCTGGGGACTCATAGCATCGACACGCAGGCTCCCCTGCGTCTCTGTTCTCCCGTGTTTCCTCCAGGAGAGCTCTCCATCGATCTCTCAACGCACGAATCTGCTCTTCAGCTGGGCCCACCGCCTGTTTCCAGTTCTGGTCATCAAAACAGGGACAAAAGCCAGCACTTCCACCACTGAGTCTATACCAAGCACTGTTCTGGACGCCTCACATACATTAATATATTTAACCCTCATAACAGCCCAGTGAGATAAGTGTTGTTAGCGTCCTCATTTTAGAAGAGGAAGTGAAGCACAGAGAAGTTAGGTAACCTGTCCAATGTCACACAGCTGGGAAGCAGCAGGGCAGGGATTGGCACCAAGGCACCGGGGTCTGAACTCAGCCACTCTGCGGCCTTGCTCATTCTCCGTTTTGTATTACTTCTTTCAACACGCCCAACATCGATTTTCTTTCCTAACTTTTTGTTTTGAAGCAATTTGATTTATGGGGAAAAAATGCAAGAATAGTAGAGTTTCTCAGCCTCCCTCACCCAGATTGCTCTGTTGGCAGCATCTCGGGTAACCATAGTACCTTGATCAAGACCAGGGAATGAACACTGTTGTAACACTACTAACCAAACGAAAGACCTTATTCAAAGTCCACACGCTTCTTCACTAAGGTCCTTTTTCTGTCCCAGGGTACCGTGTTGCACTGAATGACCAGCTCCTCTGTCCTTCCTTGTTTTTCATGATCCAAATACATTTGTAGGGTGACTCCCAGTTGCCGGAGACCAGCTCCAGCAACCAGGGGCTCCCAAAGGAAGAACGGCGTCGGTGAAAATAAAACAAAACTAAAATAAAAAACTAAAATAAAAACAAAAAATAAAAATGGACACAGACGACAGCAGTGTGTTGAACTGGCCGATATATTGCAGTAAACGTGGCCTTATATATGCTAGTGATTTCCTTATAGCATACGTCATCTATGTTTTTCTAACATTACCTAATTTTGAAAATGTTCCTACGTGTAAACAACCTTTAAGAAATAACATGGTGATTTTCCCCTAACTTTCCCACATACCCTTTGATTATAGATTAATTTCTTACATTATTCCATTATGCATCTGCGTTTATCTATAATCCGGAAAGCATTTGCTTTGCTGTTCTTGTGAAAGGCCCTCCATTTCTCAACACCTCAAGTGGAACAGTTACAGGGACATGACCTCCTAACCACATGAGGCCAGAAGAACAATGTGTTTGCCTCCATCCGAGGTGCCAGAAAGGGGCTGAAAAAGCCTTAGAAACCCATGCCTCATACATTCTCAGAGAGACAATGCACCTAGGAACCAATGAACCGACTAGGTTCAGTCATCATCTGGAATGCCTCCTGGGGGCCAGGTGGGCCTAGGGGTTGAAGTCACCTGTGCCCAGAGATACACTCCTCAGTTGCCAGAGTGAGGCTTTCTATGTCTCTCCTTTACAGGCCCTCTTTGCTGGCAAAGGCGCGAGGCTCTCCTTCCTGTAAGTAGAGGAGTCTCCATAGGGGATGGCAAGGGCTAAACGTAAGGCCGCACGATTTCTTGCGGAAACTTATTTTCTTCCCTAATGGTTCTTTTCCCAGGGGGCCTGCCGAGGGCAGTTCCCCAACAGACAATACCCCAGGTACGTTAATAAGGCCAAATTACCTAAAAGCGGGAGTACAAGAAGCTTCCCTGTCGGCGGGCCGCCCTGCAGTCACCAATCCGTCCGCAGCACGGGCCCTGCCACTCAGGCTGGGACAGCTCGGCTTCCAGCACCCAGTTACTCTGTACAACACTTCTCAACTGGCGGTTGTGTGGTTTCTTATGTTTGGGATGAGTGTGTGCATTCTTGGCAACAGTCCTACAGAAATGATGCTGAGATGTTCTCGTCAGACCACGGAGATCACGATACTGATGTTTCACTACTAGCGATGTTGACCTTGACCCCCCGTTAAGGTGTGTCTGCTGGGTATTTCCATGTCAGGTTACTATATTTCCTATGTATGTAATTAATATGTTGAAGAGATACTTTAAGACCATGAAAATCACATTTCTTCCCAACTCTCACCCACAATTGAAGCATCCACATCCACCGGTGGTTCAGGCCAACAACTCTCATTGTGGGGTGTACTCAGCTGGCGATTTTCTGTTTTCGTCTTTCCTTCTCCATTTATTGCTTGGATTTCTGCCGTAAGGATGAGCTTTCTCTAACCTTTCACTTGTTGATTTAATCGAGTTCCTATCTAGGTTAGTGAGGATGTACAGATATAGATTTTATTCTCTGGCTTACAATTCAATACTTTCATTGTGTTTTTGCTGAAATTACTCAGCTTTTGCTGTAAGGAGCTCCTTCAGGCTGGCACCTGTTTTCTTACAACAGCCCCTCTTCGGTTTTGTCTGTGGCTTGGGGCACTCCTTCTCGCCGGCCCTTCAATCAGCCATTTCTCCAGGATCCCTGGTTCCTTCGGGAGGATGGTTCCATCCCTGGTCTTGGGAACCAAAAAGTCCCCATCCTGCCCCAGCTGCTCTGTTTTCAAATGGATTATCTCCCGAGAGAAGTGGATTGATAAAAGGACCAAAAGTCGGGAGGGAGGCCACCTGCCTGACTGGACTTGTGGCCAGAGCTGAGCGCTTGGAGAGGACTTTGGAGCAAGACTGAAAACAGAAGTCCATCAAACTTTCAGCCCTACAGCTGCAGCAGCTCCAAGGCCAGAAACCCCAACAACACCTGCGCCTCCCAGGGCGCCTTCTGGGGCTCCACCGTCAAAATGCTGGCCCAGAAATCGATGCCTGCTTGGTAATCAGCTGGGACGCTGGAAAACAGATCCTCAAAGGGTTTCTGAAAACATTTCAACACCAACACCAACTCCTACTTTTGAAGGAGGGCCCCTGCCCAAGCCGTGTAGAGCAAGGCCAACAGGCCCACAGCCACCACTGAGCTCAAAGCACACAGGCTCATTAAGTGACCATCGGCCCTATTACATCGGACCCATTACAGCCAAGCACAGTTCTTAAGATTACCATACAAGGGAGCATTCCATAGGCCCTCACACTCCTTCACTCTGCCCCTATAACTATGTCTAGGCCATGTCTTTGAAATATGAACCTCAAGGAGATCATTATTATCCGAAGGTGAACAAAAGCAGGAAACTGTATTTGGAACTTGGGCAAATTAAAAATCTTAAGTGATTTTTCCAAAATATTAATAAAAGGCTTTAGCCATCTGAGCAGGTGACCATAACTTATTCCATCTGCCAGAAACACAATTTGCATAAAAAATGTATTATAGCCAGTGAGTTTTGTATTATTGTACCTGATTGATGGCTACAATTTTGGAATGGAGGGGCGCCTAGGTGGCTCAGTCTGTTAAGTGTCTGATTCTTGATTTGGGCTCAGGTCATGATCTCACAGTTCATGAGACGGAGCCTCACGTCGGGCTCTGCGCTGACAGTGTGGAGCTGGCTTGGGATTCTCTCTCTCCCTCTCTCTCTCACTCAGAATAAATAAATAAGCGATAAGATGAGAAAAGATGAGATGAGACAAGACGAGACGAGATAAGATAAGAAACTTTTGGAACGGAAGCTGTCAAGTCCTGTGTGTATCTGTCTTTATACGTGTATGTTGCAGTTGCCTGGTATTTTTCTACCTCTAGATGATATCGCCAAGATTAATTTAAAAGAGATTTATTTAATTGGCTTAAAGAAAATTAAGTACTTATATAAATTAAGTATTCCTAAAATTCTCAAGTATATAATAGAAACTAACCCAAACGCTTTTCAGGTTCATGATCTGGAAAAATACTCAGTAGTGAAGCTAACTTAAGTTTGTTGGAGGCTGGCTGGTCCCAGGACCCAGAGGGGGTCCCACAGGACCAGCCAGGAGGGTCTTGGGCCTCTCTCAGGATGGAAATTAAGCATGAGCCAAGAGGAAGTGAGAGCATAGTTTATTAAAGACACAAAAGAGTCTGGGAGACTCAGAAAGGAGAGGAGAGGGAGTCTCACCTTCGCTTGGGGCCTGGGGCACATGTCTTCTCAGTAACCCAGGAACAAAGATGAGCATCTAAGCATACTCCATAAGTCACTGGTGCCCTGGAGCCAGGGCTCTGAGTGCGTCGGTGGTCTTGGGAGAACGTTCCTGACACCTGCCCGGTCCCTCCTTGAGTGTTACCTGTTGTGCTGGAAGATTCCAAGGAGGTCACTACCTCCCTGACCTTCACGAGGGTATACATTACCTGTATGAGAAGTCGTGTGTAGGGCCAGGGTACAGGTCCTAGAAAGAATAAAAGGGGGAAAAGGAGCAAAAATGAAGTTTTTCATGGGGTCCCTTCAGCTCCCCTGTGTCAGACATGTCTTCTGAACGATCAGCATTGAACGTGATGTAGACACACAACTTTCGCTCCACCTGGGCTCGTTGGTCCCTAAGTGCAGGGCAGCTCTGTTACATTTGTCAGCAAGAAAAATAACTCAGGATGACGAAATTTTTGTAGGTAATCTGAACATAATTGTTGAGAACCCATGGATTAAATAGATGTAAGCGGGATAAAAGTTTTAAATAATTTCCCCAAAGCTTTTGGTAACCGGAAACCTTAAAGTTTTGCTAAGTTAAGTTAAATGATGGATAGTGACTGAATATCTAGATCATTTCCAAATAAAATAAAATATTGAAACGTTAGTTACTGAGTATAGGTTTGTCCAATTTGGGTTCCTGTTACAGAGAATCTAACGATATTGGGTCTGTTAGTGCGCGTGTTTGCGCCACACTGGAAATAACACCAATGCAGGACTGTCCTCTTGAAAACGTGCCCATAAACTCGCCCATCTGCAGAACCCTCACGTCGCAATCGCTGGTTCCTTGTTTTCACCAAAAATTAGGGCTCCTAAGGGTTCAACATTCTAATTAACATCTGTGATTAAAACTGCTACAAATAAGGGAAACATCTCCATATGCAGGGAAAGTGGGATGTGCATTTTTGGTAAAAGAACACATGAGGAGGGGCGCCTGGGGAGCTCAGCCAGCTGAGTGCCTGACTTCGGCTCAGGTCATGGTCTCACGGTTCATGGATTTAACCCCCACAGGCTCTGTGCTGACAGTGTGGAGCCTGCTTGGGATTCTCTGTCTCCCTCCCTCTCTCTCTGCCCCTCCCCAGCCCCAACTCTCTCTCTCTCAAAGATAAATAAATAAATAAATATTAAAAAAATAATAATAATAAGTGAAATGGACAGAAAGTTGTAAAAGGTCTGTTGAAAAGGAATTTTGTCAGAGGAATTTTATGTGTAATGAACTGGAAGAGATTGAACGAATTTGTCCTCAGGGTTTGAAAAACAGCTTTAAGATCCATAGTATACTTCTGTAATTATGTAAACCTGGGACATAATTTTCTTTCATCTGCCAAAAGGCATCAGTCTGCTCCTCATAAGAGATTGTGAAATGGTTCCCTCTAGTTTTCCAAATTATATGCAGAGAAAACAAGGATTCTATCTTTTGCCAAAATAATGTCCCATGTGTCAGCCCTTTGCTCACTAGAGGAGACCTAGTCCTCTGGATATTGAGAGGGCTAAGTCTTGGGGCACCTGGGTGGCTCAGTCGGTTGGGCGTCTGACTTTGGCTCGGGTCATGATTTCACGGTTCATGAGTTCGAGCCCCGTGACAGGCTCTGTGCCGACAGCTCGGAGCCTCGAGCCTGCTTTGGATTCTGGGTCTCCCTCTCTCTCTGCGCCTCCCCTGCTCACGCTCTATCTCTCAAAACTAAATCAACGTTAAAAAAATTTTTTTTTAAGGGAGCTAAGTCTTGCTCAGGGCTACGGAAGCTTCTGTGCTTGCCTGGGAAGCCTTACCCACTTCGGTTAGAGGGACAGCTAAACACCGTTTCACAGCGACCTGTGATTTTATTTGACTGTTTGAAGATCTTTTGCTCTTTTTGACAAACTTTCCCAAATGCAAATTCTACGTGATGTCTTTTCAACCTTGAACTAACTTTGAGTTTTACCAGAGGGTCCCGGAAATATCTTAAGATGTGTTTTCTTTCCTTATAAAAGGGAGATCTTAAACTAATTCAGCTCATCTGATACGTTACAATCCACAGGAAGCATTGTCAAATAAATCCTAAACCTTCTTTACGTTATGTCTGTGTAGGTATACGTTACAAATGTTCCGGAAATTATGTGAAATTTCTGGAAACCTGACCTGTCCCGATTTAATGCCATCGGTCATAATTTTAAAACGTATGTCACGGGGGCGCCTGGGTGGCGCAGTTGGTTAAGCGTCCGGCTTCAGCCAGGTCACGATCTCGCGGTCCGTGAGTTCGAGCCCCGCGTCGGGCTCTGGGCTGATGGCTCAGAGCCTGGAGCCTGTTTCCGATTCTGTGTCTCCCTCTCTCTCTGCCCCTCCCCCGTTCATGCTCTGTCTCTCTCTGTCTCAAAAATAAATAAACGTTGAAAAAAAAATTAAAAAAAAAATAAAACGTATGTCACGGAAATAGGCCCCCTTGTCAGCTCCACCACAGCGAGCTCCCGCCAGATATTAGCAATGGGCGTTTAAGCCGTTCATCACCTGCAGACAGCTGCTGCTTTACCGCCATGACTTTGCAGCCCGCAGGATCTAGAAGAAATTCACAGAACAGACTCCGGCGAGTGCTCTGGAGTACGTGTCCCCGAGGACTCCAGGATCGCACGGCTGAACTGGCTTTCAGCACACTATTTCTCGGAAGCTAGCTATGATTATAGCAATTCAGCAAAATCTTTGTGAACAAAGCTAAAACAGTGACTTTTTCTCCCTACTCAATCCCTCCAGAATTCAGACACTTTTGACTACTTTTCCTTGTGGCAATACACGTACTTAGTTGCATACGTGCAATAGCCCTCTGTTGTCCTTGTAGACGGCCCGCTGCCTCCGTGGCGAAGGTCCTACTGGAAAGGGTCATTCCTTCCTGCCCCCGCCCGTTGAACTTCATGGTTCCCAGGGAGCCCACTCGGCTAGTTGGATTCTCTGACCAGTTTGTGCTGCTTGTTCACCCTCACAACACCCTCACTGTGCACGACACCCTCATCCTCAGGGCTAATCAAACACACTAATGGCAGCATTTAGACTCAGTTGGCAAAATTCATAGAGAGCCTCCAAATATCCTGGCCAGAGGCATGATCACTAGTCCTGAATGTCAGGGTTATCCCTTTTGGAACGCAGAGTCTCTCACCCTTTGAGATACCCCAGGACACCCAGTGCACCTGGTTCCTGCTTCTTCAGACCCACAGCTAATAAAGGGAGATATGCTTTAACATTGGACGGTCTTAATTGCTTCTATTAGAAATAACCATGTTTTTTTTAATGTTTATTTATTTTTGATAGACAGAGAGAGCATGAACAGGGGAGGGGGAGAGAGAGAGAGAGAGAGAGAGAGGGAGACCCCGAATCCAAAGCAGGCTCCAGGCTCCAAGCTGTCAGCACAGAGCCAGACACAGGCCTCGAACTCACAGACCGCGAGATCATGAGCTGAGCTGAAGTCGGACGCTCAACCGACTGAGCCACCCAGGCGCCCCAAAATAATCATGTTTTGAGAGAGCAATCTTTTTACAGAGATGAAGACCTTAAGCCTCACATCTTACAACCCAGAGATTCTTCTACCAGAAAACACAGCTGCTAGAAGACTCTCCAACCTCACTGGAAAGGCCCCTGTCAGGCACCACCAGCCAAATTCCAGGCAATAGACTCCAGGCCCACATGACGCACTGAAGACAGCACCGAACCCCGACTGGCCCTGCACACCCCCTGGTGGCCTGCGAGTAAAGACTTCCCGGATTTGAAGCAGGCAGCCCCTCATGACACGCTTCCCCCAGGTGACCGACCAGGACTATGTACCCTTTCTTGCTTTGGCTCCTTGTTTTATTTTCTCTCTCTTTTGGGGGCAAGACAGGGCTCCTATCCACGTTTCCTAATCTATT
Source organism: Felis catus (assembly GCF_018350175.1). Taxonomy (NCBI): domain Eukaryota; kingdom Metazoa; phylum Chordata; class Mammalia; order Carnivora; family Felidae; genus Felis; species Felis catus. The sequence continues at coordinate 115,187,730 of NC_058377.1, read as the reverse complement.
ACAAAAAGGGAAAACCTTTCTTACTGGTGGATCTGTCACCAGAAACTCCTATGTGTTCACAAAGTCTGAGACCTCTTGTTCTTACTTGCAACTAATTTCTCTTTAGTCCCAAAGGCCACTGCTGATTATCCACATAAGCCCACGGATGTTCCCTGCAGGCGAGACTAGGCCCAGGAAGACCTGGGACCTTGGTCCAGCTTCGCCCCGATCACAGCCTCGCGGCTCAGCCGAGTTCCTGCGTCTTTGCCCATCAGATAGCTTCCTGATCTAAGTGTGATCTCTCTGCCCACACGCAACAGACATACAAATGAATTTTCACATCTTTGCAAGGTTTTTAGAAAAGACACCTTGAGGAAGAGATGGCCTCACAGAGTGTCGTCCGGACTCCTCTGACCCATGGCTTGGAAGGATCAATCAGGAAATTGTGGCTAATGAACCTATCAATAACCAGGAGTCCTCAGCGCTCCCCCTGGTTTTGGTTTCGTGTGTGGCGGACAGTGGCATACGAATTTTAAGACAGCTGGCAAGTTGGAGGTCAATAGTTATTAGGCCATTTAACGGTCCCTGCTAACAACTACAACAAACGAGAAGCTTCCCATTGGCTTACCGCACTTAGGTGGAGGCATACCTGATTCAGTGTTGGCCTCCAGTGGGAGTGTCTTTCTTCCGTGGCTGGAACAGTGCTGATGAACACGTGGTCAGAAATCTCTCCCTGACATTGGGAGAACCGGCCAGCTCCACGGCCACAGCAGCGGCAGCCCAGCGGCCAAAGTACTTTTGGACGGCCACGTAGCCTCGATTAGGATCTGCTCGATGAGCAAGGTGTTTGTGCGAGAGCGAGTTCCACCCGCTGCAGGATAAATGCCTCTGGAGAAGTGGAAATGCACGGTCAGGGAACACCCGATCTCCCCGACGTTTCGTGGTCTTGATCTATTTAGCTGCCCGCCTTCCGGTCTGGGCCCCTCCTTTAGAATCTCCCTGCAAACAGGATTCGTCGCGTTACTTTGAATTCTGCTTTGCATAACTATTTCTGAACTTCGTACCTGCCGCCCGTCAAGCCTCTGCAAACAGGGCCGTGGCCAGACTCTGCACCCGGTCCTAAGGGTCGACCTGCTGCCAGCACGTGCACTGCCCCTTTGCAGACCTAAGGTCGGTCTGCAGCAGAACTGACCTACTGTCCTTGAGACCTGCAGACCGCAGCCCTCAAGGAGTGAAGGCCCAGACTCTCCCGGAAGAAAAGGCCTGACCACATTTGGAAACAGCTGCCGCAGACGCCAGCCAGTCTGCCCGGGGTCATGTCCACACACGACTGCGGGCCGGGCACCTGCTTCTCCGGCACCCAGCCCCCCTCCCTCTTCCCACGCCTTCACCTGGACGGGGAAGATGGTCTTTGGGCCTTTAGTCCGTCCTCTTCCCAGGTCGCCAGCTTCCTGAATAAAGCAACCTTTCCTTCCACACATCACTTCTCTCTCGAGTGCTCATTGTCAAACGGTGAGCAGCTGCACCTCACTGAGTTCGGAACCGGTTCTCTGTCCTGTAACAGGGCGACGCTGTCTCAGTGCTTGTGGGGGCAATGTCCATAGACTGCAGGGTCCACAGTCTCCAGCCTGTGCACCCGTCCTCTGACAGGGCACAGGGCTTCCCAACCACCCAGGGATAAAGCCACTAAATGCAGAAAAGTTGATCTGATTAACGATGCTTTCAAGAAAGATCTTGATGGGGCACCTGGGGGGCTCAGTCGGTTGAGCGTCTGACTTCGGCTCAGGTCCTGATCTCACAGTTTGTGAGTTTGAGCCCCGCGTTGGCCTCTGTGTTGACAGCTCGGAGCCTGGATCCTGCTTTGGATTCTGTGTCCCTCTCGCTCTCTGTCCCTCCCCCACTCACACTCTCACTCACTCTCTCTTGAAAATAAAATGAAAATGTTAAAAAAATTTAAAAAAAGAAAGAGCTTGATCAAAAGGGCGAAATGTTAAACAAAGGAAACCTCATTTTTTGTGTGTGATACTGATTTTTTTAATTTAATTTTTTTTTTTAATTTACATCCAAGTTAGCATACAGTGCAACAATGATTTCCAGGGTAGATTCCTTTAGCCCATCCCCCCTCCCACAACCCCTCCAGTAATCCTCAGTTTGTTCTCATTATTTATGAGTCTCTTCTGTTTTGTCCCCCTCCCTGTTTTTATATTCTTTTTGTTTCCCTTCTCTTATGTTCATCTGTTTTGTCTCTTAAAGTCCTCATATGAGTGAAGCATGTGATTTTTGTCTTTCTCTGACTAATTTCACTTAGCATAATACCCTCCAGTTCCATCCATGTAGTTGCAAATGGCAAGATTTCATCCTTTTTGGTTGCCCAGTAATACTCCATTGTATATATAGACCACATCTTCTTTATCCATTCATCCGTTGATGGACATTTGGGCTCTTTCCATCCTTTGGCTATGGTCGATAGCGCTGCTATAAACATTGGGGTGCCTGTGTCCCTTCGAAACAGCACACCTGTATCCCTTGGATAAATGCCTAGTAGTGCGATTGCTGGGTCGTAGGGTAGTTCTATTCTTAGTTTTTGAGGAACCCCCATACTGTTTTCCAGAGTGGCTGCACCAGCTTTCATTCTCAAAGGAAACCTCATTTAAAATGGAGTCGAGGGGCGCCTGGGTGGCGCAGTCGGTTAAGCGTCCGACTTCAGCCAGGTCACGATCTCGTGGTCCGGGAGTTCGAGCCCCGCGTCGGGCTCTGGACTGATGGCTCAGAGCCTGGAGCCTGCTTTGGATTCTGTGTCTCCCTCTCTCTCTGCCCCTCCCCCGTTCATGCTCTGTCTCTCTCTGTCCCAAAAATAAATAAAAACGTTGGAAAAAAAAATTAAAAAAATAAAAATTTAAAAAATAAATAAATAAATAAAATGGAGTCGAGTGGCACCTGGGTGGCTCTGTCGGTTAAGCGCTGACTTCAGCTCAGGTCATGATCTCGCGGTTCGTGGGTTCGAGCACCGTGTCGGGCTCTGTGTTGACCGCTCAGAGCCTGGAGCCTGCTTTGGATTCTGTGTCTCCCTCTCTCTCTCTGCCCCTCCCCCACTTGTGCTCCGTTTCTCTCTGTCTCTCAAAAATAAATAAACATTTAAAAAAATTTTTTTTAATAAAATGGAGTCAAGGAACCCAGAAGGGGGGCCGCTCATGCCCACCCCTCCATGCTGCAGCCTGCGAGACGGCGCAGGAGGAAGATAATCCTGACAGGAGAGAACGTTTCTCACACCGGGTCCGTGTCTTGCCTTTAGAAAAAGCTGGAAGGTCTCGCTGCGCCCAAAAACCACACACTGACCTCCACCCAGAGCCACCAGACACTGCGCAACCTGGGGCTCGTGTTCCAGTAACCGTCTGCCCACAGCAGCCCTGCCTGATTTGCCCTGAGCCCTGATGGCAGCGGACTTCCCTTCACTCTCGGACCTGCCTGCGGTTCGCCACAGCCCTCATGCCCCAGGTCACAATTCCTCTGCTTTACCAAATAAAGTCCTTTTGCTAAAATAACTGTCTATTTTATTTTTAAGATTGACAAGCACAAGCCCAATATTCAAATTCGGTTCCTTACAGTCCTTCCCTCCTGCTCAGGGCTCGTATCGTTAATTATGTTAGTCGCGCTTTCTTTTTGATGTTATGGGTCGATGTCACACACTGACTCAACCGGGTGCTGTTTAAAGTCCCCTCCACTGTGGCCATTCCCTGGGGATCCTCCAGCCCTGTGGCAGCTTCCATCCAACCCCCCCAATCTGCCAAGGCAGGTGCAGAAGTGGGGGCTCAGGTTGAGGGGGTGTCCCTCTGGCGTCGGCCTCTCCACACCAGAGAGCTGGGGAACAACAGAGTCACAGCACACAGTGAGGCCGCACACACGGTGTGGCTTTCCACGACGTCAGCTCCGTTCGCTCCTAAAGCGGGTTCAGGATGCCAAACTCAGTGACATATTCCACCGCGTGCTTAACTTGGCTTCTTATGCAGCACACGGAGCAGAACATAAGTCACACGACACAGAAACACCAAGGGTGGGAAGTCAGTCTGTGGGTGTGAAGCCGAGATCCGGCCACAGTCGGGTCCGGATCAGCTCTCGGCACCCACCGCATGTTACGATCAGGCTGCAGAGGGTCTAGTTCTGTTCGGAGATCCATCGGGCAGACCCTTCGGCAGCAGCCGCCTCTTTGAAGTGGTCAGACATAGAGGGGTTGTGTCTGAAGAGCCTGACGGTTTGCTGCAAAAACCATTCCTTTTTTTAGGGGCACCTGGGTGGCTCAGTGGGTTAAGTGGCCGACTTCAGCTCAGGTCATGAACTCGCAGCCCGTGAGTTCGAGCCCCACGTCGGGCCCTGTGCTGACAGCTCAGAGCCTGGAGTCTGCTTCGGATTCTGTGTCTCCCTCTCTCTGTGCCCCTCCCCCTCTCACACTCTGTGTCCGTCTCTCAAAAATAAAACAAATAAACATTAAAAGAAAAATTTTTAATTGTTCCTTTTTTAAAGGGATCTAATCAGTCTTGGGCCCCTGCAGACCCCCTCTGGTCCTGCTGGCCGTCAGTTCTGGGGCGTCATCAGCTGGTGCTGGTCTCACAGCTGCGGTGACCTAACTACTTGCATCACTGTTGGACACAGGCCCCTGCTTGACACGAGTGACTCCATCTTGCTCTCTACAAATACCTTGCACTGCTTCACCATCTGAACCAAGCGTGGCGTTTCCTTCTCTGTCCCTTTCTCCCTGGGCTGCCCCCAGTCTCTCTGCTCCTGGGGAGCCCCGGGTCTTCCCCCCAGAACACCTCTGGGAAGCAGCGTGATCTGCCTCTTACTCTGTGTGGGTGCAGGCCTGGTCATGTCAAAATCCTGCTCCTCTGTGCCCTTTTCAAGGAGAGAGACTGTGGGTGTTTGCTGAAGCTGAAAGCTGCCCTCTCCGCTGGACGCCCAGAAACCGGTGCCGCCCTCCCCACCCCTCCTCAGGCCTCCAGAGGGCAGAGCCACAGAGACGAGGGGAAAGACTTCAAAGCAAACACACAAACAACTGTTGCAATGGTTGACGCTGATCCTGGAGCCAGTACCCCAGTCTCGCGGCAGCCGGAAGCCAGTAGACAAAGGTTCCCTGTGTCTGAGCAGGTTCTGAGGGGCAGGAATCCATCCCAGCGGCCAGGGTTTCCACCTCGCCGGCCCCAAGGGGGCCCTTAGCCGGGAAGTCACGTGGGCTGGTAATCAGAAACAGAACAACAAACTGAAGCAACAGAATCCCTTGTTTTTAGTGACTAAGTTGTTTTTCCCCAAGGACTTCCCCATGTCCTAGTACTTAGAACCTCTTTGGATGTGAACCTAGGAGTCTTAGTTCAATTTCTTTAAGGCTTAGCTTACTGAGGGAAAGGATTAACTCCCAAATGAGAATTTCTCCTGTATACCGGATATTGGAAAAGGGTTTACATTCAATTCCGGGCATTTTGAACGCTGTTCTAGAATCTGAGCTTCTTCGTGCTGCCCTTAGGTCTAAAAGCAGAACTTCTGGGGCACCTGGGTAGCTCAGTTGTTCGGCTCTCGATCCCAGGGTCCTGAGGTGGGGACCTGGGTTGGGCTCCACACTGGGCATGAAGCCTACTTAAAAGTAAATAAATACAAATTAAAAATTAATATTGCAACTTCTGTTTCAATGCTCTGGATAATGACCAGAGGAAACATTTTCTAAAGGCCTGAGGTACAAGGAAAGCCATTTCCACTTCTAAGTCAGCACGGCTGCACGTAAACTGTGTTCAGACCAAAAGCCTGATTTAAGGCCTGCTGTGCGAGCATCGTACACCAGCTTTGGGAATGTGTGGCCTACAGGAAAGCCTTCTTGTCCTGAATGAGATTTTGGGGGTGATGGTGGGGTTCGTGGGGTCTGGAGCCAATGGCCAGGAAAAGATTCTTAAAGGCGTCTTTGGTGCAAAAAGGTGATTTTATTAAAGCACGGGGGACAGGACCTGGGGGCAGAAAGAGCTGTGTGTATTTGGGAGCTGGGGAGAGTTAAAGTCCAGGGGGAGTTTCCAGTGAGATTTTCATATGCTAAAGACAACTCAGGATCCCAGAGGCCTGGCTATTGTCAGGCTAAGGTGGTTTTTCCCCCTAGCAAAGTATTAGCATGAAGACAGGAAATTCCTGGAGGAATGTTCTACTCCGCAGGCCTCAAGTGTTGGTCAATGGGCTGCAGGTGATATGGAAATTGAGTTCTATCTGCCATTTCCTTCTGCCTTTGTTCCCCACATCACTTAAGACATCGATCAATGCCCCTGTTCCCTACAATTCTTGATGTTATAACCCGTGATTCCTGCCTGGATGCTGATCAGAAATCTTTCTGAATTTTTCCAAGATGTGAGACAGAGAACCCTGTGAAATATCTGTCCCTCCTCCCGAGCACTTCCTTCCCGGTGAAATCTGTCCCTCTTCCGGAGCACTTCCTTCCCTGTGAGGCATGCTTCCTGGACAGCTGGCCTAACCCGGGCTGGATGAAATGCTTTCTTCCCTGCAGCAGATTCTAAAACGCTTGTTCACTTTGTGTCAACAATAACACGGTGAACAATAACTTGGAGGGGGGTGGCAGGAAGGGAACTGGGGCCCAGAATACAATGTAAGTCTAAGGAGCAGACAGCTCTTGCCTAGGTCGGGGATTTAGGAAGCAAGGGCTCTGACACCAGCAGCCCTGGGAGAGTACCTACAGGGCTGATTTTGTGGGGAAGGTCTGGACCCATCCCCAGCAGGGGCAGCCTGGTCGGCCATGGGGTCGGCATCAGGTCTAAGTGGTTGAAGCGGGAGGGGAGGAGAGGTTTGGCCCGGGGTGGGGTGGGGGGAGGGGGGATGGCAGGAAACCCTCCAGAAAGAAGGGCCCCCAGCTTATCTCTTTGATGCACATGGAGAATTCTCCTGTAAGAACCGTAAGCATCTGAGATCACACACACTTGCAAGCTGGCAAAGGAGCCTGCCTGTTTCAGAGGACACACCCCCTGGATCAGTTCACTTCCTCCAGCAAGAGCAGCGGCCAAATGTCACCCACAGAGGGTCTGCAGAGGGCCAGGCCACACCTGCACAAAGCCAGGGTGCCCGGAGAGGAGGCCTGGATAGGGGAAGCCTGACTGTCTATACTGGATGCGACCTCTGCCCCAACAGAGACATTAGGAAAGCTACACTGGACCACAGATAAGCCCAGCCTCTGCTCCAGACAGCGACACCGACTCCATCCTCCAAGCAGGTTCAGGAGGAAAACTTCCAGGAAAGGACAGTCTGGAACCAGGGGATGAGCCACGGGACAGTGCCTACCAGCGCTTCCCCTCCAGCTGCCCCCCCCCCCCCCTGTCTAGAGCCTTGAGGTCCCCTACCCCAGTCTCACTCCACAGGCAGGTCCAGGGGCCTGCCTCCACCCCACCAGGCAACTCAAGCAAGGAGTGTAAGGTTCGCGACAAGTTTGGGGGAGTCGCCCTCCGGCTGCGGGGGCTCAGAACTGAGCGAAGTGCCTGGGGCCCCACGTACGCCGCTATTCTAAGCTGGGCTCTCTGCGGCTTCAGCCCACTCGCGTCCCTACACCTGCCTCCCCCTCCCCTCCCCGCCCCCGGTCTTGAGCTTTCAGTGTGTCTCACAAAAGGCTCTGCGGACAGCAGGGCTCATTTGACCCCTGAGCCCGTGCCCCTCACACTTAGTGCCTCAGCCTAGGCCTCCTGGGCTGCCCGTGTCCAGACCCCTCCCGCGCTCCCTGGCAGGAGCCGGCGGCCACCTGGGGGGATCCGAGAGGTGGGGAAGTTCGCTTGCGGTCACCGGGTTCCGACGCGGCAACAGCGCAGCCAGACCAAGTCCCCGCCCCGCGCCCCCGCCCCGCGAGCCCCGGCCCGGCCCCCGCCTCCCCGCACCCCCCGCGCCCCTTTTCCGTCCTCCGCCCCCTCCTGCGGTCTGGAGGGTCCGGATGGCCGCCCACCCGGGCTTCCCAGGAACCCTCCGGATAACCTCACCCCAGCCGGCCACCCCAGGGCACAGGGTCTCATCCCCAGCCGGGTGACCCAGGAAACATGCACACACACACACCCCACCCCACCCCCACGCCCCCAGCACACCGCGGGAGCCGCTCCCTCGGACGGTTCCAGGGTCCTCTGCTGCCCGCCGGGTGCACACCCTCAACCCGGGCTCGGCACCCATCGCCACCCCTCCCGCAAGAGCAGCGCGGAGGGCCTGACTCCTCGGCCGCGCATGGGCCTGCGACGCCACCTGGTGGCCGCCTGGGCAAAGTGCGACCGCAGGGAGGCGGCGAGAGGGGCACGGAGCCGCGGAGAGAGGAGGGTGTCTCCCCCAGAGGACCCGTCACCAGGTTGCTGCCATCGGCCCCCCGATGGCGGCACTGGCTTAACCCGAAGTCTGATCCCGATCGGTCCCTATCGCATTTCTGATCAGACTAAAGCACAAATTAGGACACGCTGTAACCAGGGGATGGGGAGGAGAGGCGCTGGACCCAAACCTGAGGGATTTTGTTTTAACCTGAGGCAGTGGAGTTAGCCCGGTGCAGATGGACACAGACGCACAGGTGTGGCGGGAGGAACATGTGGCTGAGCGTGAATAAAAAAATAAGTCCCAAGAGAAATTTTTTAAATAACTTGAACTAAATTAAAAGGAAAACACAACTTACCAAAATGTTTGGGATGCAGCAGTGCTTACAGGGAAATCAATAGAATTAAAAGAAGAAATTAGAAATTAATTAGAAAGAAGAAAGACCTCGTGGCGCCTGGGTGGCTCAGTCACTTAAGTCTCCCACTTAAGTCATGACCTCACAGTTCATGAGTTCTAGCCCCTGGCATCCGCTCTGTGCTGACAGCTTGGAGCCTGGAACCTGCTTCAGATTCTGTGTCACCATCTTTCTCTGCCCCTTCCCTGCCTCTCAAAAATAAACGTTAACATTTTTTTAAAAAAAGCCTTAGGAATCTTAGGAAACTAGAGAAAGCAGCAAAGAGGCCTAAAGCAAACAGAAGGGAAAAAATAATAAAAATGAGAGCAGAAATCAATGAAATTGAAACCAGGAAGCAATAGGGAAAAAAACAATGAAACCAAAAGCTGTTTATATGAGGGACAAAGTCAATGAAATTGATAAACTGCTAGCCAGGCTAATAAAAACTGAAAAGAGAAAACAGATTACTACAATGAGAAATGGAAAAGGAGCCATCAGTACAGATCCCACTGACATTAGAGGGATAATAGAGGAATACTATGAACACAAATTTGATAACTTAGATGAAACGGCCCAATTCCTTGAAAGACACAGACTACAAAAACCCACATAAGGAGAAATAGGTAAACTAAATAGGTCTATGTTTATTGATAAAATTAAATCGATAATTAATAATATTCCAAACAAGAAACCACCAGGCACAGATGGCTTCACTGGTGAATTGTACCAAATATTTGAAGCAAAAAAAGATGATACCAATTCTCTGCAATATTTTCCAGAAAATAGAAACAGAAAGAATCCTTCTCAATTCATTCTGAGTCAGCATTACCCTGACAAAACCACAACCAGATAGACATGAAAAGAAAAGGAAATTGCAGATCAAATATCTCTTGAGCACAAAAGCAAAAATCCTCAACAAATTATTAGCAAGTCCAATCCAACAATGAATTATACACCACAAAAGAAGTATATTCTGGTAACCAGTGGGATTTATTCTAGGTGTGCAAGGCTGGTTCAATATTTTAAAAATCAACTAGTATAATCTATCATATATGCCGGCTAAGGTAGAAAATATAATCTTATCAATTGATGTTGAAAAAACATTTGATCAAAAGAGCTTTCTTAAAAAGCATTTTAATCATGGGAATGCAAGCTGGTGCAGCCACTCTGGAAAACAGTATGGAGGTTCCTCAAAAATCTAAAAGTAGAACTACCCTATGACCCAAAAGTTGCACTACTAGGCATTTATCCACAGGACATAGGTGTGATGTTTTGAAGGGACACATGCACCCCCACGTTTATAGCAACACTATCAACAATAGCCAAAGTATGGGAAGAGCCCAAATGTCCATTGATGGATGAATGGATAAAGAAGAGATGGTATATATATATATGTATATACACACACACACACACACACACACACACAATGGAGTATTACTCGGCAATCAAAAAGAATGAAATCTAGGGGCGCCTGAGTGGCTCAGTCAGTAAAGCATCAGACTTTGGCTCAGGTCATGATCTCATGGTTCATGAGTTTTAGCCCTGCATCGGGCTCTGTGCTGATAGCTCGGAGCCTGGAGCCTGCTTCAGATTCTGTCTCCCTCGCTCTCTGCCCCTCCCCCACTCGTGCTCTGTCTCTCTCTCTCTCTGTGTCGAAAATAAAAACATTTAAAAAAAAAAAGAATGAAATCTTGCCATTTGCAAGATTTGCAAATGGATGGAACTGGAGGGTATTATGCTAGGTGAAATTAGTCAGAGAAAGACAAAAACCATATTTCATTCATATGAGGACTTTAAGAGACAAAACAGATGAATATGAGGGAAGGGAAACAAAAATAATATAAAAACAGGGAGGGGACAAAACAGAAGAGACTCATAAATATGTAGAACAAACTGAGGGTTACTGGAGGGGGATGGACTAAATGGGTAAGGGGCACTAAGGAATCTACTCCTGAAATCATTGTTGCACTATATGCTAACTAATTTGGATGTAAATTAAAAAAAAATAAAAAAAATTAAATTAAAAAAAGCATTTTAGTCAAATTCATGATTAAAACACTCAACTAATTAGGGGCGCCTGGGTGGCTCAGTTGGTTGAGCATCTGACTTCGGCTCAGGTCATGATCTCATGGTCTGTGAGTTCTAGCCCTTCGTCAGGCTCTGGGCTGACAGCTCAGAGCCTGGAGTCTGTTTCAGATTCTGTGTCTCCCTCTCTCTCTGCCCCTCCCTGCTCGTGCTCTGTCACTTTCTGCCTCAAAATAAATATATGTTAAAAAAAAATTAAACCTCTCAACTAACTAGGAATAGAGGGGGATTTCTTCAACTTGATTAACAATCATCTACCAAAAAATGTACAATTAACAAATTTCTTAATTGTGAGGAACTAGACGCTCTCTCCTTAAAATCAGGAACAAGGCAAGGGTGTCCCCTCTCACCAGGGCCACTAAACAGCATACTGGGAATCTAGGGTGTGAAATAAGACAAGAAAAGTAAATAAAATATGTGCAGACTGGGAAGGAAACAATAAAACTATCTTTGTTCACAGATGACATAACTGTTTATGTAGGAAACCCAAAGAATTAACAACAAAATTCCTGGAATTAATAAAAAATTGTTGTGAGGTTGCAGGATACAAAGTTAATATACAAAAGTCAATTGCTTTCCTATATATCAGCAATGAACAATGGAAATCTGACATTTAAAACACAATACCATTGGGGAGCCTGGGTGGCTCAGTCGGTTGAGCATTTGACTCTTGATTTCAGCTCAGGTCGTGATACCAGGGTCCTCATATAGAGCCCCAAGTGAGGCTCTGTGCTGAGTGTGGAGCCTGCTTAAGATTCTCTCTCCATCCCTCTGCCCTGCTTCCCTGCTTGCTCTTTCTCTTTCTCTCTCCCTAAAATAAAAAAAAAAATAAAAATAAAAACACAATACCGTTTACATTAGCCCTGTAAAAAATGAAACACTTAGGTATAAGCCTAACAAAACACGTACAAGACCTACATGAGTAAAACAACAAAATGTTGATGAAAGAAATCAAAGTTCTAAATGAATGGAGACTCTGTGCTCATTGAGAGGAACTCAATACATTTAAGATGTCAGTTCCTCCCAGCTTGATCTATACATTCGATGTAATTCCAATTTAAACCCTAGCAAGTTATTTTGTAGATGTTAACAAAGTGACGCTAAAGTTTATATGAAAAGGCAAAGGCCAGAAATTGACAACACCATACTGAAAAGAATAACGAGATTAGAGGACTGACACTATATGACTTCCTAGAAAGTTACAGCCTGGTGTTGACAAAAGACTAGACAAATAGATCAATGGAACATAACAAAGAGCCCAGAAATAGATCCATACAGATACAGATCTTTGACAAAGGAGCAAAGGCAACACAATGGAGAAGGACAGTCTTTCTGACAAATGGTGGTGGAAAAGCTGAACATCCATAAACCAAACAAATAAGCCTAGACACAGACTAAAATTAACTAAAAAATTGGTCATAGACTTAAATATAAATTGCAAAGCTTTAAGACTTCTGGGAGATAACAGAGGAGAAAATCTAAGTCAGCTTGGATTTGGCAATGATTTTTTTTTTAATTTTTTTTTTCAACGTTTATTTATTTTGGGGACAGAGAGAGACAGAGCATGAACGGGGGAGGGGCAGAGAGAGAGGGAGACACAGAATCGGAAACAGGCTCCAGGCTCTGAGCCATCAGCCCAGAGCCCGATGTGGGGCTCAAACTCACGGACCGCGAGATCGTGACCTGGCTGAAGTCGGACGCTTAACCGACTGCGCCACCCAGGCACCCCAGCAATGATTTTTTAGATAAGAAAATCCATGAATGAAAAAATTGTTAAGCTGGACTTCATTAAAATTTTTAAATTTTGCTCTGCTAAATATACTAGCAAAACAGTAAAAAAGACAAGCCACAGATTAGAAGAAATATTTCTAAAAACATATATCAAATTTAGGACTATATCTAAAATACACAAGGAACTCTCAAAAATCAACAATAAGAAAACAATTTTAAAATGGGCAAATGGGCAAGAGATCTGAAGAGACACGTCACCAAATATGTACAGATGTCAAATAAGAATTTGAAAAGATACTCAGCACCATGTATCATTAGGGAGTTACAAATTAAAATAATGAGATATCAATACAATGACTAAAATCCTAAAAGCTGACAACGCCAAATGCTGGCAAGGATGTGGAAGTAAAGGCAGTCTCATTCATCGCTGGAGGGAATGCAAATTGATGCAGCCATGTTAGAAGACATCTGGCAGTTTTTTCCCAAGCTAAATGTAGTCTTTGTAAAGATTCTATCTTTCTTTCTTTCTTGAGAGAGAGAGAGCATACACACAAGCAGGGGAGAGAGGCAGAGGGGGAGAGAGAGAGAGAGAGAGAGAGAGAGAGAGAGAGAGAGAGAGAGAGAGAGAGAGAGAGAGAGAGAGAATCTTAACCAGGCTCCACGCTCAGTGTTGAGCTGGACTCGGGGCTCAATCTGAGGACCCTGGGATCACGAACTTGAAAGGGCGGGCCTACATCGGCCAACTCCATCTTGTTCTGTGTCCTTCACCTTGACCACGCCTCCTCCCCTTGAGTAACCTCCCGCTCATCTGCCTAACAGGACTCCGACCCTTCCCCAGCCAATCGGCTGAGGCCACAGCCATTACCTCACCAACTGCTCCTAGGCCCCAATAAAACCTTTGTCCTTTTGAAACTCTCTCCCCGGTATCTCACCGCTGCCTCGGTGCAGGTAGGGGATTGAGCTCGAGCTAGCTCGAATAAGGCCCATTTGCTTTTGCATCGGACTCGGCTCCCTAGGGGTCTTTGGGGATCATGAATTCTGGGCATAACAACCTGAGCTGAAATCAAGAATTGGAAACTTAACAAGTTGAGCCCCCCAGACGCCCCCCAAAGCTAAACACAGTCTTGCTATATGACCCAGTAATTGCACTCCTGGGTGTTTATCCAATCGAGTTGAAAACTTATGTCCACGCAAAAACTTGCACACAAATGTCTGTAGCAACTTTATTCGTGATTACCAAAAACTGGGAGCGAGGAACAACCAAGATGTCTTTCACGGGTGAATGGCCAAACTGGTACATTCATACAATGGAATATTATTCAGTGATTAAAAAGAAAATAATTACCAAAACACAAAAAGACATGGATGAACCATAAATGCATGTTGCCGAGAGAAGCCAGTTGGAAAGACCCCAACTATACGACATTCTGATAAGGGGAAATAAGGAGACAGTAAAGACCAGTGTCTGCCAGGGACACAGAAGGAGGTGGATGAGATGACTGGGGGAAGCACAGGGTGTGGAGGATGTTGACGCTGTTCTGAACGCTACTGTAATGGTAGATTTGTCAACGTGCATGGAACTCAACACAGAGTAAACCTAATGTTCGCGAATTAAAGAAAGATAATTTCGGACGTCGGGGACCCAGGAAGGGATGCAGACTGTGGCCAGACTCTCGGGGTGTTACAAATGCGTGAAACCCCCTCACTGAAGGGGCGGGAGTCCGTAAGACTCAAGGCAGGGCACCTGCCCGCGAGCGCCGGGCTCTAGTTGACGAAGTTGTTCCCGGCGGGGTCAGGTGACCAGTTCTGATCCTGCGGCCCGCGTCCTGGAGTGAACAACTGAGTACGAGGCCGGCGGCCGGTGGGAACCCCGTGCGGTCTCACCACTGAGTGGGAGGTTACAGGGGATCGGGTGGAGGATAGGCCCTGGGGTAACGGGTGGTGGTCGGAGACGTAGTAAGAACTCGTGTTTAGCTTAACGTAGGTACAGCTGGCTGCACAGAGAAACATTAACAGGCTCGTGTATATACAATTGGTCTAGGCATATATTTCTTTGCCTTGTCTGCTAAGGGGGCACTAAGAAACAATACTCCAGCAGCAATAAACACACCTACATCTCAGATTTTGGTTCCTATGACCATTCTCTACTATACTGCTACGTTTAAAACACACAGCTTGATATGTTTTAATGAGTGTGCAGACAACTTAAATATGGAAGGTGAGTTGGGGGAGGGAAGGGGCAAGAACGAGAGGGGGTGGGTGAGGACATTTGAAGATGGGGGCATTGTCCACAGGGTAGGCGACGGAATGCTGTAATCGTGGGATGTGGCCAGCTTGATTCTGTGCCCCAACATTAAAATAAAAGGACAGAAAAGGAAGGGCGTGTGCATGTTACACCCAAATTGCAACTTCCCACACAATTTGTTCGGGATGAGGTGGGGTCCACGTCCCCTCTGCTCAAACCTGGGTGGCCTGTGACAGCATGTGGCAGAACTACTGTGTGGTGACCCATCGGGCGCTTTGCCCCTTTGCTGGAGCTCAGAGGCCACCTCCTGGAAGTGGCTATGTCCAGATGCTCCGGTGAACCAGACTGGCTGAGCCAAGCCGTCTCCACCAAGGCACCAACACGAGATGACTGCAGCCCAGCCATCAGTCACCCCAGCCCTTCGCATCTTCCCACCACATCATCAAGCAGAGAAAAGCTGTCCCATGAGGCCCTGTCTAAATTCCTGACCCGCAGAATCCATGAACACAATAAGTAGGCCTTGTTTCACACCACTAATGTTGGGGTGGTTGGTTACACAGCAACACAAAACTGGAACAGGTGCAGGAAGGGGTAAAGGGAGAAGGGTCGGGCTGGCCGCTGGGCGGGTCAGAATGGCCCAGGCAAGAATTGGAACCAAGTGCACAAAGTTCACCATCAGCTCAGCGGGAGCCGCACGCCAGACCCCAGCACTCAAGTCCACAGTGGACGTGGAAGACGTACGTTGCGCACCCCTCCTGACTCTTCCAGTGTGCCCTGCCCCATCTGTCTGTGCAACTTCTCTCCGTGTTCGCTCTGCATTCGCTGGAAGTCACCACCAGGCCCCTCTGCCGCCCACCCACATGGAAGCCTGGTTAAGACTCTGGCCCTGCAGGATGAAGCCACGTGCTTTGGAGACCCTCCTCTGTCTCACTTCCGTGGCAAGGCCCACACACCCACTCCTGCCCCCCTCACCCATCACCATTACCTACCACCTGTCTCTCTCCCAAACTTCTTTTCCTCCACTTGGAGCCCCGTTCCTTCTGGCTGCACTGTTTTCTAGAGGCTGGCTCCAACTCCAAGACCAGGCTGTACCCCTATCCCCAGCTTTCCCCCACATTCCCCAAGCCCTGGTGCCCCCCATTTCCTGTCCATGAGTCCTCTATTGCCTGTGTCCCGACTGTCCCCCAACCCACACAGCCTGCGCCTTCCACTGCCTCCGTCCCTACACACCCTGGTCCCCACCCCCGCGTAACCACGTCCACATCCTCCAGGGCTCTGTGTCTCCCCTACCCTGCACCTCTACACTTCCCGCGTCCCCCTGACTCTGCAGCCCGTCTCTCGAGCAACACCGGTCCTCGGTCCTCTGCATGTCCCCTGCCTCTATGCCCGCCCCCGTCCCCACCCACCAACACCCCTGGCCCCGGCCTCTGCACCTCCCCATCCCCCGTCCCTGCTTCCCGCGTCCTTCGCACCACATTGTCCCTTGGACACCGCCTGACCTCTGTCCCGTGTCCCCGCGTCCTTCGCGCACCCCCCCCCCGGACCCTCGTTGCCCTGTCCCCCGCACCTCCCCGTCCTCCGTGAACCCCTCCCGGGGCCCCGTCCCCGGGCCTCCGCACCTCCGGCCCCCCGCGCCCGGGAGCTGCGCGGGCCGGCGCGCCCAGGTGGATGCGCGCGCGTTGCGTGGAGACGGGCGGCGGGCACACCCTAACCCGCCGGCCCCGCCCCCCGCGCCGCCGATTGGCTCCCCGCGGGCCGGCCGGGCCCCGGTTGGCTCGCGCCGCGCGGCCGCCGGGCCCGTTTCACGGTGGGTAGCACCGCAGCGTGGATGCTGCTGGGTCCCGCCGCGGCCCCCAGGAGCGTGGAGCCCGAGCGGCCGGGCGGGGCCGGGCGGGGGCACCGCCGGGAGCCGCTCCGCCGCCCACCCCGGGCCCGCGGCCGGGGGGCGGGGGGCAGCCTGGGGTCGCGGCCGCTCGGTGTGGCCGCGGGCGGCGGACAAAGGGCCATGCGGGGCCGGGGGCCGCGGCGCGGGGCGCGCGGGAACCGGGGGCCGCAGCGGTGCCGCTGAGCGCGGCCCGAGGCGGGGCGGGGCCGGGCGCGATGCCGTGGTTCCCGGTGAAGAAGATCCGCAAACAGATCAAGCTGCTGCTGCTGCTGGTGCTGGTCACCTGCGCCGCGTGGCTCACGTACGTGCACCTGAGCCTGGTGCGCCAGGGCCGCGCGCTGCGCCAGCGCCTGGGCTACGGGCGAGGTACGGGGGCGCGTCCGGGGGCGGGGGGCGGGGGCACCCCGAGGAGCGCTTGGGGGGCCGGGCCTCCGCACCGCGCCCGGAGACCCCGGCCGCCCGCCCTTCCCGGCTCTGCGGTATTTGGGCAGGGGGCGCGGTTCGGCCGGGCCCGGAGCCCAATGACGTCAGCAGTGACGCCCGCGACCCACTTGGGGAGCGTCCCCGAACCTGGGCCGACTCCGGGATGTGACCTGGAGCCAGCAGTGACGGGGTGAACAGCGGGCTCTCAGGGAGATCGCCCGCAGGCCCTGCAGCTTTTCAGGAAGGCCTCGCACCCCCACCGCTTGTCTCCTCAGTTTACCCGTCTGCTGGGGGAGAGAGGAGGGAGGGGTCCAGCCTCCCCCCGGGGTGGGGGTCGGGGAGGGTTAGGAGGGAGCTGACTGGTGCAGTTGGAAGGCTTCCTGAGGGGTGCCCTAACTAACCCTGTGACAAGGGGCAGGCTTTTGTGGTGGGGGTGGGGGTGGGGAAGCACAGTGATGGGGGTCCAGCCTGGGGACCCCTGAACTGCCTGGAGTAAACTTTCCCAGGCTCCTCCAGCTCACACTCCGGTGAAGACAATAAACCCACAAAGCAAATCAGTTCCTGGTGAGTGTGGTGCGAAAGAGCCAGGGCAGGGGGGTCTGGATGGCCCCTTGAAGGTGGTGCTGCCCGCCCACGACATCTGGGGGGAGAGTGTGCCTGGCAGGAGGGATGAGCCTGTGACAACCTGGTGGGAAGGGGAGAAGCAGGGAGCCTGGAACCTGGGGAAGGGGGAGGGCATGGGAGAGAGGGAAGCACCTCAGGGCACGAGTAACACTCCCCCCCCCCCCCCCCCACACACACCTTAAACCTCCCAGCAGAGGCCGGAGCAGAAGCCTCCTCTGCCCAGGCAGGGGCTGCCCCTACCCCTTCTTAGGAAGTGTGGTGCTGGGTGCCCTTAGGGTGAGAGGTCAGGGGTGTGGGTCCCGCTTCCTCACCCTCTTCCTAACAGTGACTTTGGCCCACGGCACCCAGGGCCACTCCACTGAGGGCCTCCCTGCTCGGTCCCCTTCTGCCTCCTTTCCATGTGCCTGGACACCTGGCTCCACAGACCTCCCAGGCCAGGGGTGTGGAGCTTGTCCCAACCCCCCAGAGTCTACACCCCTCATAGCCACCACACCCATGAGGGGTCCCCAGCACAGCTCAGTCCCTAAAAGAAGCCCCCCTCCCCAGCTATCAGCAAATAAGGCAGGATCCCAGATCGTGACCCAGTGACACAGAAGAAAACCCACCCCCCCTCCCCAGCCACCTCTGTGGCTTTCTGAGCAACCGCAGTCTTCACCAACTGACTTCCTGAGTAGCTGGGGAGTCTAGCTCAGCAACTGGGAGGGAGTAGAAGTGTGGGAACCCCATTTCTGAGGGCCTCTCTGCTCTCAGCTGGACCAGCAGACTGCCCTTATGACTCCTGGGTGAGCAGGAGCTGTTCAGCGTCCTGGAAGGTCAAACTCTCATGGGGCACCTTCCAGGAAAGCCCCAGCCCATGGGTCCTGGCTCTGGGCTGCAGCCTCTTCGTCCAGCCACCTGGGCTCCCACCGGGGTAAGGCTTGTGAGAAGCGGAGCAGCTGGACACGCCCGAGGACTTTTTGACTGTTGGCTCAGTGCTGTCTTCACTTCCAGCTGGGGAGGCAGCACTGGAGCGGGACAGGGGGTCTACCTTCCTGGTATCCTGCAGGGTACCCATGTGGCAGGAGCCCTCTGGGGATCTCACTGTGCTGGACAGTGGTGGAAGCCTGGGCTGGGACCCCACCACAGAAGGCTCCTGGTACCCATGGATTTAGCTTGGTGGGCAGGGAGCATAGGGCCAGGCTGGGGGGATTTGGCCAGGAGCCTCTTAGGGGCTCACCTCCCAGCTGGACAGAGGACAGTGGGGGAGGAACCCAGAAGAAGGAGCAGGTGGGCAAGTACCACAGGGGTCCTATAGGCAGGAGACTAAGGTCAGCTCCCCTCCCCCGGAGAAGGGACTCAGGCCAATTGTGTCCACACAGGAATCTGTGGGTCTGGATTGAAGGATGGGCATGAATGTCGAAATTCTGCCTTGCCCTGGAGCAGAGGGGGTGCTCCTGGATTGGGTATCCCTGGCTGGGAGCACAGGGCTGGGGGCAGAGGTGGGATATAATAAAGCCTCCCAGAAGAGCCTTGAGTCCCAAGGTGTGGCACACCCCTCCCCCCAGAGGACAGGGTAGGATGTTCAGGTCCACAGCTTAGGCAAGAAGCCTGGGAATTTGAGGGAGTTAGGGGCATGGGGATGGTCGGCCCTAGGATAGGGGTTGTTTATATAAGGGTGCCAAGCTCTGGAGAGAGCCACAGACAGACCTAGGAGGGGTTCCTCAGGGTCACAGTCGCTGGAGCCACGTTGGCCCCCGGCCCCCCAGCAGCCAGACCAGCATGTCTGTTCCTCTTCTGTCCAGGCTGGTGCCAGGACTCCTCTGGTCCTGAACCCCTCTCAAGGCCAGCAGGTGGCACATGTGCTGTGAGCAGGGGCTGGCTTAGCCTGAACACAAAAGCACCAGCTTTCCAATAACAAGCGCTAGCACTAACCCTTAGCACGCAGTTCTGATGAGGGAGGGAGACACGGAACCCTCAGGACGAGGGAAAAGTGCTGAGGGCGCAGTGCAGTAGTCCTGGGGGCCTTCCCGGAGGCAGAGCCGCGGTGAGGATGGCCAGATAAGTGTGTATGTATATGCATTAGCAAATGCACACACATGACTCTGCTCCCTGGCACCAGTCAGGGGGCTAGGAAAAGCCAGCTGGAGGGCTTGAGAGGGGGCTGCCCACCCCAGAGGCGGAATGTGGAAGAAGGACCCAGAGAGCAATTGCACAGCCACGGGTGGGGCCCTGGGCAGCACGGGGAGCAGACTGAAGTGCGAAGGCTTCAGCAGGAGACACTGCTGTCCCCGCCTGACCCCCAGCGGCAGGGGCCGCCTCGGAGAGAGCCTGGGCCCCAGTCATGCCCCACGTGCCGCCCACAGATGGTGAGAAGCTGAGCGGTGTGACGGAGGGCAGGGGCGTCCGGGCTGCGCTGTCCACACAGAGGGCGGAGGACTCCAGCGAGAGTCGGGAGGAGGAGCAGGTGGTGAGCAGGGCTGTGGGAAAGAACACGTGTGTGCGGCACACACACGTCCCTGAGGCCACTAGTGTGCCAGTGGCCTCGGGACCTGTGGGCTGGGTGGATGGAGGACGCGGGTGCAGGCACGGAGCACAGCCCAGCCTGCAGTTCACGTCCGGCGGGCATGGGTGCACGAGCGTGCCGGCCAGTGCTTGCCTGGGCAGGTGTGGTGAGGGTCCTCTGGGTGTGTGTGGTTGGGGTACCATGGGTTCGGGACTTTATGGCTGGATGTGTGCAGGGGAGTCCTTGTGAAGTGTGTCCCGGTGTGTGGGGGGGGTGGGGGGGTGACCCCTCCCTGTCTTCCCATTGCTCTGTTTTGACCCTGGTGCCTTTTCTGTCCTGTAGCCAGAAGGACGGGACCCAAACATGCTGTTTCCTGTGGGGGTTGGAAAGCCACCCCCTCTGAACCTCACCCATCAGGTTCCCCCGTGGTGGGAAGAGGTGAGCTCTGCTTGGCTTGTGATGAGCTTCAGGGGAGGGCTGGGGGGGGGGGTGCTGTGCAGAAGGTAAGGCCCACCTCCCGCCCCCCCAGTACAAGGGGCAGGTGAACCTGCATGTGTTTGAGGACTGGTGCGGAGGCGCCGTGGGCCATCTGAGGAGGAACCTGCACTTCCCGCTGTTTCCGCACGTGAGTGCCAGTGGTAGCGAGCTGGCAGGGGGTGGGGGGCAGGGCAGGACAGGGAAAGGCTTTGACGTCAGAGGCCACTGTCCCCCCAGACTCGCACCACCGTGAAGAAGTTGGCTGTGTCCCCCAAGTGGAAGAACTACGGACTACGGATTTTCGGCTTCATCCACCCGGCGAGAGATGGTGCGGGGGTGGGGATGTGCCAGGGAGGGGGCAGCAGGAAGGGCCCCACACCACCCCCCTGAGCCCCTGTCCTGTGGCCTAGGAGACGTCCAGTTCTCTGTGGCTTCGGATGACAACTCTGAGTTCTGGCTGAGCCCAAATGAGAGCCCGGCGGGTGCCCAGCTGGTGGCCTTTGTGGGCAAGGTACCCTTAACCCCACAGCCCTCCCACCCCAGCCCCTCCACCCACACCCCTATCTGTCTTCACTGGGCCTCCTCCGCCTCCGTCACCTGTCTCCTCCAGCTTCTGAGGGACGGGGACTGGATGAGGCTGGTGCCCCCAAGGAGAGGGTGAACCCCCCCACCCTTCTGTATCGCTTCCCAGACTGGCTCAGAGTGGACAGCACCTGGGGAATTCACCAAGTTCAGCTCGCAGGTGTCCAAGCCCAAGCGGTGAGTGACTGGGAGCGTGTGTGCACCGGGGTGTATTGGGGGGCGGGGGGAACATGCACCAGCACACAGGAAACCACTGCACCTGTACTGTCGTGGCCACACTGCCATCGCCCCGAGGGACCGCCCCTGAGCACCCCACCTTTTCTGGGGTTTCTGTTTGGGGCTCCTGGAGCATGGTAGGAGCATGTCCCCCTGACCGCTTATGTCCCCAGGCTCATGGCCTCCCGGAGGTACTACTTTGAGCTGCTGCACAAGCAGGACGACCGAGGCTCAGACCACGTGGAAGTGGGCGTGAGTGTGGCCTGCCATCCATGGGCTTCTGGAGAATCCACGTCCCTTCCCCTGCTCTCTCTGCTCCCAACACTCCCTGCAGGACAATGGTGTGGGTCCTGCCCCCTCACCCCAGGAGTTCCCATCTAGTTAGCAAAGCAGACACTCAGGGACGGGGGGGTCCAAGATCAACTCTGCCCAGGGAGGCTTCATGGAGAAGTGGTGCTTGAGTAGAGTCTTGAGAGATGAGACATTCGTAGGGAGATCCAGTGAGGAGAGAATTGGGGTGCCTCAGGTGAACTCCAGATCTCAAGAACAGCAGAGGAACAGCAGAGTTCTTCCAGAACTCCAGAGGATCCAGTGGCCAGGCAGGGCCTGCAACGTGAACCCTGGACAGCCCAAAGCAATTGGGTTTGCATTTCAGGAAAAACCCTTTGGCCACTGCTGCAGAGAGCCTGGGCGGGGGCGGATCTTTTAGACATGGTCCCTGAAGCAGGGAGGTGGGGCCTGAGCCTGGCTAGGGGAGATGGGGCATTTGTCGACTGTGTGTGCTAGGCATCAACCCAGCTCAGCTGGCAGGGAGTCCAGGCTGGAAACGCAGGCTTGGGGTGATCTTGTGGAAGCCAAGGGGGTGCCAAGAAGACCCAGAATGAGCTAGGAAGGGAGAGGGCCTGAAACAGCTCCCAGGAACCCCAACTTGAGGGAGGGAGGAACCGAGTCTGCAAAGGAGGAGACTGAGAAGGAGCTGCCACAGGAATGGGGAAACAGGGAGGGTGAGGTCCAGTGAGGCGAGGGGTAGGGGCCTCTAGAAGGCTAGCTGTGACCGCCAGGCAGGCGATGGCTGCAGCATGGGGAAGGAGGCGGTGGCAAAGCCATAACCAGCGGGCAAGGAAGTGCTTAGGGTGTCAGGAAAGGCCTGGAGGGAGCATGGGAGGGGGGTGTCCCATCCACCAAGAACCCCTCTGCCATCCAACCTCCAAGCTTCCTGTGCCCTCGAAGGGGCTGTCCCCACCTGCTCCCCGTGCCCACGTTCAGAAAAGACCCGTTCCTCTCCAGCTCCAGGACCACAGAGCTTTGGTCCTGACCGCTCTCTCCCTTCCCTAGTGGCGAGCCTTCCTGCCAGGCCTGAAGTTTGAGGTCATAGGCTCTGCTCACATCTCCCTGTACACAGGTGTGGAGCCCAGTGCCTCTTTGGGGAGGGGGGTGGGCTCCTGATCTGCGGTCTCTTTGGGGTGGTCTCTGGATGTGGGTGGGGAGGGGTGAGGAGTGGTCCTTGGGTACTCCTGAGGACCCCACACACACATTCCTCTGTCCCCAGATGAATCGTCCCTGAAGATGGACCACGTGGCCCATGTCCCGCAGTCTCCAGCCAGCCACGTGGGGGGGCGCCTGCCACAGGAGGAGCCCAGAGCTGACATGCTGCGCCCAGACCCCCGAGACACCTTCTTCCTCAGTGAGAGGGGACCGTGGAGGGGGGGGGGGCAGGGATACCCAGCCTGCCACTCTGTGACCACTCCTCCCACAGCACCTCGGGTGGAGCCTTCGAGTCTGGAGAACGTGCTGGAGCCCTGCGCCTACGCCCCCACCTATGTTGTCAAGGACTTTCCAATCGCGAGATACCAGGGGCTGCAGTTTGTAAGTGCCCCTCACCAAGACCTTCCCTGAGGCCCCGGCCTCCCGCCCAGGGTCCCCTGAGCCCTCTGCCCCGCCCACAGGTGTACCTGTCCTTTGTCTACCCCAATGACCACACGCGCCTCACGCACATGGAGACGGAAAACAAGTGCTTCTACCGAGAGTCGCCGCTGTACTTGGAGAGGTGGGCGGGGCAGGCAAGGGATGGGGCGGGGGGGGGGGGGGGCAGCGGCCAGTAGGGGGGGTCCTCTCTGATGCCCCTCACCGCCCCAGGTTTGGGTTCTATAAATACATGAAGATGGACAGGGAGGAGGGAGAGGAAGACGAGGAGGAAGAGGTGCAGCGCCGAGCCTTCCTCTTTCTCAACCCGGATGGTGAGTACCGCCCCCCGCGCGCGCGCCCCCCAGCCTGTGCCCACCTGGGCGTGGAGTGACCCCCGCGCGCCCCCCAGCGTGTGCCCACCTGGGCGTGGAGTGCGCCCCCCCAGCCTGTGCCCACCTGGGCGTGGAGTGCGCCCCCCCCAGCCTGTGCCCACCTGGGCTGCTTCCCGCAGACTTCCTGGACGATGAGGAAGAGGGGGAGCTGCTAGACAGCCTGGAGCCCACGGAGGCGTCCCCCCTGCAGAGCCGCCGCCACCTCCCCCTGCCCGCGGCCCCCACAGCGCCCGGAGCCACGCCCGCCCCGCCGGTGCCTCCCAGCCCCGGAGACCTGCCCACCACCCGGCGCTCCCGGGCGCTGAGCTGGGCCGCCCGGGCCGCGCGCCCCCTGCCCCTCTTCTTGGGCCGCGCCCTGCGCCCCCGAGCTGCGGCTCAGCAGCAGCCCCCGAAGGTGTATGTGACGCGGGTGCGGCCGGGACTGCGGGCGCCTCTCGGCCCACGCGGCCCACCCTGGCCGCCCTTCCCCGGAGTCTTCCTCCGCCCCAGACCTCTTCCCCGGGTGCAGCTGCGGGCGCCCCCACGGCCGCCGCGGTCTCGAGGCCGCAGGACCGGTGGTTCCCCGGGCGCAGAGCTGAGGCCCCCGGCCCGGGCGCAGGCCACCCAGGGGAGCCTGGAGGGCCAGCCGCGCTTGCTGGGACTCCCAGCTCCGACCGCGGCCGCGAACCTGTCGTCGGAAGCTCAGCCCGTGACCTCCTTCCTGAGCTTGTCCCAAGTGTCCAGGGCGCAGCTGCCTGCAGCGGGCGACGAGGAGGAGGCAGACGATGACGACGACGGGGCGCGGGGCGAAGATGAGGACAGCGAGGAGGCCGCGGGAGCCCCCCGTGGCCGCTGGCGCGAGGACGCCATTGACTGGCAGCGCACGTTCAGCGTGGGCGCCGTGGATTTCGAGCAGCTACGCTCCGACTGGAACGACCTGCGCTGCAACGTGTCGGGGAACCTGCAGCTGCCCGAGGCCGAGGCCGTGGACGTGGTGGCCCAGTACATGGAGCGGCTCAATGCGCGCCACGGCGGGTGCGTCCGGAGTGTGCGCGTGGGAGGGGAGGCCCTAGAGGAAGTGCGCCTGGGAAGGGGAGGACCTGGGGGGTGGTGAATGTGGGGGGGGGGGGCATATGGGAGGGGAGGCCCTGGAGGGGGTGCCTGTGAAGGGGAAGCCCTGGGAGGTGCGTGTGGGAGGGGAGGCCCTGGGAGGAAATGCGCCTGGGAAGGGGAGGACCTGGGGGGGTGCGTGGGAGGGAGGCCCTGGGAAGTGTGTGCCTGGGAAGGGGAAGTCCTGGCCTCTGTGGAACCTTCAGACCTTCCCAGGGTTTAACAGGGTGCTGGTCTGGGCATGGCACACGGACCTCCAAGGGAAGAGCTTTCTCTCCCTGTCTCTTCCCTGTCTCCTGGGGCTTCTTAGTATCCAGGGTCCCTGTTCAGTGTTAGAAGCCTCACCTCCTCACAGGCACCCAGGGTGGGCTCCCTTGTCCTGAACCTCCAAACCCACCCTGTCACCTTGGGCCTGAACCCAAGAATGAATTTGAACCAGCCAGGGCTCTCCTCTAAGTAGAGACCCAAAGGTCAGGCTGAGAGTCCCTGGACCCCTCCTCGTCTTCTGGTACAGGGCTCCTGGGTCTTCCCAGAGGGTCTTTCTCCAGCTCAGGGGAGCGCAGGGCTCCTGCCCCATTGCTGCCTCTGATCCCCGCCCCCACCCCCCAGGAATTGAGGCCTGTCACCACCCCCATATGTAGGCTAGTGGGGCAGAGAATGGGAGGCCCCAAAGTTGGCCCCAAAGGAGACACTGGTGGGTTCTGTGAGCCTTAAAAGAGGAGTAGAAGCAGTACAGACAGCACTGGTAGGCAAAGGCACTGGGGCAGGAGGCCAGGGGCCCGGTGTGCAGAGGACGGAGAAGGGGCCATCGTGGGCCTTGAGCAACCTGCTCAGGACTCATTTTTCTTGCAGACCGTGCCAGGTTTTGAGCAAGACAGGGGCCGGCCTGTTGGGGTTGCAGACAGGCCTGTTGCTGCCTTGGAGGGGAGTGGACAGGATGGGAAGCCCACAGGGGCCATGACTGCCTGGCTTGTGCCAGGGCAGTGATGAGATGGTGTGGGAAGGGCAGGGATTGATTCTAGGTGGCTGAGTTCTTGGCTCAAGCTTCGTGAGAGTAGGGTGTGGGTGGGCCTAAGGACTGAGAGTTCAGAAAGACCCAGAGTGTTTGGGGCAGAAAGTCCCTGACACTTGGGGAGAGCACAGTGGGAATGGCGGGGTTTGCAGGGAGGAGTGGGGACTCCTTGGGGGTCACACAGGTAGGCTCCCATGGTCAGGGGGCTGCAAAGGGAGGACATTTGGAGAAAGGAAGAAGCCACTTTAGTCAAGGGCAGGGTCCCGTTTTCCCAGGATGAGAAGCCTCTGCTTGGTAACAGAGTGGAGGACGAAGACGCTCAGCAGGGCCAGACGGAGGGAAGGGGCAGAAGAGGCTCAGGGTAGGCCCAGCGGCATCTTCCCCTGGGTCAGGATGGCCCCGGGGCTGGTGCCGGAAGAGGCAAAAGGGAGGCTTATCTGCGGAGCCTCGGAAAGAGCCGGGGAGGACTGGGGCAAGCTTGCAGATTGGATACCCCAGAAAAAAGAGCCAGTGCGGGAGGAAGTCGGCTCACTCAGCACGAGGGGACATTGAAGGCAAGCTCGAGTCGGCTTAAGGCCCTAGAATGTCAGTGTAAGACCAGCGAACCTCGTCCTGTGGACAGTGGGTGGCGCCGTCATAAAGGTCACTGTGGATGCGTGAGCGGTGACACGAAGACCACAGAGGAGGCTGCCCTAGGGAGGGGAGGCACGAAATGGGCGCCCGCCCTCTCGGAGCTCCCCGGCAGGACCCGGCGTGGGCGGGGTATGGCAGCCTGGGACACGAGGGCACTCACGGCAGCTGCCCCAGCCCGTCTTCTGAGTGGCCGCCTGGTTTCTGGGGCTGGGGGCGACCCGCAGGGACACTCGGGGGCGAGGGGGGCAGGGAAGAGGGAGGGCCGCAAGCTCGGAGCCCAAGCGTGCCGACCCAGCCCCCGCTTCCCAGGCGCTACGCGCTTCTGCGCATCGTGAACGTGGAGAAGCGCCGGGACTCCGCGCGCGGAAGCCGCTTCCTGCTGGAGTTGGAGCTGCAGGAGCGCGGGGGCGGCCGCCTGCGCCTGTCAGAGTACGTCTTCCTGCGACTGCCCGGAGCCCACGCGGGAGGCGCCGACGCCGACGGAGAGAGCCCGGAGCCCGCTCCCGCCGCCCCCACGCGCCCCGACGGCCGCCCCGAGCTCTGCCGGCCGCTGCGCCTGGCCTGGCGCCAGGATGTGATGGTACACTTCATCGTGCCAGGTGCGCGGGACCGCCTCGGGCCCGGGCACCTGGGACGTGGGCTGGGCTTCCCCGAGCCCCCGCGGCCAGTGGGAGCGCCGCTGGCCGTGCACCGGGTCCCGCGGAGTCAGGTCGGGTGGGCTCAGCGGCACCCCCTTCCTCCAGTGAAGAACCAGGCGCGCTGGGTGGCCCAGTTCCTGGCGGACATGGCCGCGCTGCACGCCCGCACGGGGGACTCGCACTTCAGCATCACCCTGGTGGACTTTGAGAGCGAGGACATGGACGTCGAGCAGGCGCTGCGCTCTGCCCGGCTGCCCCGGTAACAGCGCCCCCGCCAGGGACGGCCGAGCGCGTCTTGCCTCCCCCGCCCCTTCCGGGACGCGGGTTTTCTAGCCCGGGCCCTCAGGGGTCAGGGCCTGTGACCTCCCGCCCCCTCCCCTCTCCTCCCCACCTCCCCCAGGTACCAGTACTTGAGGCGAACTGGAAACTTTGAGCGCTCGGCGGGCTTGCAGGCTGGAGTGGACGCAGTGGAGGTGCGTGGGAGGGTTGGGAGAGCAGGGAGAGCCCGTCCAGACCACCAAGGAAGGAACTCCGCTGGGGGAGTGGAGGGGCGTGCTCAGGCCTCCCCGTGACCTCGGCCTCCAGGATGCCAGCAGCATCGTTTTCCTCTGTGATCTGCACATCCACTTCCCGCCCAACATCCTGGACGGCATCCGCAAACACTGTGTGGAGGGCAAACTGGCCTTTGCGCCCGTGGTCATGCGCCTGGGCTGTGGGAGCTCGCCGGGGGACCCGCACGGTAATGCCCTGGATGCCCTCCCATGCCCCAATAACACTGGGAGTTCCACCAATGGCAGGGTGAGGCCCAGGCCCCTGGGGGCCTCTCCTAACCCCGGAGGTGGGCCTGGGGATCCATCAATGCCCCGCCTATTGCCTAGGACCCCAGAGCCTCCAGGGTCATGCCTGGGAACCTCCTCCAGCACCCCAGTCGTGTGCAGGGCCACAGGTTATGATCCCACACAGAAGAGTGACTCTTGACACCCCTCTGAGGATGGGACCCTGCAGCAGACCCCCTCTGGAGGCTGGGGAGGAAGGCTTGCAGGTTCTGGTGTCTGAAGGGCACCTCCCTACCCAGGCTACTGGGAGGTGAATGGCTTCGGCCTCTTCGGGATCTACAAGTCAGACTTCGACCGCGTCGGGGGCATGAACACTGAGGAGTTCCGGGACCAGTGGGGGGGCGAGGACTGGGAGCTCCTGGACAGGTGACTGCCCCCCATCTCGGGGACTGAGGATACTTCCTCTGAGCGGGGAGGGTACCCCAGGGTCCTCACGTGCTGCAGGGACTTCCACTTCGTATCCCAGGATCTGTGACCCCACCCCACCCCACACCTCTTCCTATCTCTAGGGTTCTGCAGACTCGGGAACAGCCTTGCAACAAATTCTGTCCCCAGATCCTGTAGGCCCAGTGGTGGCCCTGAGTCCCCATCTCCCACCGGGGTCCCACAGTAGTGGAAGGTCTGACACCCCTAGCCCTTGGGCCAGGGTCCTGAGCACTTCCATGCTGCCCTGCCCCCAGGCTCCGGAAGAACCAGGGCAGCCACAACTATCCCCCTACCACCCAGATCCTATAGGCACCCCTCTCCAGGGTCCTGACACCCCCTTTCCACCCAGGGTCCTGCAGGCAGGGCTGGAGGTGGAGCGACTCCGCGTGCGGAATTTCTACCACCACTACCACTCCAAGCGGGGAATGTGGGGCGCACGTGGCCGGAAGGGCTCCCGCACCGAGGGATCCTGAAGACCAGGCAACCCCCTTCCGGCCCCTGGCCCCCGTCCCCTGGTGGGGGCTGGAGGCCGGGCCCTGAGCCTGGTCCCTGGGAACCCCGGCAAGGCTTATCGCAGGGGAATGGCCACCACCTGTGCCTGGCCCAGCGAGGCCACCGCCCCCTTTGTGCCCCTCCCCAGAGAGGCAGCCTTCACAGCTGGTTGGGGCCCGGGCTTGGTCTCCACACTCTGCGCGATGATTTCTGTGAAATTTTGCTGTAGCGATGACGTTGTTTTCAGGATTTCCGAGAGTTCTGTCTGTTCCGTTTTTTATTCAGAATGAAATGAAATATTTTTTTTAGTTCTGACTTGTCCTCTGCCTGGTTCTCTTGGGAGGGCAGAGATAAGCCTCAGTGACTGCCAGGAGCCCTGCCCTCACGGGCACTCTCTCTGCCCCTGAGGCCCCTTCCTGTCCCACAGCAGCAGCGGCTACCGACCCCACCCTCTCCCGAGACCACTCTCTTCCTGCCCTCTCCTCTTGACCTTCAGAGGTGGGACCTGGAGGTGAAAGGGCTTCGGGCCTCTTTCCTGCTGCTCGGTGCCCGTGGAGTCATGTGGCCACCAGTGACAGACGTGGGGCAGGGCCTGCACAGCTTTGAGAAAAGAACGTTCGGTCATTTCACTCCTTTTGAAAACAGAACTTAGATGTTAGCCCTACCCGGTCTTCCTAGAAGGTCAAGGTGAACCCGGCACCCGTTCTGTGGCCACGTTGGGAGTGGCACTCAGGGCTGAGCCGCCAGAAGCAGAAAACCCAACTCAAGCTGGTTTACGCCATAATGGGGGTGGGGGGTGATTATTTTACTTCTGTTCGTGTCAGTGGAAGTTCAGGGTCAGGAGCACACTAGGAGAGTGCTGACCCAGAGGCTGGATGATGCTGTCAAGGCCCAGCGCCTCCCTGGGGGTCTCAGCTGTCTGAAGATGGGTCCCAGTGCTCTGCCTGGTACTAAGCAGCTGCCTATATGAGGTCCTTGTGGCTGCCGTGACAGATTTCCAGAAACACGGAATGTATGACCTCCATGTTCTGTAGGTCAGAAGCCCAAAAACAAGGTTTCTGTGGCCCGATCTGGAGGCTTTAAAAAAATTTTTTTAACATTTATTTATTTTTGAGACAGAGAGACAGAGCATGAACAGGGGAGGGTCAGATAGAGGGAGACACAGAATCTGAAACAGGCTCCAGGCTCTGAGCTGTCAGCACAGAGCCCGACACGGGGCTTGAACTCATGGACCGCGAGATCATGACCTGAGCCGAAGTTGGCCGCTTAACCGACTGAGCCACCCAGGCGCCCCTGGAGGCTTTAGAAATGAATCTGCCTTGTCCTGTCCCCACTTTTAGAGGCCACTTGAGTTCCTTGGCTCAGGGCTGCTGCTTATGTCAAAGCCAGCAGCTTAGCATCTTCAGAGCCCTCCCTTCCTGTGTCTGTCACCTCTGCTTCCATCATCACATCTCTCTGGCCCTCCTGCCTCCCTCTTGTAAGGACATGTGTGGTTACACTGCTCCCCTCCATTATTCCCGGATAATCTCCCCATCTCCACCAACATTCTTTACGTAATCACATCTGCAAAGTTCTTTTTGCCATGTCAGTTGACAGCCACAGGTTCCAGGGTTAGGGCTTGGATTCTTTGGGGCCATAATTCTCTGTACCTCCTCACTGACATTCAGTGGGAAGGCGGTACATGCACCCAGCAGCCCAAATAACCCTTGTGAGATTGACCCAAGTTGTCTCCTTAGGTCAGACCTCACCATGAACGTGGGGCAGCAGGAAAGATTCCAATGAAAGAAGAACCAGATGGATACCACCATCTGGCCCTGAGAAGACTCTAGAAATGACCCTGCTGGAAGGGACATTGACCACTGCCACTGCTGACCAGTGTAGCCAGCAGATGTGTGTAGACACCAAGTCCCACGTAATAACATGGGCCTCACAAGTCCTGCGGGTCCACGGAGCACAAGTGCCTACAGGGCAGAGGACACCACCACGCTGCCACATACCTGCTCAGAAGCTACCAGATGTCTTTAGCTCACACTGCCCACTTCTCCCCAAGTATCTAGTTCAAGTATCTAGTGAGTGGGAATTTTCTCCACTCACAGATATTTTATAACAAGAAAAAAAACGAGTGCTGGATTTAGAAATACATTCTCAGGGCACCTGGGTGACTCAGTTAATCCCACTTCAGCTCAGGTCATGATCTTGCAGTTCATGAGTTCGAGCCCTGTGTCAGGCTCTGTGCTGAGGGTTCAGAGCCTGGAGCCCGTTTAGGATTCTGTGTCTCCCTCTCTCTCTCTGCCCCTCCCTGGTTCACACCTTGTCTCTCTCTTTCAAAAATAAATGAACATTAAAAAAAGGAATACATCCTCTAAGGGGCAGGGGGCATGCAAGCAACAGGCAGATGAAGCCTCACACCAAAAAAAAAAAAAAGATTACTTCCAGAAGCAGAAGAAAATCTCAAAATCACATATAATGTGGACTATACATAAACCATAATTTATTAATCCATTTTAACAACTGTTCATTGAACACCGACTGTTAGGTGCTGAGGAAAGGTGAACAAAAGAGACAAGAGTCTGTCCTTGTAGAACTTGGCGGATGAGAGACAGAATAAGAAAACGTCTAGCATATTAGATGGTGGCAACTGTTGTGGAAAAAATTAAGCCAGGAAAGGGAACAGTAAGTTTGAATGAGACTGCAGTTGTAAACAGTGGTCAGAAAAAGCAAGTCTGAGAAGGTGACATCCCAGAAAAGATCTGAAGGCTGTAAAGCTACCAAGGATGCCACTGGGGGTACAAGGGCTCAGAGGTGACACTTGAGGACTTTTTTTTTTTTTTTTAATTAGCAGTAAATGCCTCTCACCACTCCGTTTCAACAACATATTGGAAGTACAGCTGACTTTCAGGTTAGGGGCAAAATCCCTGCACAAACATCTGTGCATAACTTTTGACGCCCCCAAAATTTAACTACTTACAGCCTACTGTTGACGGGCAGCCTTACCGATAACAGTCAATTGACACATGTATTTTAAATATGTGTATTATATATTGTATTCTTGAAATAAGCTAGAAAAAAATGTTATTAAGAGAATCATAAAGAAGAGAAAATACAGCACAGTACTGTATTCATTTTTTAAAAAATCCACCAATAAGTGGACCCGCACAGCACAAACCCATGTTGTTCAAGGGTCAACTGTACTAGCTAATGCAATAAGACAAGAAAAAGAAATAAAAAGTATACATATGGAAAATAAAAGGGTTACGTACATGAATGGCTTTGTTTGCTGATGATCATCTACGTAGAAAATCTAAAAGAATCAGCAAAAAAAACAAAAAAAAAAACAAAAAGAAAAAACCCTCCTGGAATTAATAAGCAATTGTAGCAATGTTGCAGGATATAATAAGGTTAATACACAAAAGTCAATTGTTTTCCTATATACCAGCAATGAACAATTGGAATTTGAAATTTTTTTTTAAATTTTTTTTTAACGTTTATTTACTTTTGAGACAGAGAGACAGAGCATGAACGGGGGAGGGTCAGAGAGAGGGAGACACAGAATCTTTTTTTTTTTTAATTTTTTTTAACGTTTATTTTTGAGACAGAGAGAGACAGAGCATGAACGGGGGAGGGGCAGAGAGAGAGGGAGACACAGAATCTGAAGCAGGCTCCAGGCTCTGAGCTGTCAGCACAGAGCCCGACGCGGGGCTTGAACTCACGAACTGCGAGATCATGACCTGAGCTGAAGTCGGACGCTTAACCGACTGAGCCACCCAGGCGCCCCGAGACACAGAATCTGAAACAGGCTCCAGGCTCTGAGCTGTCAGCACAGAGCCCGACGCGGGGCTCGAACTCACGAACCACGAGATCATGACCTGAGCCGAAGTCGGACACTTAACCGACTGAGCCACCCAGGCGCCCCGAGACACAGAATCTGAAACAGGCTCCAGGCTCTGAGCTGTCAGCACAGAGCCCGACGCGGGGCTCGAACTCACGAACCGCGAGATCATGACCTGAGCCGAAGTCGGCCACTTAACCGACTGAGCCACCCAGGCGCCCCTGGAATTTGAAATTTAAAACACAATACCATTCACATTAATACCAAAAAAATTAGTTACTTCAGTATAAATCTAACAAAATATGCACAAGATCTATATGAGGAAAACTACAAAACTGTAATGAACAAAATCAAAGAAAAATCAAATAAATGGAGAAATATCCGTGTTCATGAATAGGAAGACTCAATATTACCATGATGTCTGTTCTTTCCCAACTTGATCTGTAGATTCAATGCAATCCCACTTAAAATCATAGCAGGTTATTCTGTGGATGTCAACAATTGATTCTAAAGTTTATACGAAGAGGCAAATGGCCCAGAATGGCCAACACCACACTGAAGGAGAAGAACAAACTTCGGTGGATGCCACCTAACTGAAAAGCTAGTGATCGAGACTGTGATGTTGATGGAAAGTAGACAAATAGGTGAATGGAACAGAACGGAGAGCTCAGAAAACAGACCCACATAAACACGGTCCTTGACAAAGGAACAAAGACCGTTTCTTCAACAACATTGCTGGGCCAGCTGGACGTCCACGTGCAACAGACACAGACTTTAAACCTTCGCAAAGGTTAACTCGAAATGGATCCTAGGCCTTAATGTAAAACACGAATCTATAAAACCCTTAGAAGACAACATAGGAGAAAACCTGGATGACCTGGGGCATGATGATGACTTTTTAGACATGACACGAAAGGCACGGTCCATGAGAGTAGTAATTGGTAAGCAGGACTTCATGAACTTCCGTGAAAGACAGTATCGAGAGAATGAGAAGACAAGTCACAGCCAGGGAGAAAATACTTGCAAAAGACACATCTGATAAAGGACTGTTATCCAAAATACGGAAAGAACTCTTCAGACTCAATAATAACAAAATAAACAACAAAACAAAACCTTTTTAAAATGTCTTTTTGTTGTTGTTTGTTTAATTATTTTTGAGGCAGAGAGAGACAGAGCGTGAGTATGGGAGGGGCAAGGAGAGAGGGAGACACAGAATCTGAAGCAGGCTCCAGGCTCCGAGCTGTCAGCACAGAGCCCGATTCGGGGCTCGAACCCGCGAACGGTGAGATCATGACCTGGGCCGAAACCAGACGCTTAACCGACTGAGCCACCCAGGTGCCCCCAAAACAAAACATTTTTAAATAAACAGTAAAAAGTGGTCCAGAGACCTTAACAGGCACTTCACCAAAGAAGATACACGGATGGCAAGTGAGCACACGAATGGCCGCTGTGTGTCCTGCATCATCAGGAAATGAAAATTAAAACGACGAGATCCTTCTACACACGTGTTAGAATGGCCCAAATCTGGAACACTGACAGAAAACGCTGATGAGGACATTGGGCACCAGGAACTCTGTCATCGCTGGTGGGAATGCACACTGGTGTGGCCACCCTGGAAGACACTTGCCAGTTTCTTACACAGCTGAAAAGACCAGTGGTTATCAGGGGTTGTAAGGGTGGGGGAAGGGATGAGTAGGCCGAGGGTTTTAGGGCAGTGAAACCACTCTGGCTGACACAATGATGGGCACATGTCATTATGTATTTCTCCAAGCCCCAGTGTGGACTGTGGACTTTGGTGGTAATGATGTGTCCATGTAGGCTTGTGAATTGTAACGAATGTATCACTCTGGGGGGGGGGGCATGCTGGGAAAGGGGGGAGTCTATGCATGGGGGGGGGCGGGGAAATCTCCGTACCTTCCTCTTAATTTTGCTGTGAACCTAAAACTGCTCTAAAAAATTCAGTCTTCTTTAAAAATCAATGATAAAAACCAGGGACACAGAAGACAAGTCCAAGAACAGTGCACAAAATGAAATGGAAAAGAACAGAGCTAAAAGCGATTTCTGAGGAGACAAGAGAAGAAAAGTATGTGAGTGATGTAGCAGGAGAAAACTTTTCTGAAATAAATACATGCCAGGATCGAAAGTTTGAACCAACTGATGCCAGAAATTTAGCCAATACACAGGCACAGGAGGTCAGCGGGCTTCAGAGGTGAAGATCCCGGAGAACACGGGCCGGGGTCGGGTCGGGTCGGGTCGGGGCAGGGCAGGTCAGCGCCGGTTTCTCCTGCGGGGCAGGAGAGCTCCCGGGGAAAGCTGCACACATCTGGGTCACACCTGCCTTCCCCAGAACAGCCCCAGGTGCCTAGAAGAGTTCAGGACACATCTGACCAACACACAAGGGACGGACGGACGGACGGACAGATGCGGGGGAACAGCTGGGTGGATGGGTGTGGAGATGCAAAGTGCCACCCCGCTCCCTGGGCCACCTGGCGCCCGTATCCTTCACCTACCTTCCACGCCAAAGGCGCAAGGCAAGAGGTGGAGGCACAGAGGATGCCAGGTCCCAAACGTCCCAACCAGGGTCCCCGGGAATTAGACGCAGAGGCCAGCCTGCCCACAGGGCCAGGGGGTTGGTGGCCATCGCGCTAACCCAGGTGGGCTCTGTGGACGAAGCGGGCTCAGGCTGCATTTGGCGGGATCCCAGCCCGTGGAACGTTGGAAGCTTTGCGAGCGTGGGCACAGGCTCACAGACAGGAAGCCTGGGAGGCTGCGCCCGGGGGGGCTGGAGTGGGAAGGAAACAAGATGCGAGCCTTGGCCCTCCCGCTGCCAGTGAGCTGCTGCGCCCTCCC
This sequence comes from Felis catus, assembly GCF_018350175.1. NCBI lineage: Eukaryota > Metazoa > Chordata > Mammalia > Carnivora > Felidae > Felis > Felis catus. The sequence continues at coordinate 115,152,195 of NC_058377.1, read as the reverse complement.
CTCCAGCCGTCAGCTCCCTGGCAAGTTTGCCGATCCACCCCCACCCTTGCGGGCTGTGTGGTCCCAGGCAATCCGCTTAACCGCTCTGTGCGCCAGCGCCCACATTTGTTGTCGACATTCTTTTGCCGCAAACTTTCCCCATCTTCTGCTCCCTAATAACCACCACTCCACACCCCGCTCCCGATGGTGGGGTAGGGCTGGGGTGCCCTCTGGGCCCCTCCTCCAGTTCCAGGTCACTGAAGCCAGCACTAGGGGGTCCTCCTTCCACCCCCTCCCTCCACTCTGGCACTGAGCCCTGGAGGCCTCCCCATCCCTTGCCCCCTGATTTTTGTCCCCCGCTCCTCTCCCAGAGGTTTTTCTAACAGCCGCCTGGGGGTCCCCACCTCCAGTCGACCACCTGGCACATCCTCTATGCCCAGTGCAATGGAGGAGTATAAATGCTAAGTCACCCCACTCAAGCTGCCACAGCCTTTCCTTCGGACTCCCCAGAGCAGAGTCCAGGCTCCCCCCAGGAGCTGCCCACCTCCCAAGTGAGAGCCTAACTTACTCCCCCGTGGAGGCCCCAGGCCTCAGGTTCTCAACACTGATGATGCACCATAGCCATCTGGAGGGTTAGACGCGGGTTCCCAGGCCCTGCCCCACAAACGGCCCTATCCGTTTTCTAAGCTCCCTAGATGGGTCTTCCATTTGCCACAAACCCACCTCCTCCAGGAAGCCTACCATCAAGCCTAGGCTTGAATCCTCGTTGCACTACAGGGAAAGGGGAACTCTGAGGAGGACAGAGCAGAAGGCTGGTCGCAGAGGCCAGATGTGGCTCCCAGCCTGGGCTTCAGAGTGCTGGTAACAGGTCTGGGCCACGGCCAGCCCCCTGGCCCTGCGGTGGTTACAGCACCCAGAATCCCAGACTTCCTAGGAACGCTGGGCCACAGAGGTAAGAGGTCCATGGTGGGGGAGGGGTCCACATGTCCTCAGGGATGCTCAGCACACCTTTGGGGCAGTGGGAGCCAGCCGTGCCACCCCAGCAAAGCCCCCTCCACTCCTCTGCAGCCCCGGCTGACCCGGCTTACCCCTGGGGCTACCCCACAAGCCCTTTGAACCCCTACCTGCAGCCTCGAGGCTGGTTCCCCAGGCAGGGCCCCAGGTGGGCCCAGGTAGACCCCAGATGGAGGGCGGGCCCGAGGCCCGTGCCAGGCGTGTGCCTTCAGGTGAGCTCAGCGCCGCACAAACTTGTCTCCCAGGATTTTTCCACACAAAACACGTCTCCCAGGGAAGCAACCGGTCTGATGAGCTAGGCGTGCGGGCGTTCCCACCCCGCCCTCCTGGTGCCCCCACAGTCCCGTCCTGCAGTGAGAGGCCGCCCCAGACGGACGCGCTGGGCCTGGGATGGAGTCCAGGACCCCTCTGCCTGTAGCAGTGGCCTCCGGGTTGAGCCACGGAGCCTGCAGGATCCAGACCCCCAGCACGGTAGGTCTCCCACCCAAGCGCCCACCTCGGCCCAGCAGTCCCACCCCAGGCTTCACCTTGACCTTTCCGGGACCCTCCCCTCCCCTTTGAGCCTGTCCCCACCCTGCCCCTTCCTCTCCAGCACTGACCTCACTCCTAGGCCTGCCTTCTGACCCTGACCTCCCTCCTCACCCCCAGGCCCCCATCCACCATCCCCACCTGGGGCCACATCCCCTGAAAAGACTGATTGCAGATTAAGGCAGTTGTCTTCAGGGGCCAGGGTAAGGGACTCCCGCGGGAGAGAGGAGGCTGTTAGGGTGGGCCCCACAGTGACTCCTCAAGGGGGCCCCAGGAGGTACCTGAAGCCACTCAACCCCCCCACCCCTCCAGCCCTGCCCAGCTCACCCCTTGCCCCTACTCCATCCACCAGGGGCCTATCCAAGATTCACTCTAGGCCTACCCAGGAGGCCTTGCAGCATGCTGGTCCAGCTGGATGGGAGCACCCCAGGGAGACTTTCTGGGGGCAAGCCCTGATAGGCCAGGGCCCCCCTCCCCACCCCTGATGCCGACCCCTCCTAATCACTGTTCTGCCAGATTCCTGGGTTCTTCCTCCCCTGACACAGCCTCTGCTCCTGCACCCCCAGCCTGGACGGGGGGGGGGGGGGGGGGGGGGGGGGGGGGGACTCTGAGTCAATGCCTTGTGGCAGTCCTGCCTACCCTGCCCCATCAGAGCTCTGTTGAGCTGAGCCCTGACTCACATGTAGGGAATGGCCTTCTACCTCACAGCCTGGGGGGCAGAAGCCAGGGAGGGGTGAGAGAGAGGGCCAAGCCAGCCCTTTGGAGGCCTCTGCAGAAGTTGGGGAGATGGGGGCAACTTCTGGGGTCTACAGGACAGAGATCCAGAGGGTCACAAGACTAGGGTGTGGGCCAGTCTATCTGTATGCTTCTGGGGTCTCCTGGGCACCAAAGATCGAGGTCCATGGGGCCCTCTTCCACCCCAAAGCTCCCCCACCCCATGCCCTTTGTCCTCAGTCCTCACCCTTAGCATGGACCCCTGATTCCTAATAGTGACCCAGGACGCTGACCCCTGCCTGGCTCAGGGCCCCAGTCACCCAGGGAGGGAAGATCCCTCCCTTCAGACTCCTGGAGGTGGCTGGCCTTAGCTTCCCCAGTGACCTAACCTGGCCCTTCCCTGACACTCAGGACAGTGGGGCCTGATTATCCCGCCCCTACCCCAAAGGCCCCACTGTGGCCGGGGAACCCAGATGGGCCCGGACCCTGCCGCCCCGTCCCGGAACAGGCGGAAGGAACGGGGAGGCCAGGCCGGGACGTGGGGCCTGTTCTTCCGCCCAAATTCCACCTTAAGCTGGTGGTGGCCCCTCCCTCTCACCTGGCCCAGGTGTCCCCGCCCCCAGCCAAGCTCAGGGCTGGGCAGGCGTCTGTCTCCAGGCTGGCTCTGGGCGAGGCCAGTGGGGAGGGGACTTCGGGGACGGGACGGTGAAGACTGCTCAGGCCGAGGAGGCCCCGGCGGCGGCGGCGGCGGCCCAGGCCGGGCGCATACCCAGCCCCGCGCGCCTGCCGCCATGCAGGACGGTAACTTCCTGCTGTCGGCCCTGCAGCCCGAGGCCGGCGTGTGCTCCCTGGCGCTGCCCTCCGACCTGCAGCTGGACCGCCGGGGCGCAGAGGGGCCCGACGCCGACCGGCTGCGGGCGGCCCGCGTCCAGGAGCAGGTCTGCGCCCGCCTCCTGCAGCTGGGCCGGCAGGCTCGGCACAACGGGGCGGCGGAGCCCGAGGGCGCCACCGAGGTGGCCAGAGGTAAGCGGGCGCCTGCAGGGTGGGTGCCGGGCAGCGGGAACGGCAGTGGGCAGAGGTGGCCTCGGTGGGTGTGGCGGTACGAGGGCCAGAGGCCGGGGTAGAGCCGGCATGGGGTTCAGCGCCCTGACTCACCGAGGCCTCGCACTGAGTCACCCGCCCCGCCCGCCAGGTGTGGGAGAAGGCATGGGTGCGGCCTCCCACCAGCCGGCAGGGACCCCCCGAGCTCGGGCCCCGCCGCCCCTTCCGCCCCGAGCGCCGCCGTCGGCACATGGCACGATCGGCACATGGCAGGCCACCCGGGCCTGCCTCTGTCGGCAAAACGGGGCCGCGCACACGTCCGGTCCCACGTAACACAGGCTCGCACGCGGCCTCGGGCGCGCAGACATACACGTCAGTCCCACTAAGACACAAACACCCTGAGACACAGACACCCAGACTCCAGCGTCCCTCCCCACCACCCTCCAGGCCCCAAGGGAATAAGCAGACAGAAACGTGAGGGGGCGGGTCTGGGAAGCCTGGACCAGAGCCACCTGCCTGTCTGGACCGGGGTCTCCCTGTGGAATTGTGGCGGGGCGGGGGTGGGGGCCCGCAGGAGTGACCCAGATATTATTCCCGAGAACATCAGGTGGGGGAGGGCCCCCTCGGTGCGGGCAGACCGCCCTGTGTCGGAACCCCGGCTCTACCAGGGTGTGTGTGAGTTCGAGAGCAAATGCGTGAGTGTGCGTGCATGTGTGTGTGGATGTGTGTGTGTGCATGTGGGCGCATGCCTGTTAAAGGATCCCACAGACACGGTGAGTTCAGAGCAGTTGTTCTAGAAATGCCGTCTCCTCCCTGGCCAGACTGCAGCAACAGGGATCAAGGTTAGATAGTAAGGTGAACTTCCCAGGATGTCAGAAGCCAAGACACCAGTTCCCCAGTGGTTCACGTGACCTTTAGAGGGCCCTTTTCCAGGACAGGTCTCCAGATGCTGGCCAGACAGCGGGGGAGAGGGTCAGCCAGCATAGGAGCCTGCCAGAGCAGCCTGGATTCCTGGGTCCTCTCCTCCCTGGGCCTCAGCCTTGCTGGTGGCTAAGTAGTTGGGTGCCCAGGGGTCATGGGGTGGAGGAGGGAGCAGGGAAGGGTTAATTACCACCCTGGCTACCCTGCCAATTAGGGGGAGGATTATAATTTGGGGGTGGGAGTAAGGTCCCCAGGCTGGGGGTGTGTCCCCCCAGGCTGAGCCTCACTAGCGTCAAAGGGTTAATAGCCCCTGCCCAGAAGCCTCATTAACCAGGGCGGGTCTGGGGAACGTACTGGGAGGGGAGCCCCCCAGACCTAGTTGGAAGAGGCCGGGGGAGGGGCCGAGGCCCCCTCCCTTCACTCACATCATGAGTCCTTTCAGCCACTCACCCTGCCTAGGCTCTCTGGGGACGTGTGACTCTTCTCCCCCAAGATATGGCCCTAGCAGGGACCCTGGCAGAGGCTGATCCCCTCCGGGCACCTCCTCCCTGTCCAGAGACGCCGGAGCCACCTCACCCCAGTCCATCCCCCTGCTCTGCCTTGGTCTGACCTTCACCCAACCGTCCTCAGTGTTTCCAGCTCATGCACCTGTTGTCTATCAAACCAGCCATCCATCTGTCCATCCACCCCTCCTTCCAACGGTCCGACCAGCCCTCCCTCCTCCTCCTCTGCCATCTCTCCACCCTTCATCCACCCCCCCGTCTGTCCACTCACCACAGAGTCAGGCTGGCGCCAGCAGCCTCAGTTTCTGTGTGGCTGGATGGGGTGGGCGTGGCTTTTCCAGGTGGGACAGGGAACTGTGTGTCCGTGGCGAGTGTGGCATCACTCCCGTGTGGCCACAGCAAAGGACGGGCTCACAGAGGTCAGTGTGGCTTCCTGGAGGAGGGGGTCAGGTGTGTGTCCTGGTAGGGACTAGAGAGTTGATGGAGTCCCGGCACACTTCCCAGGCAGCCAGGGGGTCGGGGGTGGGAGGTGGGGGGGTGGGGGGTGGTGAGCGTGCCCATCCCCCAGCACAGCTGGAGGGGCAGGGGGCTGTGGGAGAGGTCCGACCAGGGTGGACCCACAAGCGGAGGAGACCCATGAGGCATCTGGCCCAGCCAGGCCACCACTGTCCCTGTCGGCAGGCACATCCCGCGGTCACTACCACACCCTGCAGTCTGGCTTCAGCTCGCGCTCCCAGAGCCTCGGTGGGGACAACGTCTCTGTGAGTACACTCTCTCCAGCCTCAGGAGAGGCTCGTGGGGGAGGCTCTGGGGGAAGCTGGGAGCTGCCGGGTCAGGGAGAGGGGCTGGTGCCAGGTGAGCCCCCAGCACCCACTCACTGCTCTCCTCCCTGCCCCGCAGACCTTCCGGCCCGTTGCCAAGCCTGCCTACAGCCCGGCCTCCTGGTCCTCCCGCTCAGCTGTGGATCTGAGCTCCAGTCGGAGGCTGAGCTCTGCCCACAACGGGGGCAGCGCCTTTGGGGTCGCGGGGTACGGGGGAGCCCAGCCTGCCGCACCCATGCCTACCCGGCCCATGTCCTTCCACGAGCGTGGGGGGGCGGGGAGCCGGGTGGACTACGACACGTTGTCCCTGCGCTCGCTGAGGCTAGGGGCCGGGGGCCTGGATGACCGCTACAGCGTGGTATCCGAGCAGCTGGAGCCCCCAGCTGCCTCGGCCTACAGGGCCTTTGGCTACGAGCGCCAGGCCAGCTCCGGCCGGTCAGGGGGCTTGGACTGGCCGGGAGCCGCTGAGGGGCCACCCAGCCGGACCATCCGTGCGCCGGCCATGCGGACCCTGCAGCGATTCCAGAGCGGCCACCGCAGCCGTGGCGTGGCCGGGGTGGCCCCAGGGGGTGTCCTGGAGCCTGTGGCCCGAGCACCATCCGTGCGCAGCCTCAGCCTGAGCCTGGCCGACTCCAGCCACCTGCCGGATGTGCGTGGACTGGACAGCTACGGTGGCCACCGCACTCTGCAGAGGCTCAGCAGCGGGTGAGCTGGGCCTGGCTTGGGGAGGGGACTTCTGCCACAGCCCTGGCCCGGCCCCAGGGTCAGCCTGACCCCTCCTGGCCCCCGTCCCTACAGATTTGACGACATCGACCTGCCCTCAGCAGTCAAGTACCTCATGGCCTCAGACCCCAACCTGCAGGTGCTGGGAGCAGCCTACATCCAGCACAAGTGCTATAGCGATGCGGCAGCCAAGAAGCAGGTGACCGACCGCCCCCGCTGGTGCCACTTGCGGCCCACTGGTCCGTGAATACCCCTGCCTACCACCCTCGGTGATCCTCCCACTTGTCATTAATCTCCGGTCCCTAACCACCCCTCAACGGTCCCCACGCTGAGTGGGCAGGCAGACCCCCCTTTGGCCCAGAACCTCCCCAGCAGACGAGGGGCAGGAGGAAGTGAGGTGCATACGTACAAGTCGGCTGCGTGCCTCTGCGCACACCTGCGCACACCTATACGCATCTGCACACATCTAAAGACACCTGCGCACCCCTGCACACGCCTGACACGCCTGCGTACACCTGCACGTCTCCGTCACCAGCACACGCCCTCCCGTACTCGCACCCGTCTGCACACGCCTGTGTGCACGTTGCTCACACCCGCGTGCCTGTGCGTGCAGGCCCGCAGCCTTCAGGCCGTGCCCAGGCTGGTGAAGCTTTTCAACCACGCCAACCAGGAGGTGCAACGCCACGCCACGGGCGCCATGCGCAACCTCATCTACGACAACGCGGACAACAAGCTGGCCCTGGTGGAGGAGAACGGCATCTTCGAGCTGCTGCGCACGCTGCGTGAGCATGACGACGAGCTGCGCAAGAACGTCACAGGTGCCCTGCCAGCCCACGCCAGCCCTCTCCCTCCCTCCCTCCGTTCTCTGTTCCTCTGTCCCCGCCACTTCCATCGGTCCCGACCGTTCTCGTGCCATAGGTCTGCAGCTAGCCTCCAGCCCCCGGGCCCCGTGTCCCCAGGCACGGTCTCTCGGCTGTGTCACAGCCCCGTGACCTGTAGGTTGCGTGCAGGCTCTCTCCACGGGGCTCTCGAGCGAGGCTCCAAACGCCAGGAGGGGCCCTGGGAGAGGTTGGGAGCCTCGTCCCCACCCTCCCTGGAGGGGACTAGTGGGCGACTGCTGACCATGGCCACGCCCCGCCTGCCCCAGGGATCCTGTGGAACCTGTCCTCCAGCGACCATCTGAAGGATCGCCTGGCCAGGGACACACTGGAACAGCTCACAGACCTGGTGCTGAGCCCCCTCTCGGGGGCCGGAGGACCACCCCTCATCCAGCAGAATGCCTCTGAGGCTGAAATCTTCTATAATGCCACGGGCTTCCTCAGGTGCGCCGGGGCGGGGGGGCAGAGAGAGAGGCTAAGAGGGTGGCCGTGGGGAAAGAACTGGGTGCCTGGAAGGGGGCAGGGGAGGCCTGGAGAAGGGGCACTTGAGTCCCAGGTCTGAATGGCAGGGTGGGGCTGGCCAGGGCGGCAGGCAGAAGCAGGCCGGCCACGCGAGGTACGGGTGCTGGCACAGAAGTGAGGCAGGCAGCCGGTCCCAGGCAGAGCGATGATATGTCAGGGGGCAGCAGGCCCTGGGGTCCGCAGGCTCCCCTCCACTCTGGATACTTGGCGGGGGGTGGGGGAGGATGGGCATGCAGAGGGGCTGCAGGTGCCAGGGGGCGGGGCCCAGCTCAGGGCAAGGAGGTGACTGGGGCTCAAGGGCTCGGCCCTTGGGACTGGTTCCCACTGGGGGGGGTCCCCGGTCTGCCTCCGTCCGCAGGAACCTCAGCTCAGCTTCCCAGGCCACTCGCCAGAAGATGCGTGAGTGCCACGGGCTGGTGGATGCCCTGGTCACCTACATCAACCACGCCCTGGACGTGGGCAAGTGTGAGGACAAGGTGAGGGGCGGCCACTGCCGAAAGGTCCTGGGGGGTTCTGGCCCACGCTGACCACGGTCCACCCTCTGCAGAGTGTGGAGAACGCCGTGTGCGTGCTGAGGAACCTGTCCTACCGCCTGTACGATGAGATGCCGCCCTCCGCCCTGCAGCGGCTCGAGGGCCGGGGCCGCAGGGACACGGCCGGGGCGCCACCCGGCGAGGTGGTGGGCTGCTTCACGCCTCAGAGCCGGCGGCTTCGAGAGGTGGGCGCGGGCCTGGGCAGCTGGGAGCAGGGCCCCCCGGCCCGAACCCAGCTGACCCTCCACACCTCCCACCCAGCTGCCCCTCACGGCTGATGCACTGACCTTCGCCGAGGTGTCTAAGGACCCCAAGGGTCTTGAGTGGCTGTGGAGCCCCCAGATCGTGGGGCTGTATAACCGGCTGCTGCAGCGCTGTGAACTCAACCCACACACGACCGAGGCAGCCGCGGGAGCACTGCAGAACATCACCGCGGGCGACCGCAGGGTGAGGACCCACGTGTGGCCTTGCACTGGGGACACGAAGGGTGAATGAGGAGGGTGCAGGAGCTTTCCAGTTTAGTCTGTTGGAGCGGGATGAACACAGCCAGGTGGATGAGCCAAAACCCAAGAGGGAGGGGACAGGACGAGCCGCCAGGGGTGCGAGAGGCAGGGGACACCAGAGGGGACAGGAGGCTGCCAGGGGTGCGAGAGGCAGGGGACACCGGGGGGACAGGACGCACAGCCAGGGGTGCGAAAGGCAGGGGACACCGGAGGGGACAGGACGCGCCACCAGGGGTGCGAGAGGCAGGAAACACCGGAGGGGACAGGACACGCAGCCAGGGGTGCGAGAGGCAGGGGACACCAGAGGGGACAGGACACGCAGCCAGGGGTGCGAGAGGCAGGAGACACCGGAGGGGACAGGACACGCAGCCAGGGGTGCGAGACGCAGGGGACACCGGAGGGGACAGGACACGCAGCCAGGGGTGCGAGAGGCAGGGGACACCAGAGGGGACAGGACACGCAGCCAGGGGTGCGAGAGGCAGGGGACCTCGGGGGGACAGGATGCACAGCCAGGGGTGCGAGAGGCAGGGGACACCGGAGGGGACAGGACGCGCCGCCAGGGGTGCGAGAGGCAGGAGACACTGGAGGGGACAGGACACGCAGCCAGGGGTGCGAGAGGCAGGGGACACCAGGGGACAGGACGCACAGCCAGGGGTGCGAGAGGCAGGGGACACCGGGGAACAGGACGCACAGCCAGGGGTGCGAGAGGCAGGGGACACCGGGGAACAGGACGCACAGCCAGGGGTGTGAGAGGCAGGGGACACCGGGGGACAGGACGCACAGCCAGGGGTACGAGAGGCAGGGGACACCGGGGGACAGGACGCACAGCCAGGGGTGCGAGAGGCAGGGGACACCGGGGAACAGGACGCACAGCCAGGGGTGCGAGAGGCAGGGGACACCAGGGGACAGGACGCACAGCCAGGGGTACGAGAGGCAGGGGACACCGGGGGACAGGACGCCCAGCCAGGGGTGCGAGAGGCAGGGGACACCTGTGGGACAGGACGCACAGCCAGGGGTGCGAGAGGCAGGGGACACCAGGGGACAGGACGCACAGCCAGGGGTGCGAGAGGCAGGGGACACTGGAGGGGACAGGACACGCAGCCAGGGGTGCGAGAGGCAGGGGACACCGGGGGTCAGGACGACAGCCAGGGGTGCGAGAGGTAGGGAACACCAGGGGACAGGACGTCCAGCCAGGGGGGCGAGAGGCAGGGGACACCGGAGGGGACAGGACACGCAGCCAGGGGTGCGAGAGGCAGGGGACACCAGGGGACAGGATGCACAGCCAGGGGTGCGAGAGGCAGGGGACACCGGGGGTCAGGACGACAGCCAGGGGTGCGAGAGGTAGGGAACACCAGGGGACAGGACGTCCAGCCAGGGGGGCGAGAGGCAGGGGACACCGGAGGGGACAGGACACGCAGCCAGGGGTGCGAGAGGCAGGGGACACCGGGGGACAGGACACACAGCCAGGGGTGCGAGAGGCAGGGGACACCGGGGGACAGGACGCACAGCCAGGGGTGCGAGAGGCAGGGGACACCTGGGGGACAGGACGCACAGCCAGGGGTGCGAGAGGCAGGGGACACCGGGGGACAGGACGCGCCGCCAGAGGTGCGAGAGGCAGGGGACACTGGGGGACAGGACGCGCCGCCAGGGGTGCGAGAGGCAGGAGACACCGGAGGGGACAGGACACGCAGCCAGGGGTGCGAGAGGCAGGGGACACCGGGGGTCAGGACGACAGCCAGGGGTGCGAGAGGTAGGGAACACCAGGGGACAGGACGTCCAGCCAGGGGGGTGAGAGGCAGGGGACACCGGAGGGGACAGGACACGCAGCCAGGGGTGCGAGAGGCATGGGACACCAGGGGACAGGACGCACAGCCAGGGGTGCGAGAGGCAGGGGACACCGGGGGACAGGACACACAGCCAGGGGTGCGAGAGGCAGGGGACACCGGAGGGGACAGGACACGCAGCCAGGGGTGCGAGAGGCAGGGGACACCAGGGGACAGGATGCACAGCCAGGGGTGCGAGAGGCAGGGGACACCGGGGGACAGGACACACAGCCAGGGGTGCGAGAGGCAGGGGACACCGGGGGACAGGACGCACAGCCAGGGGTGCGAGAGGCAGGGGACACCTGGGGGACAGGACGCACAGCCAGGGGTGCGAGAGGCAGGGGACACCGGGGGACAGGACGCGCCGGCAGAGGTGCGAGAGGCAGGGGACACTGGGGGACAGGACGCGCCGCCAGGGGTGCGAGAGGCAGGAGACACCGGAGGGGACAGGACACGCAGCCAGGGGTGCGAGAGGCAGGGGACACCAGGGGTCAGGACGACAGCCAGGGGTGCGAGAGGTAGGGAACACCAGGGGACAGGACGTCCAGCCAGGGGGGCGAGAGGCAGGGGACACCGGAGGGGACAGGACACGCATCCAGGGGTGCGAGAGGCAGGGGACAGGAGGGGCAGCCAGGAGTGTGAGGCCAGTTTCCCAGACGGGACAGGCCCCCAGGATCCCTGAGGGTTTAGGGAGAGGGGTGAGCTGAGAAGGGGCTGACCCAAGTCACACGTGATGAGGCTCCTGGCTGGGCTGCGAGGGCAGAAGCAGAAAGAACAGAGCAGGTGAGAGACGGTGGGGTCCAGTCCTGCCTCAGGGTTCTGGGGAGGGAGAGGGACGGGGACAGAGAAGAGCCCCAACCCGCGGCGCTCACCAGCTCCTCTCCTACCCGCAGTGGGCGGGCGTGCTGAGCCGCCTGGCCCTAGAGCAGGAGCGTGTCCTGAACCCGCTGCTGGACCGGGTTCGGACCGCTGACCACCACCAGCTCCGCTCGCTGACTGGCCTCATCCGAAACCTGTCTCGGAATGCCAGAAACAAGGACGAGATGTGTGAGTCAGGCCACCCCGCAGCCCGGGCTCTGCCCTCACCCTGCCTAGCTGGGCTCACACCTGGGGTTTCTTTCCTGCTGCCCGTTTGGGCGAGCCCCTGGCGAGCTAGAGCCGAGCGGATAGATGGGGGTGCGGAACGGGGGGGGGGGGTGGGCAGGCGGCCAGGAGCGGAGGCTGCCTTCCTGACCTCCCCACCTCCCGGCCTCCCGGCAGCCACCAAGGTGGTGAGTCACCTGATCGAGAAGCTGCCGGGCAGCGTGGGCGAGAAGTGTCCCCCCGCCGACGTGCTGGTCAACATCATAGCCGTGCTCAACAACCTGGTGGTGGCCAGTCCCATCGCTGCCCGAGACCTGCTCTACTTTGACGGGCTCCGAAAGCTGGTCTTCATCAAGAAGAAGCGGGACAGGTGAGGCCCCTCCGGCACCCTCCCTCGCGGCCTAGCCTGTCCTCCTGCTGACTCCTGCCCTTCCCGCCCCACCCCAGCCCTGACAGTGAGAAGTCCTCCCGAGCAGCCTCCAGCCTCCTGGCCAACCTGTGGCAATACAGCAAGCTCCACCGAGACTTCCGGGCGGTACGTTCTGGCGACCCAGGGCAGGCAGGGCCGGACCCGAGGGCGGGACATCGGGCGGCAGGGAACAGACCTGGCAACTCACGTGGAACGGGAGACTCGGGAAGTGGGGAACATGAGAAAGGAGACCAGAGGCCCAGGGAGGAGTGGGGCATGGGGACCACAGGGCCCGCGGGCAGGAACCCTGACTCTGGGCCCCCCTGTCCACTGCAGAAAGGCTATCGAAAGGAGGACTTCCTGGGCCCATAGGTGAGGCCTTCCTGGAGGAGGATGCAACGCCGCCTAGCCTCCAAGGGATAGGCTCAGCTCTGCGCTGCTCGCTGGCCAGCCTGGCGGAGAAGGCTGATGGCCCGGGGCCTCTCACGGGAGCCCTGTGTGCCACTTTGCAGGGGCCCAGGCACCAGGGAGGGCATGGGGGCGCTGTTTTAGGGATTTGGCTTCTATAGGGCAGGGGTAGGGCAGGGCTTGAGGCTGCTCGGTGTGGGGGGTGGTGACCGGGTCATTGGGCAGAGGTGGTGAACTGCCAGCGCTGGGAATAAAGATAGCTGTGGACACAGCCCTGCAAGTTTCTTCGGCTGGCTCGACCTGGGGGTCCAAGCCAGGGACTCAGCAGCGTCCCTGAGCATAGCCGCGCCTGCCCCTGATGATACTCACCCCGAGTCACTCAGATGCTTCTCCAGGTCAGAATGCCCAGGACCAGGACAAGAGTATCCGGTGGGGAGAGAACCGGAGGGACCAGGGCAGACAGCAGAGGCAGCCCAGGGGCCAACCGAGGCACAAACGCAGCAGTGTTGGGGACCGTGTGTGCAGAGGGGTGGCCACTCCTGGGAGAGCTGTGACCTCCCCTGGCTGAGGTGCTGCCCTGCTGGGCCGTCCACACCCAACACTTGTCTGTGCCCTGCCTCGCCGGGCCTGGGGGTGTCCTGGGGGTGACCAGGGACTCGCACTGTCTGACTGAGCCGTGGGAACCCATCTCACCAAACCAGGACATTTGGTGGTGAAGCTCCCTCCCACTCACATTTTTACAACAAAAGGCTTCTTCTGCAAAGCTCAGAACCTGCAGACTCTAAGGGGCCTGCCCCTCCTCCAGGACCTGTGTGGATCAGAGCGGGGCTGGGGACCGTCACGCCCCCAAGCAGAGAGACCCAAGGAGGCTACCGTTAAGAGATGTGTCTGAGCTGGCTCAGGATGGAGGTTGGAGAGAGGGCGGGACTGCGTGGACAGCCAGACCTGTGACTGGGTGGCCGTGGGGATGAGGAAGGGGAGGGGCCGAGGACCGTGGAGACCCTGAGATGGATGTGCTCCTTCCTGCCCCAGGAGAGGAGAGGCTGAGGCTCAGGCAGGATCTAAAAGGACTTTATTTTCTGGCACAAGGAGGCACACTAGAGTCCCCCCACTTCCCTCAAGGTCTCATGGCTGGTAGTCCTGCTGAGAGGAGAAAAACCCCACCCCGCCCTGCACCCAGCTGTCCTTGGTGATCCTGACGCTCCGGCGGGTGCAGGCTACACGTCATCCTCAGACACCAGGCAGTAGAAGTCCGTGCGGGCACTGTAGTTGCGGGAGCCGAGGTCCGAGACATCCACCTCGCTGCCCCGGCCCTCTCCAAGGGAGACCCCACTTGCATGGGGTGGAGCTGATGGCTCCCCAAAGATAGGCCCTCGGACACCTGGGAAGAGGGTACCACCAGGCCTGAGGCTGGGCTGTCCACAGCCTGACTTCTGCTAGGACCCATGAATGAGGGTCACTCCCTGCTCACCCTCCTGCATAGTGGCATCTGAGGTCCTGGAGATTCCCAGGCAGGCCTTGGGTCCGCGTGCCTCCGGGAAAGAGGCAGTGAGGGTGTGCTGGGGGTCAAGCCCACCGATGGGCTGCAGGGAGGAAGTCCCCGCCACCTGGACCCCTTTCTGGGCTCCTCAGCCCCGTGCACCCCCTCCGCCCCAGGCCAAGCTTCTCAGGGTTGGGGTGGGACCAGGGGGGCATACCCAGGTCCCCCTCAGGGTCGGGGTCCAGCTCCAGGTGCAGGGTGCGACCCTCGGGCAGGTGGCCTTGCACGATCAGCATGGGGTCCTTGTCACCCTGCAGCCGGGTCTGGGGGTCTCCCTCCATGGCTCTGTGCCGCATCTTCCGTGGCAGTGCCAGCTGCAGCTCCTTCCAAAACTCTGAAGAAGGCGCCTGGGGGCCAGGACTGGGCTGTTAGCCTGGTAGCCTTGGCCCCAAAGAGCACACCTGGAGGCATGCGTTCACCTGGCTCCAGGGGCCTCAAAAGAGGCCCCTCTTCTGGGCAGCAGGCCACAGAACCCTCACCCCCACGGGGTCCCATCCACAAGTCCCCACACCACAGAGCTGCCCACGGAGGAGGCCCTCCTTGGAGGGAGGAGGCCCTCCTTGGAGCCCGGTACCACCATCCCCATTAGGGCGCCCCTCCCCTCGCCCCTCTCCGCACCACGGAGCCGGGCTTCCATTGCAGCAGGGTCACCAGGTGGCGGTGCTGGCGCAGCAGGCGGAGCGCGGGGTGCACGGGGTCGCGCCTCTGGCCCTCGAAGGTGATGAATATGGGCCTGCGCGTGAGCTCCAGTAGCCGGCACAAGCCCTCCCTGCGCGGGCGGGACCGTCAGGGAGGGGACGAGGCGGGGGCCCACCCCACCCTGCGCGGGACCCACCGGAAGCTGTGGCTGCACCAGGCCCGGCCCAGGAATGCTTCCGACAGCACCACGATGAGGCGTCGACAGCGGCTCAGGTTCACCAGGAGATCGGCGGAGGGCTCTGCGAAAACCAGGCGTCGGCGGGGCCGAGGAAGGGCGGGGCCGAGGAAGGGCGGGGCCGAGGAAGGGCGGGGCCCGGAGGGAGATGGGGCGGGGCCCCGGGGGGCGGGCCCGGGCCCAGAGCGGGCGGGGCCACAGAGAGCAGGCCCTGTCTCGGACGGGGGCGGGGCCCGGGGATGGGGCGGGGCCACGGAGGGCGGGCCCGGTCCCGGGACGAGGGTGGTACCATGGGGGGGCGGTCCTGAGCCCAGAATGGGGCGGGGCCACGGAGGGCGGGCCCGGTCCCGGAACGGGGGCGGTACTATGGGAGGGCGGGGCCCGGGCCCAGAACGGGGCGGGGCCATGGGTGGGCGGGCAAGGTCTCCGGACTGGAGCGAGGCCACCAGGCTGGGCCTGCGGTACCCGCGCGTGGCAGGAGGTCGCGGTCATCCAGGAAGAGCTTGTAGCCCCGACGCCGCTCTAGCTGTGGCTTCAGGATGAAGTTCACGAACTTCCGGTCCTCGGGGCTGTCGCTGTAGGAGACGTAGGCGTCGTAGAGTTTCCCGTCTGCGGACGGCAAAGGGTCAGCGCCCGGCTTTCCAGGCCCGGGCCCGCTACCCTGGCCGCCGCCCCCGCCCATTCCGGGTCCTCTAACCCCTCCCCACGAGCTTGGGGGGACCAGGCCTGCCTACCTGGCAGATCCCACCCAGCAGATCCCGCACGCACGCCCACAACGCCGCCTCCAGCTCTGGATGCTGGCCGCCTATCTGGCTTCTGCCGACCCCAGCCCTCTGCCCTCTTTCCTGGACTGCGTGCTCAACAGCCCCTGAGGGACCTCCAGGGTCCCCCCTCCACACTTACCGGGGCAACCCGCCCACCCAAAACTGAGCCTAGGGAGGTCTCATAGCTGATTCATTCTCTTCGTCCATCCTGGCCCCACGCACCGTTCATCTCCAGCTCCCCGTAGGCGTCTTGGTACCAGAGCAGCACATTCAGTCGACACTTCACATAGAGCAGGGCCGCCAGGAGCAGGGCCAGCAGGACCAGGAGTGAGGCCAGCACTGCGGCCAGGTGGCCAGCTGGGCCTGGGACAGAGCTGCAGTCTGAACCGCTGCCACCCCCACCCGGCATTCTCCAAGCCTCAAGGCTCCCCAGCCCCCCCCCCAGACCTCCCACCTTCCACTCAGTGTACTCCCACTCACCAGCTCTCCAAAGAGTGAAGGAGGAGGAGCTGACATTCAGGATGGAGCAGGTGAAGACCCCATAGTCCTCAGCACTGGTCAGGTTGACCCCCAGAACACTGGACACAAGCACCTCTGATGAGTTGGCCTTGATCCTGGGGAGACCAGGCCCAACCCTCTTACCTAGGGCCTGAGAACATCAGTGGATGTCCCTGGACTCACCCACGGAGGATGCAGGTGTGGGCTTCCTGAGTAGCCCTTGAGCCAAAAGCTAAGAGAAGTGGCCAAAACCTGGTGGGGGTGTGGATCTGTCTGGGGCAGTCACGTGATCTTGGGTCTGGGTTTTGGGGGGTCAGTGCCTAATTCAGGCCATAGGACTGTGCTAGCACCATTGGCCCTGGGCTGTCTACAAGGGGCCATCTGTCCCTGCAGTCACTGACCCTTGGTCTGTGTCAGAAGTGGCACTCTGCCCGTGTCCAGGTGGTTATAGACCAGGGTATAGGTGGCCACGGGTATAATCAGGGTAGTCACCTGACCCTGAACACCCCCGTCTCTTACCGGGAGTCTTCATGGAGGCCACAGTGGCTTCCATTGCCCAGCGGCAGCCCATCTTTCAGCCACTGGACTGAGGGCAGGGGACAGTGGGGCCCAGAGACCACCCAGGCCGTGCAGTTCAGGGAGACCGCACTGCCCAGGGCAGGCTCCAGGGCCTGGTTTCCAGACGGGGAGAGGAAGTTGGGGGCCGTGTCACAGACACCTGCAGAGAGAGGACCCAGTGATTAGCCATGCCTGGAATGCTGGGCTCCCACCAACCACAGATGGTCTGTGGGCCAGGAAGAAAACAAGACGGTCAGTGCCATGTGATGCTTGGTGGCCTCACCATGTCCATGCACAGGTCCCACAGGGGACAGGGCCTGGCAAGGTCTTGGGTGTTCTGCCTGCCTTCATGGAAGGCAGGGGCCAGAGTCATAGCTGAGCTGACCCACCCTAGCTCAGGGGGCCCACCTGACTGCCCATCCACCCGGGACATGAGCCCAGCTCCCACATTTTCTGTGTGCACCTGTTGCCGGCAACTGTGACTCCCGCCCAGGTGAATGGCCAGGCATTGCACCCCTCCCCCGGCCCCTCTGCTGGGGGAGCTACAACAAGTGTAAACACCAGGGGTTTGGGGGGGCACAGGTGCTAAGCGTGCCACTCCTTCCACTTGGGATGGCAGCATGGGATTCCAGGACCTTCCTCTGTTGGCCACGAGCAAGCTTTCCCACCTCCCTGAGACCTACGCTTTCTGATCTTTAAATCAGGGCGAAGAGTCCCAGGGGACGTGAGAGGAGACCACCGTCATCTTGGTGGTGTGGTCTCTTGGTAGCCCACACCTACCCATCCTGCCCCCAGGGGCCCCCACTAGCTGCCATTTCCAGTGTCTCTCGGCTTTACTGACTTCCACGACCATAGTCTAGAGGCTTTGGGAAGGAGAAGGCGCAGGTCCTGCCCTAACTGTGGGGTCAGGACCTTGGGCTATGTGGGAGGGATGAGTAGAGGCCTTTGTACCCCTGGCCGGAGGCCAGTCAACATCACAGCATGGAGCCAGCCCGAGGGATGGGGGTGGGAGTGGGGTCCGTGCCTGTCCCTCTCTGACCCGTCTACCTGCCATGGTCTGGCCGGGGCCTTCTCGGGGCAGGCTGGGCACTGGTGCCACCCCCCCGGCTCCTCAGGGCTCCTTGGCTGAGCAGACTGGTCCCCCAGGGCTCTCTGTCTCTGTGGCCGGTCAGTCAGGACACCAGGAGGGGTCAGAGGCTGCTGCCATCCCAAAGGAGAAAGTTAAACAAGAACAGGATGAGTTAACATGTAACCTCATACCAGTTGCCTGGAGGGTGCCGGGCACATCAGCACAGCATCATGTGTGGCAGCTCATGCTGGAGTGGGCACGGCCCAGGGGGCTTGGAGAGCCCTCAGACTTACCTTCGCCTGCTCCGGTGTCACCACGATGGCCCAGGGAGGGCCCCCTGGCACCCCTCATAGGGTGGCATGTGGCTGTGTCCCCACTATTCCCCGGGATAGGGACGCCACAGACAAGGAGGACTAGGGTGCAGACCTCGCTTTACCCAGGCCCTGAGCGCCGAGGGTCACATGCAACCTGCCTGCCACCACGGGGTGGGTGTGGGCTGCTGGACTCGGAGCCATACTCCCAGCTGTAGCGTTTTGTCCTGGACATGTCCCGTGTGCACGCGTGTGCGGGGACAGGGCACCTGAGCTGAGCCAGGCCACAGTCCTCAAGGCAGGAGGGAGGGGGCCTGGCTGGACTGAGTCTGCTCCAGAAGGCCTTGTGGGTCCCCCCTCCTTCCGGGTCCCACACCCGTGTCCCCCCCGCCCCGTTTGTCATGTCCAAAACCAAAGACCTTTGTCCACATTGTCTAGTTCTCCAAGGGAGGCCCCCACCCCACCACGGGTGACCCTCCTCTCCTCTGTGGGGCTGGGACCATCCGAACCCAGACTGGGAGCAGCCGCAGGTGCCTCCTGACACAAAAAGCTCTAGGGCGACCTGGGCTGAAAGGAGGGGCCAAACCCCCCAGCGCAGGAGCCAGAGGCCTGGGGCCACCTCCTCGAAGCCCCAGCTGATGCAGCAGGTACTTAGTGAGACCTCACTCCACTCCTGCCTAGGGCTGTCCTCCCCACGCCTAGGGCCCCAAGTCTCTCAGCCTCCCCTGCGTTCCTTCTGCGTGGGATGCCACCGTGGGCCTGGCCCAGCCTCCACACCCCCAGGAGCCCTGGGCTCGGCTGGCTCAATTTCCTCGGGGATTGCTGGAGCATCAGGCAGGGAACTGGTGAGGAGGTTCCTTCCCAAAGCCCTCTGGTGGGGGGCAGTCTCGGGAAGGTCCCTGAAGCAGAACCAGTCCACTGGGAGACTGTGGGAGACAGGGCAGCGCACACCCCCTCCCCGGGGTCCCCAGCTCGGCGGGTCCCAGGGAAACTCCTGCAGTAACACTCACACCTTTCAAACTCTTAAGATCTTTTACCCCCAGGGAGGCAGTCTCCGGCCTTCCTGGAAGGTAAGGCCGAACTGCACAACCTCCCCCTGCGCACCCTCCCCTGCATAGTCTGTTTTGCACACCACATGCACACACAGCCCTCTCCCCATGCACACCTGCACTACATGCACCCCCCCCCCGCACCTCCAGCACTCTTGTGGCCACACACACAGCACACACGTACTTGCAACAGCTCGCACAGGGCGCATGGCCTCAAGCATCTGTACAAACCCCACACCGCACGCTGCATCTCACACCTGCCCTTGCCACCCATGGCGCGCACACAGCCTCCTGTCACCCCCTGCTCTTACAGGCACACACAGGCCCACGCGGAGCGGCAGGGCTGTCGGGGGAGCACGCGAAGTCACCTGGTTCCAGCTCTCTCCTCCTGGGGGGGGATGGCGGTCGTCGAGGTCATTGATGCTTGCTTGGGAGCAAACTGTGTGCTCAGCTGGGCCCCAGGTCCGGCCCGCAGCACCGCAGCCCCAGAGCGCATCGCCAAGCACAGTGAGGACCTGCCTTTTGTTTGTGTGTGTGTTTTAATCAGAACTTTCCCTGCAGCTTCCTGGCTTTACAGTCACATCCTCTCCTGACCCCAAACCCCACCCAGGCAGGCGCGCAGTTGGTGGTTCTCGCCCCTGCCCCGCCTGCTCAACTTCTTCCTGTTAACTCCGAGTCAAGCGGCTCCTTCCTCCGGGGCCCACCCCAGCCCACCGAGGCAGTGTACTTCCCGAGGCCAAGCCTGGGCGATGGAGAGGAGGTTGCGGAGAGGCTGGGGCCCCGGGTGATGTGAGGGGGTCCTAAGGAGACCCCCCCAGTCAGGGTCACCGCTTCCCAGACACAGCCTACAGAGAGTGACACTCAGGATGGTGAGAGCCTCCAATGTGCATCTGGCCTGTGACCTGCTGGGGTGAGGGGAGTCCTGTGGATGTTCCTGCCAATAATGGGGCCTTGAGCAGAGCTTTTGGGCTCCCTCCCGGTCCACTTCCCCCCTACAGTGCCCAGACAGGGGCTGTGGTATCACATGGACCTTAGTTTCAGGCTGGGATGGGAAGGCAGTCCCCCCTTTTCCAGATAAGGAAACAAGAAAAGGCCTCAATAGAGGTTCCTGGGCTCTGAGCCCAGCTGTGGGGGGGGGGGGGGAGGCGAGGCAGCTGGCATCCCCTCTTGTCACTTTCCCCCCCAGACTGACTGGGACTCAGGGCCCAGAAATCGGTGGCTGGCATCACTACCCATAGAAACCGGGCAAGGGGCCCCTTCAGGCCCTGTCCCTGCTTTCACCTACCCAGAGCAGGGGTCCACCAGTGGGCCACCCTCAGTACTGGCTTTCATTTGTCCTTGCTCTGACCCTGCCCCAGCCCTGCTCACCCCCACCCCCACCCCATGGCTGGCAAGACCCTCAGCTGATGGTGCATCTAGGGCTCAGGGTCCCACAGAACTACCGGAAGACCTGCCCGCACCCTCTCCCCACCGAGCTGCAGCTTCCTGGCTGCGCGCGGGTATTGCTACCAGCCCCTCCTGGAAGGTGCCTCGATGGGCCTGACGCCCAGAGGTGGATGGTGTAAGCACCTGGCAAACAGTCGTCAGTGACCGGCCTAGGGGTACCCAGGGAGGACACAGAGAGCCCCGAGCAGCCTTGCTGCCTCTCAAAGTTCCTGCCAGACTTCCTGTTGCTCAGTGTGTGTCCCCCGGTGCCACCATCTCACAGCCATGACGGCCCCCACCTTCTTCCTCTAAACTACACCCTCCTCCCCAGGCTCACGCTCCAAGGTGAGCGCCCACAAGCCCACGTCACCTCAGGCACCATCAAGAACCGCCCCTCCCCTCCCCCACCCCACCCCCACCCCCATTCCCAGGGGTTCCTAGAAAGCTCCGGGTCTTCTGCTTGTGCTCTGGCTGGAGGTCTGGCTCCCTCGGCGGCGGCGGCGGCGGCGGCGGCGCAGGAAACGGCGGGGGAAGGGGAGGGGGTGTGGGGGTGGGGAGGGGCGGCGATCCCACCCCTCCGCCGTCTGGTTTGCTGCTTAGAACCCCACGGTCTCGTTACATCTTCCGCTCAGCGGGCCTGCAGACCTCTGTGCACCACGCGTTTGCTGCGCCCCCCGACGTGTCTCCCGCAGGACAACTGCACACAAGGTCTCGGCCCCGCAGGCGAGGAGCTCTGTCCCGCTCCCCCGGGCCACACGCCCCGTTCTCCTCCACTATACACCCCACCTCCGGCGCTCCGCCTTAGTCAGGGGCGATCCGGATTTAGCAGGCCCCCACCCTCCAGGCGCGGTGAGCACGCGGGTGGGGGTCGGGCACAGAGGGCGGGGACGCGGGTATCGCGATGGGAACGCGCACCGAGAGCCGAGGGCGGACTGGGGCGCGCACGAGGGGGCCGTGAATGGCGGGTCGGGCGCGCACGGCGGTGGCGCGGAGGGCGCGCAGGCCTAGCACGGCAGGTGGGGGCCACACACGGACGGCGGGAGCGCGCGCGTGACGGTAGCTCCGCCCGGCGACCAGCGCCGCGCACGGCCCCAGCCGGCTCCTCGGTACGCCCCGGGGGCCCTGGGAGGCCTCGCGCCTGGGATCCGAGCTGCGGGCGGCGGCGAGGGTCCCCGCGCGCCTCCGCGTCCCACCTCCCTCCCCTGGGCAAAGGTCACGAGGAAGCCACCACTGCCCACGTCGGGCGGAGCGGGAAACGTGGCCCTTGCGGTTCCCCTTCCCCCCCCGCCCCCCCCTCCCCGCTCCGCCGCCAGGCCCACGGGGCCGGGACGCCGATAAACTCAGGCTTCCGGGCGACGGGGACAGCCGGCCCGACTCCGAGCCACTTCCTGCGGGACCGCGCCCGCCACGGCCCAGAGGCTCTTCGGGACAAGGGGCCCCCAAGCTCCAAGCCTAGTCCGGCTCCCAGGAGCCGGCGACCTCAACTCACCTCCGTGGGTCTGAGCCACTCACCTGCTGCCAAGACCTGGGGATCGCGCCGACCGCGGGGGCGGGGCAGCTCACCTGAGCCAGGTGCGCAGCGGCGACGATCCCGGCGGCGGCGGCAGGTGCAGCCCCGCCCAGCAGCCAGGGCCTGAGGGCGGACCCGAGAGTCCCGCTTTGCGCCCAAGTCCGGCGCTTAAGACCGTCCTGCTCTCGGGCGCCGGGAAGCCTCGGAACTGCAGCCACGCAGCCTGGGGGCAGAGGGCGAACCGGCCCAACCAGCCGGCAGAGTCTTGGACCTGGGGGACTCCTCAGAGTTTCCACTGTCCCCAGGGGCACCGTTCTGGTTCTGCCCCTCCTCCCCAGCTCTTCCTGCGGGAAGCCTGCCCCTGACCCTCCCGTGCAGGGACGGTAGGATCTCAACACGGCGCTGCTCGCTTGGAAACCCACGGAAAACCAGAGGAGGACCAGGAGGCTGCCACATTCCAGACTTTGCTCCATCTGGGAGAATTTCCCATCTAGCCCTGAGGACAGACACAATCCACAAGAGGCCCAGAATTGACATGAAGAAGTTTTTATTTTATTATAGAAAGTTCTTCAGGCTGAGGAGAGCCAGAGAGGTGGGGTCAGGGCCCCCTGACCAGCCAGAATTGGGGGGGGGGGGAGGGGAGGATATGGGTCCCACAAGTCAGAGAGAGGCTCAGGAGACTGGGCTGGTTTTCCTGTGTTCTGACCGCTGAGAAGCACCCCCCCACCCCAGTTCTGTGGGTGGCAGGAGTCAGTCAGAGTTCAAGTCAGGGCTGTACCAAGCCTGAGCCCTAACACGTGAAACAGGCCTCCTAGACCACAGAGTGCTGCTCACCAACACCTCAAATGCACGCAGGCCCGCCAAGACCCCGCGTATACACCGGCCTCCCGGGACCCCACACATAAGCGGTGGGGGGGGGGGGGGGTAGGTGGTGGTGGCTCTGAGTCCCAGCTCTGGGCACCAGTCTTCTTGGCCAGCTCTGGGTCTCCTACACATCTGTGCTCTTGCGGCTGGAGCTGGAGGCAGGACCGGGTTTGTTGGGGATCAGGGCGAAGCGTTGGGGTTCAGGGTGAGGCCCTACCTCGGGCCGGCCCACCCCCGCCTGGCCTCAGCCTCCCATACCGTATCTTTTCCCGGAGTGTCCGGTACTTGTCTTCCAGAACCTTGTTCTTTACCGACTGGGGGACATCGGGCACGAACCAGGCGGCAATGAGCTTGATGCACAAGGCCACGTGCTAGGCGTGGGGGGACGGGACAAGGGCTGAGCAGGCATTTTAGGGGCTGGGGGCCAGGGAGAAGGGCTGGAGAGAGCCGCCTCCGTTGTGGGGCCCCTCCCCCGGTTCTGGCCCACCTCAAACAGGATAAGGAAGACCAGGCGGATGGCCAGGAGGACCCAGAACTGCTCGGATAAGTTGTAGTCCTGAGCGTTGCGATAGTCCCGGTACCTGGTGGGGGGAAGCACCTGAGGTCAGGGGGCCGAGGGCAGGAATTCAGAGGCTGCTCATGGGGGCTGGGGGAATCCAGACCTGCACTCAGTCACGTTCTCTGAGCCCTCTATCCGGATGGGGTCCTGGAAGTCCTTGGTGTGGAACACGGACAGACTGTGGTTGATGTAACCTGTGAGGCAGCTGGGGGAGGGAGAGAAGGGCAGAGGCAGGTGTGGGCTGCAGAGCGTGGCCTCTTCTGGCTTCCAGGGTGCTTTCCTGGAGCTAATCCCTGTGTGGTGGGGGCTGTCAGGGTGGAGCACAGCACGAACCCCCTTCATTTCTCTGCGTGGGAGAGGGGCCTCTGGGGGTGACTGAAGGGACTCAGAGGGCCCCCCCCTGCCTTCCGTGGCAAAAACCGAGGGGAGCCTTCCGGAGGGAGACCCCTGCAAACCCCATCTGTAGGAGCAGTGGTCCCCTGTTCGGCCCTCTTCTGTGGAGCAGGCCCCAGAGGATCTGACTTTTGGGAGGGAGTCATTCTGGTGGTGGCTGCTCAGAAAACAGCTCCTGCTGGGACCTTAATTCCCCCATGGGGGTTCCTAGCAGATTGTCATGGGAGGGCAGGACCCCCCTCAGGCCCAGATTCATGACAACCACAGACAACACTGGCCACATCAAGCCCTTCCCCTGCGCTCCCCTAGGGCTGGGCTGTGGTTGGGCCAGTTTTCCCAGGCATCTCGGGACAGTTCGAGGCTCCCCTGGCGCCCCCTTACTCGACTGCAGGGTCGGCCCCCTTTCGGCACGGGCCGTAGTGGTACTTGTACACGACTCGGGGGATGAACTCCGACGTGAAGGCGATGACCATTCCGTTGGCAATGACCGCCAGCACGCCGATGGTCTCCAGCACCTGCAGCCAGGTCCCTGGGCCACAGCAGTGGGGTGAAGCAGTCTGCTTCCTCAAACCCTGACCCTCTGACACTGCCCGCCCCACCTCCACCCATGGTCCCCAAGGCTGGGAGCTTGGATGGTCATGGGGCCTTGTCACCTCTGCCCATGCCTCTGCTCGGTGGGCAGCATTCACTGACGAGGAAAACCTGGGCCGTGGTGGACATAGACCAGGAGGGGCTCAGGTCCCCCCTGGCCCCCATCTTCTGCCTGAACCCCTCAGCTGCCCCAAGCTTGCCCCACTCCCGGGTCAGAACACCTTAACCTGGGCCCTAGAGTGGGGCCTCTCCCCCCCCACCTCTCCCTCTGCCCACACCCAGCACCCAGTCCCCTCTGCTCTTCCCTGATACCTGGCCATCTCGGCAAGGACAGTCTGGGTGACGGAGGCCACCTCTTAGCCCCTGCCCCCAGCTGCTGGACCCCTCCCTCCCTCAGCTCCGGGCTCTCAGAGCCCAGCTCCTCTGCCTGGCCCCCCCCCCCCAAGCTGGATCCTCCTCTGGGAGGGAGGCAGGGGCCTGCGGGTGCACACCAGCCCCGCCTCTTCCCGGGGCCTGAGCACCACTCTCCAAGGCCAGCTCTCAGCCTAGGCAGAACCTGGGGAAGGGCTGGGGGGAGGGGCTTGGCTTGGGATCATTTCGAGGGCACCCCCTGGTCCCAGCACCCCTCGCCACCCCGCCCCTGGCTGGAACGTCCGTGCTCCTCGCCACCGAGTCGGGCCCCTGACCGATGTCCTTGGCCTTGCGGGGCACCAGGCGCCGCTGCAGCCTGACCATCTTGATGGCGTCCAGGCGGATCTCCACGAGGTTGCTGAAGAGCGCCAGCAGCGGGGCGAGCGGGAAGGCCGCCACGAAGATGGTCGTGAAGCCGTACTGGATCACTGGGGGGTGTGGAGATGTCCCCTTGTGCCGTGGGGCACGCCACCCGCCAGAACGCCCGCCCCCTCGGCCAGTCCCCCAGGACCTGCCCCTGAGACTCGCGGTCAGGCCCCCAACTCCACCCACCACGTACTCATCTCCATGAACTCGTCAAACAGGCTGAAGGTGTTGACCGGGTTCAGGAGGTAGTTGCGCCGCCAGTCCCTGAGCTCAGGGTCCTCGGACGCGTGGCCCAGCTTGACCCGTATTAAGCGACACTTGTGGGCCAGCCACCTGGGGGTGATGAGAACAAGTGGGGAACAGGGAGGGGAACTGGGGGCTGAGGACCCTTTGGGACTGCTGGCTCTGGGAGATGTGGAGATGGGGGGGCTCCCTGGGGTCGGGGGGGAAGCGGGAGGGCCCTAGGGAAGGAGGGAGGTCCTCACGGGCCCAGGTACTCCATGCAGTTGCTGAGTGTTTGTTTCAGACCCATGATAATGGCCATCTGCAGGAACAGGTCCATCATGCAGCCACTGAGATGGCACTGTGGGGGGATGGGGGGGTCAGGGGGTCAGGGGTGGGGAGTGGGAGATCAGGGGTGGGGATGGGAGGTCAGGTATGGGGAGGCAGGGCTGGGGGGGGCGGTGCTCAGGGACAGCATGACAAAGTGTACCGGACAGACTGACCTCCTCCAGCCTCCACAGCCCCGCCAGGCGCACAGACTTCCCAGGGTGACCATTGATCCTAGGAAGGACAGTTAGGCTAGAGGAGGGGCAGACCTTGCTTCTGACTGGGTGGGGGTGGGGGACCTGCCCACATCCAGACACATCCCTCCACACGCACTCACACACACACACAAGCAGCCCGGCCATCCCAGGCGCAGACAGGTGCTTGACAAGACCTGTTAGAAGTGGCCTCAGTTTCTCCCCATTGAAACCGTGCACACAGGATTACTTTGTGCTTAAAATCACCTCCTTTCCCTTACATGATAAAAAAAATACAAACTGCATTAAACCAAAAGTCAGGTTCCTGGCCAACGGTCAGGAAGACAGAGTCTCGCTCCTAGGGGGCTGGACCACTGCATACTGAGACCCCCATACTGTCTCTCCCCCACTGAGCTCCCAGCAACACTGACAAGCTTCCTTCTGCCACCAGGCAGGATGCAGGGACTGACAGAGCAGAAGCCCCTCGCGGGAGAGGTGTGGCCCAGAGCAAAGCCACTGGCACGCGCCTTTCTCACTGATGGACGGGGGCCAAGAACATCTAAGGAGGACATCTAAGGAGGCCGCTAACATCCAAATCGGAGACCATTAGGGAAAGAGTAAAAGAAATGTGGAAAGCATAGAAGGAATCGCAGAGCAGAAGGGGAAAAAAGAGGAAGCTCCTCAGACAAGAAAAGCCATGGGGTCAGGGGGCATGAGAAGGAGGCTGTGAAGGAACTGTCCAAAGGAGGGCCCTGAGGGGAAGTGCGTGTACAGAAGGAAAACATTCAATCGAAGGGTTGGGAAACAGTGCAAGAAGAACTCCCAGAAGCTGGAGCAAAAACGGGAGGAAAAAAAGCAAAAGCAATTAGGCGGTCCGTTCAGAAGGTCCCATTTCCAAACAAAAGGAATGGCGTCTGTGTCCAAAGACACAAGATGCATGAAAGCCACTCGCGACTGAAGGACCCGAGGCTCCGGGCCCAGCAAGTGTCTGGTCATTCCTGTCCATTTGACTGAGGTCGATTCTACAGGCCAAGCCTGCTGTGGTTGCCCACTCGGCAAAGACCCCTCAGGGAGCTGCGGTCCCGTAAGAGAGACTGCAGCAAAGAGGGCGTGGGGCCAGAGGGAAGGTGGGGAATGTGGGAGGACCAGGGCTCTGGGCGCAGGAGGGAAGGCGTGGACAAGCGGGCGGTAAGGCCGGCGTGCCGCCGGGGCATCTGAGGGGGAACGAGAGGCAGCCGGACCCGTGAGTCTGGACTTCAGGGAGAGATCTGTGCTGGAGACAGGAACGCGGGCCTCACTGATGTGTCTAGATGACGTCAGGTCATGAGGACAGATACCAGGGCGTTGGCATGTTTCGAGGCCGGGAGAAGAGGAGAAGTGGGCATCCAGGGAAGGGCCGGCAGGCCTGGGGAGGGGAGAGGCAGGAGCAGGGAGGCCCAGACATCGGGCGCACTGCTGAGAGCACTCCTGGAAAGGAATAGGGCAGGAGACTTGTGTGGAGGTGGAGATGATCCTGGACAGAGATCGCCGTGGACGAGGCAGAGGAGAGAGGCGAACCGCTCAAGCCCGTCCAGTGAAAACACCCACCAAGACAGTCTGCTGAGAGATTTCAGAAGCCAGCGTAGCCGAGGTTAGAGCAGGGAGAAGTCTGCCTCCAGCAGTAGGGGCCTCCGATTTCCTACGGACCCTTCCTCAGGAAGCCTGGGAAACCTGGGGTCCCACACGGCAGACCACAAGGGGCTCCCGGACCCAGCATGAGCACACACAGCCGCAAGGGGACGGGCAGGCCCCTAGGCGGGGGCATCTCCAAGGACGGCCCAGGTCTAGGCACCGCCTGATGTCTTTGAACGTACTTGGAGGAGTTGGTGTGGTTTGGGTTGGTTTTGTAAGTTCTGCTGGAGTTTGGAACCAATTGGCAACATGTTTGTGTCTTGTGCTATTTAAACACACAGAACAGGTGAAGCAATTATTTTTTTCAGGAGGGACAAAAAAGTGTATGTTGGTTGAACCGAAAACGTGTCCATTTTGCCAGAAGGAAAGGGAATGGGGGGTGCATGTGTGTTACACGGGATGCAGCTTTGTGAAGCTCAAACATTGGAGATGAGCCGAACGTCCACCAGCTGAACTGAGAAAACAAATTCCAGCACGTTCCACAAAGTAGCACTCATAGCGTGGTTTTAAAAATGAGGCCTCAGCATCCATGCGGATGTGGGAGGTGCCCATGGTATGTTTTCAGCGTAAAGAGAAGATAGGATTATTCACAGGAGACAGCAGTGTATGTCGACAGGTGTATATGCGTGGGTACTTCAATGTGTAAAAAGTTCTGGAAAGACCCACCGAACGGTTACAGGGTCACCTCGAGGGCAGGGAGCAGAGAGCCGGGGGTTCACCGTGGGCTCTTGCACGTGGTTTTACATTGGGCTCCAACTGCTCTGAGCACAAACCGTTTTAAAAATTAAGATGAGCAGGTATTTCCTTTAAAGGGGAAAGAGTCGGAGGCAGGCGGTGGGAGGGGCCGCCCCTACCTGCCCAGGATGAAGGCGATGTAGACGAGGGAGGAGAAGTGGGCAAAGAACTGCAGAGTGAAGAACTTGACGGTGAACTTGCTCTCGCGCTCTGAGAACGTCCTGGGCTTCTCTAGAACGAGACGGGGGCTGTCCCTCTCCCGTCCCCAACCTGTCCCTCTCCCGACAACTCAGAGACACCGCCAGCCCTCACCTGTCTGCCAGCTGTGAGAGGCGGCGGAGACACAGAGGATCCAGGGACCCAGGCTCCCAGCCCCGAAGGGTCCTGTCCCTCCCCCGCGCACCCCTCCCCCCAAGGCCAGAGAGGCGCCGGACGCCTCCTCTCTCACCGAAGTCACAGAGCTTGAGGGCCACACGCTTGTTGACCTGCAGGACGGGAGACCAGACGGCTCACTTGGGGCCTCGGTGGAGACCCCCGCCCCGCCCTCCCTCTGTCCGCCCCCCCTCCAGCCACCTTGGTCATGATGAGGATGGCCACGTAGTGGACCAGGGCCCCGGTCACCACCACGGCCGTGGTCACCTGCTCTTCCTGGAAGAGCAGGGCCGAGTTGAAGAGGGCGGCGGCCAGGACGCGATAGACCACCAGGACGTGGGCCATGCCGATCATGAGGCAGATCTGCGGGGAGGGTCCTCAGGAGGGCTGTCGCCGGCCCAGGTCTCCAGCCCCCCGGCAGGCCCCCCAGGAGTACCATCAAGAGACACAGAGTGAGGATGGCCGTGCTTCTCAGGTAGGAGTGCTGGTGTGGCCGGAGCTTGTAATCAGGGCAGTTAATGAGCTCAAGTGCCATTTCCTCCTGTGGAGGGAACGCAACGCTCGGTCGGGGGGCGGCCTGCCACACAGGGACACCCGCGTCCCACGCGCTGTGGGGGCCGCACGGGGCGCTGGAAAGAGCCCCGCACGGCCGGCCGCTCACCTGGTCCTCGTCCCACCCATACAGGTCCCAGTGCAGGACCACTCGGGCTCGTTGCCGCTTCCAGATCTCCAGGAAGACCGTGGCTGGGGGGGGGGGGGGGAGAGGGGGCAGGGCTGGGGTGGTGGCAGGGGGCGGGGAGTGGCCCCGGGGCTCAGGCCGCCCCCCCGCCGCCCTCCCAGCGCCCCAGCGACTCACCCCACAGAGCCATGAAGATGGCAAAGAGCACGGTGCCCTCGTTGTCGAAGAGGTGAGTGAGCTGGGGAGAGCGGCAGCCAGGCTGGGGACAGCCTTCCGTGGCCCGCCGCCCCCCACCCCACGGCTCTGCAGGGGCAGACCCTCCGCCCTGCTCGTGGGAGAGGATGGCCGGAGGGGACCCCCGGGTGGGGGGGAGCAGAACCCCCGGAGCCGCAAACCTTGGCAAACGTGCAGGTGTCCGAGAGCCGTTGGTACTTGCGGCCATGGTCCCCGCGAGGACACAGCAGGATGTCGTCCGCCTCACAGATCTCCTTGCTGAGGGCGCAGGGACGGGCTGGTGGCGGCTCTCCCCTGACTCGGGGAGGAGGGGTCCCTGAGGGGTCCTGTCCCCCCCCCCCCGCGCCCCAGGCCTCCCATCCCCACCTGATCTGACTGGCGTTGAACAGGGAGAAGCCGCTCAGGAAGATGACGAGGCCGGCCACCGCAGCGGGTACCAGCATGTATGTGTACCAGCCCAGCCAGGCGAAGTACAGGGCCACCTTCTCGCCAAAGTAGTCCCTGTGGGGAGGCTGCCCCGTCAGGCCGCCCCTCCCCACCCCCGGATGTGACCCCACAGGCCAGTGCCGGGGTCCAGGTGCCACATGGGGAGACCAGACTGCTGTGTCCCACCCAGGAGCACAGACACATCTGTCTGCCGTGGACACGGGCGTGTCTGGGATCTTGGGTGTGTCGGTGGGCACATGCATGTGTCTGTGGGGCCACGGGTGTGTCTGTGGGGACGCAGGTGATTTGTCTGAGGCAGTGTCACCTGATGTCATCAATCGGCTGCTTGTTGACCATGTTTCTCCACTGGGCCCATTTCTTCTTCAGGTCGTCCTCCCCCTGGGCACAGGTGACAGACAGCGAGGGCTCCCTGCCTCCGGTCCCGCCCTCAGGCCTTCTCCCAGCCCTGGCCCACCCCTCACCTTGTGCAGAGCGAATCTGGTCTCAAAGACCCCATTCTTCACCAAATCCTCTAACGTGTCTGGAGGTCACAGGAAGTGTCGGGTCAGAGGGGTGAGGGGGACCCTGCCCTGCTCTCCCCACATCGACACCCCTCCTGGGACGGGGGTGGGGCGCTGCACAGGCCACCTGCCCACCCCATCCTTACCACCAGCTGCTGTCTTGCTGTTCAGTACAAAGTTGACAATTCGGATTCTGGAACACAAGAGCTCCTCAGGGGACCCCACCCTCTGTCTGGCCGGGTCCCAGGCCCCTCTGTGTCCCTAGTGGAGCCTCCAGCCTGCCTGCCTTGATTGCCTGACCGGAGCCCAGAATCTAAGACTCACCTGGGAGCCCGACCCCCACCTCTTAAGTCCTCTGTGGCCTGTGCCCCACGGCTCCAGGATGGGGCTCTCTCAGGGTAGGCCCTCCCCTCCCAGGACCCCTCCCAGGGCTCAGGCCTGCACCGTTCCCTCCCAGATACTGGGCCTGGACCCCCCTCCCCCCGCCTCCAAGCACACCTCCCACCTGGAGCCCCCGCACATTCAGAGCACACTCTACGCCTTTACATGCACAAATCCCCCTCGCACCCCGTGAGCCATTTTGCATACAGGGAGACTGAGGCTCAGAGAGGCCTGTGCCAAGGCCAGGCAGGTGACAGAGGAGGGATATGAGGAGCGAGGGTAGAGTGGTGTGGAAGGTGGAGCCTCAGCAGGGGAAGGAGATGCTTGCAGAGAAGAGGCTGGGAGGCCTGGGAGGCTGAGGAGAGAGGTCCGGGGAGGCGCAGCTGGTCTGGAGAGGGGAGGTGGGGACCCACATCCCAGGTCGGGGGGGGGGGGTGGGGGGAGGGCTGGCTGGGAGGGTCCTCCCGGCCTGTCCAAATCCCGCCCTCCCTTCGGGGAACACACGTAACCTCCAGAACTCTCCTAGAAGCAAGAACTGAATTGTCCCTTATCACAGACAGACACGGACACCGAGTCACGGAGCCCGGCCCCTGGGACCTCTGACACGAGACCACGCCTGGAAGCCTGACCGGACCAGGGACACGGCGTTCTGGGCCAGCCTCTCACCTGGTGGTGGCTGGGATGGGGGCTGGCCTGGCAGGCTGCCCTCTGGCGGCAGGACCCTCAGGCTCCATGAGGAGTGTGCGGTACAGATCAAAGATCCTGCTGTCGGCTCGGACCCCGAAGAACACCTTCTCGCGGTCCTCCATCATCTGGGGGGCGGGAGGGCGCTTGGGGACCTCCGCTCCGCTTTGGAAACCATCCCCTTCGTCCTTTTTTGACACCGGCCTGTCCCTTCCACCTCAGGCACGAGGCCCCAGCCGTGTCTCCGGGCCCCCGGGACACACTTGTCCCCTGTGCCCCACACCAAGCCAGGCGCTCAGCCAGCACACCTTGTAATGGAAGCCCTTTGTCCTGAGCTCCTCCAGGAACCGTCGCTGCTGGCAGGCCTGCCTGGGGTTTCTCTGGGTGCGGCGGTCAGCCACGAGGACGTAATCCCACTGCTCGGAGGCCTCGGTCTGGAGGTAGGAGGCGCGAGGCTGGGGCCGGCACGGGGCCCGGGATGGGTGGGACCCATCTCCCCTCACCAGGGGACTCACCTCACCGGCGTTGATCTCCATCAGCGGGAGGCTGTCTCCTTCGGTCCCCACCAGGATCCGGAGGCTCTCCTCAGCCTGGGAGTAGAGGAGGGTGGGGCTCATTCCTGCGGGGAGAGCCCTCCCGGCCGGGGCGCCTCGGCACCGAGGGGCAGCACGGGGCAACACGTAAAGCAGGGGTGCAGGGAAACGAGAGGACGAGAGGGAAGCTGCAAGCGGGGCTGGGACCTCAAGGAGCAAGGATGGCCGGAGAGGCGTCGGGGCCTCCGGCAAAGGTCTGTTCAAAAACGGAAGCAAACAGCTCCTCAAATCCTTGAGAAAAGACAAGCAGCAGAGAGGGGTTTCGCAGAAGAGGAAGACACGGAACTCTCGACGGTCAGGGAAACACGGGTCAGGTCACCGGAGGCATCCCCTCTACCCACTGGGTTACGGGCGTTTCAGTGGCCCGACCGCGTCAAACAGATTCCCTGCGCACGAATTTGCGAAACAAAGCTGAACATCCTAGACTGTACAGCCGGGCGGGCCACCTACCCCTGAACAAGATGCTCCCGGTAGCATATTGCATACAGAAATTGTGGCGATAACCCGAGTTCCCACCAGCGGGTGGCTGGATGAAGTTATCCCGCACACGGTGGACAATCACGCAGCAGAGACGTGAACGGGCTGCGACACGCGGAGCCCTGGGGACCAACGTGACACGGCTCTGAGCTCAGTCAAAGTCGATGAGAAGCCCCAGAGGTACGTGCTGCAGGCACGTCCAGACGGACGGATCATAAGTCAGGGGCAGAACCTCAAGGAGGAGGCAGACGAGTCCACAGCCCCCGGGGCCCCTCCTGGGCCCCCCTTACTGTGGCGGCGTTTATGGACAGCACGGGGCCTTCTCTCTCCCTCCCTCGGTGCTCCCCCTTGTGAGTGTGCTCCAGCCTTCCCGGCTGAGAAAGGACACGTGGGAAGGGGAAGGAGAGGAGCCCAGCGGCGGCCCCCACCCTGCGTGATGAAGGTCTAGGTCACAGTGGTATGGGTTAGCTGTTAGGGACCCCCCCACCAAAACACGGAGTCCTGGGTCAGCTTGAGAAAACAGCAGACTTTCTCCAGAGCCTGAGCGGTGTCAAAGCCGGATGGCCAGGGACAAGGAGGGAGAGAGGGAACGTCACAGACGGGAGGTGCCCAAGGAGACGTGAGGATAAGTGCCACGTGGGATCCTGCAAGGACCCGGGAACAGGAAGGACGCAAGCAGGGCAGCTGGTGACATCGGAGTCCAGGTGCCCGTGTCGGGCTCTAGGTTCTGGCCAGATCCCCAGCCACGGGGCTGTGGCATCGGGGCAGGAGGGCGAGGGGCGCTGAGAAGCCTCGTGCTGTCTCTATACACCGCAGGAATCTTTGCAGAGGCGCTAAACGTGCACAGGTGGGGAGGGGGCGGGCTCAGGCCTCACTCCTCATGAGCAGACGGACAGCAGGCTGCGAGGCAGACCTGGGCCCTTTCGCCGCGGGGCCGGGCAGCCGAGGGAGTGGAGGTGCGGGAGGCGGGCGACGAGGGCAGACGGTCACAGTGGGTCCCAAGGGGGGAGCTCCAGGCTGAGATGTGGAGGGGACCTTGGCCTTGGAGCCCAGAGCCTGGGCTGCCAACCCTGTGCGCCCTCAGGCAAGACTGCCCACCTCTTCCGGCCTGGCTGCAGGACGCGCCCTGCACCCCAGTGTGGCGCTAAGCGTGCTTCCCAGGCGGCAGCTCTCCGGGGAGGCGCAGGGACCCTGCAGCGTCCCGGGGATGAGGGTGCGGGGGACGCCCTGGGGGCTGGGCCCACAGAGCACCCACCTCGCTCCTGCTGGGCTCTTGCCGTGGCCTCCTGCCAGCCCACCGCCCCTGCCGCCCTTCTCCTGGCTTACGAGCTCAGTGTGGGCCGTGGCTGTCTGGAACCACATCACACCCTCCTCTCTATCCTGCCCGCTGCCAGGCCTCCTTCCCCCTGCTGGTCCGCCCACCTCCTACCCCTTCCCTTCCACAACCACTTTCCACCCAGCTCAAGACCTGCCTCCTTCAGAAAGCCTCCCTGGACTGCTCCAGCCGGTCCGCCCTGAAGGGCTGTCAGGAAGAATGCAGGCTGCCCGGTCCCAGTTGAATCCGAGACAGACAACAGATGCTTTGTAGTATAAGTATGTCCCAGTTATTGCATGGGACACACTTATACCTAAAAAGAAAGTTTTCGTGTAAAATTCAATTTAACTGGGTATATCTGTTTTTTATTGGTTTCAAAACCTGCAACCCCACCCAGGCACACCAGGAACTACTAGCCCCAGGGTGGGACCCGGGTCGGCCCCACTCTCCCTGTGTCCATCTCAGAAGCCTGGGCTAACACAGACAACAAGCCTCTAGCGCTCGGATGTGGCTTACGGTGTCTGAAACTCCTGTCCCATCTTGGGCCAGAGGAGAAACCTGCCGTTCACAGAATTGCAGGGACGGGGAGAGCCCCTGGGCTGACGTGCCTCTGTCTCGGGGAAGAGAGTAAAGTCTCAACTGAATGGGAACAGGGACATCCAGGTCATCAGCCTCGGGTTCTGTGACTCGCCCACCACAGGCTCAGCAAGTGCCGTGTCGGACGATGACCCGTGCACCGACAGGACCTCATGTGCTTGACCTCAGACGCGGGAGGGGGCTCTCCCTGTCCACCCCCAACCCCGAACTGAGCGCCTCTGGCAGATCCTGCGAGGAGAGACCCCAGCTTCAGTGGGAAGAACAGGCAGGACAACCAGGGGTGGGAGATGGGACCCCAGGTGGTGAAGGGTTAGCACGGGGAAACCAGACTGGGCAGAACACGGGGGTCCGAGCAGGAGGATGGAGCCTGGGGAGGAGGGACTGTCCTAGAGGCACCTCAAAGCTCAGGCTTTTGGCGGGGGGCCCTTACTGAATCCCAGAAATGAGGCTGCTGGGCCTGGTACAGCTCCCGATTTGGACAGCACCTTCCCCTACCAGAGACATTGCACAGCTTTGGGACAGTTGCCCAGAGCAACTGGGAAAGGCTGACTCGGCCTCTTCTGGGGGCCTGGCGTGTGACCTGGACAGTGGGGAGTGATGCACCTAAGGTATCTGATTCCCGCCACTGGACAGAGACCCCCCCCCCCAGGTCACTGCCTGGTCACCCCCGACAATGGGCAGGCACCCACAGGAGCAGTCAGGTCAGGGTCCCCCCTTCCATTTGGCCGTCCTCCTCCCCACAGCCAGACAGGGACCAGGTTCTGAGAATCTGCTTCCCATGTACTCTGGGCTCACCATCCCTGAGGTCACTCGCTGGATGCAAGTCCCTTCTGTGGGCCACAGCCACAGCCACGGCCTCCAGGACGAGGCTGTCCATCGGTCCGTCTGTCCTCCGGGGTGACAGGCCTTCACACGTGGGGACTGGGCTTATGTGAAGTCGCCCCCACCTCCAGCAAGCTCCACCTCCAGGAAGCTGTGTGTGCCCATCAGGCCCCCAGGCCCCCAGGGCAGAGACAGGGGCTGTCCCTACATACTTGGCCTCGGCCATGTGCAGACCCCAGGCAAGTCCCTGCACAGATGAGGGGTGCAGGCTCGGAGACCCATATTGTTCTCCCTTTAGTCCTTCCAGCTTCCACCCCCGGCAAGCCGCACACCTAGTGGGCCAGGGCCCACGGCGTAACACGGGCCAGAGTGGCTCCAAACGAGGAAACTTCTGGAGACACCACAACTCCTGGGAGACATTCCCGCCCCGACAGCACAGGACACGAACAGTTAGAGTGGGGCAGTCCTTCCCAGTTTGGCCTCTAGGTCACCAGTGAGACTGAGGACACTGCTGTGCAGGTGGGACTGCCACCCAGCTCCTGATCAGGTGGGCCACATGGAGCACGCACGGGTGACACCCCAGCTGCACAAGGAATACGTTTGGACCGCCCCTCACTCTCCGTGGCACATCTCACCCTGGGGTCACAGCACACCTCTGCCCGGGCCCCATGGGCATCCTGGACTTTCATCATCCAGCAGGGGACCCTCCTGCCCCCACTGAAGCGTACAAGCACAGAGAAGCCCACCCTCGCTTACTCAGCCCAGACGCCCTGGGTCCACCCTTCCTGAGCGAATCTCCCCACACCTGCTTCTCTCTTCAACTTCTGAAGCCAGTCATCTGCAACCCCCAGCCCCCCTCCACCTCCTCAGCTGTCCGTCTGTCTTCTGTCAGTTCCTCGTCGCATGTGTCCATCCACCCATCCCCAGACCCTTTATGATGGAGCCTGCTACAGAGCAGGCTTGAGGGTGATGGGCGGTGTAAGTAGACACGGGGGCCTGGAGAGGCGGCCCGGAGCTTGGCCTTGTAGGGCAACAGGCTGGCAGGAGGCAAAAAAGGAGGGGCAGCGTTCCTGGGAGAGGGAAACATGTAGGGACAGGCCCTGAGGGGCAGCATGCAATCAGTGTCCGCGGACTTGGTACTCAGGACCTCCCAGGGACTCAGTACTCAGCACCTCCCAGGGACTCAGTACTCAGCACCTCCAAGGACTTGGTACTCAGTACCTCCCAGAGACTCAGTGCTCAGCATCAACAAGGACTTGGTAGTTAGTACTCCCAGGGACTCAGAACTCAGCACTTGAGCTTGGCAGAAGCATAAAGAGCAAGAAGGGAGCTGCCAGGAAGTGAGGCTGGGGGTTGGCAGAAGAGGGACTATGGAAGCTGCTCAGGCCGCTGGGGCCATGGGGAGCCACGGACGGGATTGGAGTGGAAGGGTGTGTTCAGATCCCGCTCGTGGCTGGGGCCACCAAGTCCTCCCTGCCGTCTGC
The DNA here is from genome assembly GCF_018350175.1 of Felis catus. Lineage (NCBI taxonomy): Eukaryota > Metazoa > Chordata > Mammalia > Carnivora > Felidae > Felis > Felis catus. Next base: position 115,115,276 of record NC_058377.1, on the reverse strand, counting down.
ATCTGCGTACGTCCCTTTCAAGGCACTGATTCTCGAGCCTAAGCCAAACCCCGTGCCACCTCCCCACCCGCCCCTGGGCAGCCCCGAGTGTCTCCCTCACCCCAGCTTGGGACTGGCATGAGGGGAAAGGGCTGGCGGAGGAAGCTGGGGTCAGGCTAAGGTGTGCCCGTGTGCTAGCCTGAGCAGCCAGGTGCCAGAGTTGGCTCTGGAAGGGCCGAGGAGGCCCTGGGCAAAGGTGGGGCGGGAGGCCGCCTGCTTGGCCCACACCTGGCAGAGCCCCAGGGAGGCTGAGTGGGAGGCTAGTTTCGCTCTCATCCTCGGCATGGCTCTCCTCCCAGAGCTACCCAGTCGTTGGCCCGGGCCCGGATGACCTTCCCTGGCAGAGGGGAGAAACGATGTCTTCCCAGGATGTTTTCCTGCCCACCTCCCTGGGACTCCCACAGCCTCCTACTCTGCCTCCCAGAGTCAGAGTCCAACATCCCCCAGCCGGCCACCAACGCGCCTGGGGCAGGACTCCCAGGGAGCAGAGGGCCCGGTCGGCCACCCTGGGGCTCCCCAACCCCAGGTCAGCCCACCCTGGAGGCCAGAGCCCCCTCTCCCTCTGCAGGGCAGAGCTGCAAAGTCTAGAGATGGACAAGCTCTCCTCTTGTAGGCCCTACGTATGCACTAAAGGCCTGGCCCTGGGGTCCCCAGAATCCCTGGCTGGGCAGGAGGAAATCTGCCCTCTGTCCTGCTCCAACCCCCAGCCAACCCAGGGGCTCCGTCTGAGCTCTGGCCACCCTCACCTCAGCCTTGAGGGCTCCAGGGAACCTCCACGGGCACTTTCCAGGCGAGGCTGGCAGGGCTGGCTGGAGGGGCCCACGGGGTGGGCGTGGCCTGGCCACAAGCATGGACCCCGCCCAGCCCGACTCACCTGCATGCTGGTCCCAGAGCCTGGCGAGGGGCTAGCGATCGATCACGGTGCCCGCAGAGCTGGACCGGAGTGTGGCAGCAAGGCAGCTGGGCGCGTCCTACCTGACTTCCGCGTGGGACTCACCCCTCCCTCCTTCTTCCTCCTTCTCCTGGCTGATCCTTCTGCTGCCACTCCTGTGCTGGAAGGCACACCCCTCCCTGTGTGTGTGTGTGTGTGGGGGGGGTGTTGACACCTTCCTGAGGACCTGGTCAGGTGGGGACCCCTCCCCCGACCTGAGGGCATTGCGCTCACCTGCAGGGGGGTTCCCCTATAAGATGAGTTAGATTGGCACCTCCCTCCTGGGGTACAGCATGAGTGGAGCGCATGAGCACGCCCCACTATCCCAGGGTTCACTCTTCCAGATCCCAGGACACACTTCCCCCAGCCCCCTGCCCCCAGAGCATCCAGCCCTTGACTCCCACTCCCCAAGTCCAGTGTTTGTTCCCTTAGAGGAAAATTGGGCAGGAAGGATTGAAGATGAAGAAGAAACTGTTGCCCTGAGCCCCTGCTTTGTGGACCCCAACTGGGAGAGGGAAGGACCTTTGGGATCCTGAGGGCACACGCTGGCCCTGGGCCGCATGGATCCTATGGTCCTAGGGCAGCAGTTGGGGAAGGCTCTGGGCCACCAGAGAGCAGAGTGCCCCCAACGGGGACGTGGGGCACCCGGCTTGGAAGCTGAGGACAGAGTGGCACTGCAGCAGGGCAAGGCACGTGGAAACATGGAACAGCGTTAGTGGGCCCCTGAGGTCACGGGGGACAGGCAGCGCCCACAGCGTCAGGGCACATCATCATGCAGCCCATGTGACCCTGTGGTCCAGGCCCAGCGTTGACACACATTTGCTCTGGGATTATGTGGCTCCATCTCACCCACATTTCTGCTTCGGGAACCCCACGGCAGGCTGTGACAGCAGCAGGGGCCAGGACCAAACTGTGACAAAGAGGGACCGAGAGAGGGACCTAGCAGCACAGAGCCTGTGCGGGTGTGATGGAGCAAACCCAGACACGTGCACTAAGACTGAGGCCGCGGAGTCCCCATGGCAGGGTTAGTCCAGGACTAGTATTAATTGTTGTTCTGCCACTGTAAACACTTGGTCTCACCACATGGCTCAAAGTGGCTGCTAAACCACCAGGCATCACAGCCACATTCAAGCCAGCAGGGAGAGGAAAGTGAAGGAGGGGCGCTCCACCTGTCACATAGTTGGTCACTTGCCTACAACTTCCTGCAAGGTAGCCTGGGAACTACGATCACTCTTCCTGAGAAGGTAGAAGGACGCTAGGGTCACACAGCAGTGTGCACAGGCCAACAGTCTTCAAATGGCCCATTAGAGTTCAGGGAACAGAGGCAAGGGCTTTTGAGCACGAGTAATGCAAACTCATGGTCCACGCTGCCAGCCGGCTCCTGGGCTCGGTCTCCTCCTGGTCTCCAACTCCACCGGCGCAGGGGGGTCTGTCTGCATTTACATTCGCATCATGTTAAAACAACCCAATGGATTTCCCCTGACACAGGCGTCACTGCAGGCGTCTCCAGCCCAGGTGGGGGAGGAATGCCTGGCCCGACGGAGACAGGTGTCCTACTCTCGGTGAAGGATGTGAGATAAAGGCCGATCTCATCACCCGGTCCCATCTGGCACAGCCCTTTGGGAAAGCAATTCAGCAAAAAGAATCAGAAGCCTTAAAACTGCTTATGCTTTATTCCCTCAACTTTTTATAAACTATCCTAAGGAAAAAACCCCGAAATAATGACAATGTATATGAATCTGTCCTTGGAGGCAAAAATTATAAACCACCTACATGTCCAACTGCAGGGAGACGTCTGAGAAAGCACCGCTGAGCCGTTACAAAGTATTCTTTCAAAGTGCTACTCGCATATGGGAAAATGCTTATGTTACACAGTTAAGTGAAAAAACACAGATTAAAAACACATATGCATTTTTTTGTCTCAACTGAGTGAAAATGCCTTAAAATAACTGAAGAGTAGGTTGAATATATATAACTGTGAATGGAGGGATACGCTTTTCTTCCCTCAGCTTGCTTTCCTCAAGTTTTCCATAACACACATCATTTTTACAAACTGAATCATTACGGGGCGCCTGCGGGGCTCAGTCCACTGAGCGTCTGACTCTTGACTTCAGCTCAGGTCATGATCCCAGGGTCGCAGGATGGAACCCGTGTCGGGCTCCATGCTGCCCTGTCTTGGGGAGAGCACGAGGCCTCCGTGGGCCACGGACCCTGGACCCTGCTCTCTTTTCCTTCCTCCTCCGAGCTCCAGAGCACCCTGCCCAGCCGTCGTCCTCCGTGAGGCCAAAGTACAGCAGGAGGCGGGCCTCCCGTTCCCACTGTCTCCAGGCTGCCTCGACTCCTTGGGGGTTTTTTTTTAATGTTTTTATTTATTTTTGAAACAGAGAGAGGCAGAGCATGAGCGGGGGAGGGGCAGAGACAGAGGGAGACACAGAATCCGAAGCAGGCTCCAGGCTCCGAGCTGTCAGCACAGAGCCCGACGCGGGGCTCGAACTCACCGACCATGAGATCGTGACCTGATCCGAAGTCGGACGCTCAACCGACTGAGCCACCCAGGTGCCCCATGCCTCGACTCCTTTTAACTGGGGGCTGGTGGCCACGCTGCGGAGGGGGTCAGGATGACAAAGCCACCGGGAGTGCCCCAGGTAAAATCCCGCAAGCAGGAACGGGCATGTCCTCACCTTGGGAATCTGCCCTCCCAGCCCCAGTGGCCTGTCTTGTGGCCCAAAGATACTCTGATGCCTCAGTGAGGACAGTTCTCAGAGGCTCACAGCCAGGTCAGCTGGAGTCAGGGCCTCCCAAGCTCTCTCTGGGCTGGTCCCAGATGCCCCTGGCCTCCCTCTGGCCTCTCTGGCTCACGGTGCCCGTCTGGGGCAGCAGACACCCCCACCCCCCCCCACCCCACCCCCGTCCTCAGGCCCCTGCAGGGAAGATTCCTCTCCCAGGCTGGGCCTCTGCTCCTGGGATCGGCCAGACACAGGTCCTTGCCTGTCAGACCAGGGCTTCAGGGTGGGGACCCCAGGCCCGGATGTCCTCGCCCCGGGGGCAGCTCTGTCTCCCTGATGCTCCCCTAGCCAAGCCCTCTGGGCCTCAAATTCCCAGCAGCTCCTGTTTTTAAGGAGCAGAGAGTCGTTCTTGCCTGGGCTGACAGTCCCGTAGCCCCAGCCTCTCCGTCAGCCCTCAGAAAACAGAATGTGGGGGAGTTCTCCGCAGTGTGTTCACCTTTACAGACTTACAGGCGTCGTGGCGACACCCGCAGATTTCTCTCCCTTCCCTGTAAGGGTGTTTTACGAGAGCATTTCCGTGAATACTTTCAGTATTTACCACCACGAATGTGGGTCCTTCGGGCCTCGGGAAACCTTGGGATCTGAGCCCAGGACACACGCCACCCACATCTGAGGCTCCGTGTGCTGCGCTCACAGGACCAGCTATGCCTGCGAGAGGCCAGAATCGGCCGCCTTCACAGCCCCTGGTGCCTGGGCCTTCAGGCAATCACCCGTGTGGCTGAGGAAGCCCAGGGCCGCTGGGCCCTTCCCCAGGCGGGGTGAGTCCGGCTGATTCGGGCCCCCTGCGAGCCCCAGGCACGGGGTGTTGGACCATGTCGTCAGAGCCGCTCTGCTAAGTGCTCTGGCATGCCACCAGGCCACCTGAGCCACAAAGTGCTGGGCTTCTGAGACAACTTCCCCACTCCTGAGTCCCATGGTGGACCCTGCCAGGCCGCGTGTATCTGAAGGGAGGGTTGAGCCAGGCTGTACCCAGAGTGAAGGGTAGTGGTCCAGGCAGGGACACGGTGGAGGTGAGCTCAGGCCCAGGGGCGAGGCCGCAGGTGGACCGCTCCTTGCAGAGCAGGGGGGTCGGGAGAAGCTCTAGGTTCCAGGGGGGACAGAAGAGCTGAGAGTATGGGGCTCACCAACATTCTGTGCCTCAGCATCTCTGTCTCTCAGCCCGAGACGAAAAAGAGAACCCGAGAGGGTGTGGAGGTCACAGTAGTTAGCATTTGATTTTTGTTTTTAATGTTCTTATTTATCTTTGAGACACAGAGAGAGCACGCATGAACGGGGGGAGGGCAGAGAGAGACGGAGACACAGAATCCGATGGAGGCTCCAGGCTCCGAGCTGTCAGCACAGAGCCCGACGTGGGGCTTGAACCCACAAGCCATGAGATCATGACCTGAGCAGAGGTCAGATGCTCAACCGACTGAGCCCCCACAGGTGCCCCACAATAGTTAGCGTCTGTAAAGCTTTGGGAATTCTCACTGGCATGTGGCCAGAGCCTGGTGGCGACTGTTAACTAACATGTGGTCTGCACTCAGGGCAGAGGGCACCCCCCGGGGGTCTGGCTCAGCCCCTGCCCAGTGTTCCACTCCGGCCCCCAAACCTGACAGACCCTATCCAGCTCCACCCCCGCCCAGCCCTATCCTGTCCAGTGTCTGTGCCTTGGAGAGGCAGTGGCCCCCTTCACGTAGGAGGGGGGTGGCTCCCAGCACAGTTTGGGAGAAATACCCATATCCAAGAAGTTATCCCCACAGCAGAGGGCAGCACTGGGAATTTGGGCGGAACAGAGCTGGGGTGGAGAAAAGGGGCCTTGAGGATGGCTCTGAGGGGCCCTCAGGGCAGAGTGAGGAACCAGCCCGTGGGGTGCTTGCTGGAAAGAAGGGGGGGTGGGAGCTGACCTGCTCTAGGCACCCGGGTCCAGCATCGCTTCCCTGGATAAAGCAAGTCTCGGCGTGTCATTCTGGGCAGGCCAGTGCAGTGGGGACCGCGGTCCTAGTTTGGGTGAAAGTGACCTTGTGTGACTCCTTGTGGCCTTTGGGACGGAGACCAAGGTGCAGCCCTAGCCTCACACTCGCACGTGCACTGGACGGTGGCCACAGAGAAGTTGGCAGCCCAGGCCCGTGTGGGTGGGGTCAGGGCCTGGGGTGTGGAGTTGGCCCAGGGCTGGACAGAGGGCATCCTGGAAGGCCTGTTAACCTTAAAAATAATACCGTCAACCATAATTACCAGCAAAATGAGTTTATCTGGGAATAGCAGAGAATTAAAATCTGGGACACGAAAGTCACAGCAAAACCACAGTAAAGTTCCCAGAACAGAGGAAGGGGGTGGTTAGGGGCCTGTTGTGAACCAGAAGTCCCCTGGAGTAAACTGGGAGCTGGGAGTGTAGTGGCCTCTCACTGGCTAGGCTATTGCCTAAGAGGAAAGCTCGCTTCCTCCTCCTGGGGTTGTAAAGTGGCATCCACCTGCGAGGTGTGTCTCTTCCTGTTGGCTCTACAGTTGACAACTAGTGAGCACGCCTCCTGCTGGTCTCCCAACTCCATTCTAAACAAGGGTTCCTTTATTCGGTTTCACAAGCCAGAGAGCACACCTCCTGGGGCCAGCATTTCTTTGCACATCTACTGGTGCCTGGCCTATTGGGAGGCTCAGCATAGTGGTCAGGGACTGCGACTTGGAGTCACATCACAATCAGGCCCCATGCTTGGTGGGTGGGCCTGGGAAAGGGCGCCAGGTGAGTACATCTCTATATAGATATCTATACAGTGAAACAGAATAAAGGAAACCTGACTCACCCTCAGTGAAGACCAACAGGAGGAGCTCTCATGTGCATCCCTCACTCCTGCAGCCCTTTGCATTCCCAGTGGGCTTCACAGCCCCAGGGAAGGAAGGAGGGTTTTCTCCCCTCCCTCTCCCTCAACAACCCAGCCAACGGGGGACCATCACGGCCCAGCCAATGAGAAGTCACTACACTTCCAGCTCTTAGTCCAATGGACTTCTAGCTTATAAGAGGTCCTCCCAACTCCCCCACTTGCTCTATAAAAGAGCATTTCTCTCTTCTGTTCTAGGGAACTCTCTATGGTTTGCTCACAGCTTGCTTGTCCCAAATAGCAATTTTCTACTATTCCTGAATAAACAAACCCATTTCGCTGGTAAAATAACTGGCAGATCTATTTTTAAGGAAAACGTTACTAGGTGTCAGAAGTGGGATGCAGGCAGGACGCACACACACACCGCCCCCCCCCCAACCCCACCCAGCGACTGAGGCTGGTGAGCAAACAGGTGCCAGCACCCTCAGCGCCAGCTGGGCTCACTGCTTCCTAGCCAACCCTGGGGTTTGAATGTGAGTTTTTGCCTGGATTTGTGCTTCATTCTCTGTTTTGAGCTCTCCAGACTTTATTCAGGACCTGCTCTAAGGCTTCATCCTTTCAGAGAGTACTCATGTGGCCTTTGTCTGACTCCTTTCTAGAGCCCAGCCATTCCTACTGGGGCTGTGCTGTTCAGGAATTTTCCTCTTGGCTCTGGAGAAAAGCCTCTGGGAAATGGGATCCCAGTGATCAAAATGCTTTGAGGGTGCCCCTGCCCCCACTCTTCTGGGAGCCCCGCCGGTTCCATGATTAAAAACTGTGCTCCCTCCTCACGTGCATTCTTATATGGACTAACTTAACAAAAAACAATTTACAACTTCAATGGCCTTTATGGGGAACTTTCGAGCTCCCCAAAATTCCCTTCCTCACAACTCAATCGGACAGCCATGGGCTCTAAAATTGTCAAAACTGAATTGGATGCTTATTTTCATTGATACCTTGAGGCTTCCAAACAGTTTTTGGATTCAAAGTCAGCCTTTTTGCAAAGTACTATTTATAAACTAACCAAGGCAGGCAAACAATTGAAAGACGTCCACGTGGCTTCTGAGGCCTTGTCCCCTCCCCATCTTCTTTGTCTCTTGACAGGTGGGGTGGCCTTGCGCTCAGGCCCCACCTCTGGCAGTTTCCCTCTCTTCTCTCCTCACTGTCCCCAACACCCCCTCTACCCATCTCTCATTCTAACCCTTTGCTGAGCTTCCTTTTCCCTCCAAACTTCTCCTCAACCCTCCTCTCCCAAACCTATTAATACCTACCCCTCTACAGTTAACTCTGCTGGGGGTCCCGAAGAACACCACATTGCTTACGTTGCCTGGATTAAGGCTGAGTTTTGAGCCATAGTGAAAGAGTTTCCTAAAGTGACTGAGACCCCATAAATTTGCTGAAGAATTTAACATAGTTATTCAAATTTACTAATCTGAGTGCTCAGATTTATATCAATGGGTCCACATGCGTGTTGGTGAGGGTCGGGCCAAACACTGGATGAAAGCATCCTAATAGGAACATCCTGGAAGGGATTTAAAGAAACAGATGCCTAAATTTTGGCAAGATGCTAGAACATTCACTGGAAATCTCCACTGAATGCTTACAGCTTTTCCTAAGCCTGTCGATCAGAACAAGATCCAGGCTTGCACACAAAAGCCTGATGGACCTGTTCATGACTATCACCATCTATGCCATTCTGGATTGCTGTAGATGCTGAGTCCACCTTGGTAGCACTTAACTCCATGTCCATTGACAGGCTGAACTGGGGTTGTTCTCTTTTAGTTAAAAGGACCAAGATATAATGGGAAACTATGTCCACTCCGGATTGAGTTAATCTGGCAAACCAGCTCGCTGGCATCCTCGAGGAGTCACCTAAAGGAAAGACCACTACAATCCTCAATTTTCAGCTCCAGCAAATGAAGGCCCCTCAACAAACCCAACCCCTGCCTCCTGTTTCTGCTGTTACTACAAAGAGCCAAGGCACTGGGGAAGACGGAGTGCTCCCGTGAGGCTGTCCCAGTGTCCTCCTAATTCCTCCTGATGGGGCTCTGGTCCTTTCTCTCCAGATTGGGAGAGAACCTCTCTGTGTCCTTATGGCCCTGGAACTGTGTGCCTGGTGCCCAGCCCGCAGCTATGATGCAGCCCCTGCTGCAATGTATTAACACGGTTCCAATGGTGGGGTTCTCTCATAAACCCCAACAGGTTCCTGTCTCTGAGCCTACTCCTCCTGTCTGGCCCTTTGAGGGGTATGCGCCCTTTTCTCCTCAGTTCCTCTGCCTCTAGTCCTCCTTTATTGGGCTGAGATTTCTTAGAAAAGCATCATGTCAGAATTTGCTTCTCCCAAAAGGAGGAGAGAATTCTAGAATTTGACAATAGTAATCAAAATGGGCAACCAGGGAAAATTAAATGATTCTTCAGTATCTTTTTTATGCTGTGTCTTCGATGGCACTATCGCTGAGTCTGAGGACACTGGCTGTTGGTCCCTAGTGGGTCCTCTACCACCCTCTCTATGGGCAAAATCTTCAGCTGATACAGGCAGAGTGCAGTATCGGTGCACCTCCCAACAAGAACGAATGAATACCCCGTAAATAAGTATTCATTCGTTCATTCATTCATTCATTCATTGACGCCCTTCAAGGCATCAAGCCCGTTACAGAGGACTACCAGGCTTGGGGCTTCACTGCCTCCTGTACTTGTCCCCGGAACACCTACTTTGAGAAAACTCAGTGACTGAGGTGGGAGTTTTGTCCGGGACCTCCAAGCAATAAACAGCATCCTTATTCCTCAGCAGCCTCACACCCTACGGACACCATTTGCCACAGCTCGCTGCTCCCAAGGCCAATCTGGTCCGAAGGGTTCTTTTTCATATGATAATGTGGATGCCCAGCAATTGGTCCCAGAGGGGGAAATCCAAGAACCGTTGGCTGGAAAGGGAGAGAGCTCTGGTTTGGACCAAATAATAATCTGGCCCCATCAGAAAGTCTAAAACTCCCACTACTTACCCCTGGACGAGCATTTAACCTACTGACAAAGTGACAGCACTCGTGACCCAACACGGGTGGGAAAATATTAATGAGGCAACGAGAAGTGCCCACCTTCCTGTCCTAACTGTCCGAAGTGCCATCCACAGAATCCCATTCACACAAATGGATTTCCCACAGCTGGCCCATCTCGTGGACATAAATATGTTTTTGTCACAGTTTGTATGTTTTCTCGCTGGGCCAAAGTTTTCTCTTACAGACAGGCCACTGCTTCTTCTGTGGCTAAAATTCTGTTAGAAAAGATTATCCCTACCTGGGAACCCCTCTTGAACTGCATAGGACCAGGCAATCCATTTTACTGGCCGGTGGCTTTGGCAAGTCTGTGCCGTTCAGCCGGTTTTATAGCACTGTCACCATGCATTTCATCCCCAATCCTCAGAGTTTGTCAGATGCACAAATAACACTTTTAAGACTTAATTAGACAGTTTGTCGAGACCGTCCAAATACCTTGGTCAGAAGAACTGCCGTTGGTCCGTCTAAACCTCAGATCCACTCCCTTGGAAACTCATAGACTCTCACCCTTTGAGGCAGTCACAAGATGCCCGGTGCACTTGGCCCTGCCTCCCTGACCCGCAGTTGCTAAAAGGAGATACACGTCAGTACCGTAAAGGCCTAATTGCTTCCATTAAAAGTAACCGTGATTTGGGGCGCCTGGGTGGCTCAGTCCATTGAGCATCCATCCAACTTCAGCTCAGGTCATGATCTCATGGTTTGTGGGTTCCAGCCCCACACCAGGCTTTGTGCTGATGGCGGGGAGCCTGCTTCAGATTCTCTGTCTCCCTCTGTGTCCCTCCCCCACTAGCTCCCTCTCTCTCTCTCTCTCTCAAAAATAAACAAACATTAAAAAGCAAGTAACCATGCTTTGGTAGAGCAATCTTTTTCACAGTGGGCTCCTAGAGACAACGACCTGAAGCATCATGGCTTGCAATCTGGAGACTTCATTTGTGGGAAGATGACACATCCAGAAAGGCTCTCTTCAACCTCACCGGAAAGGCCCTTATCAGGAACTTTGAACCAACCCTCGTGCTGCCAAACTCCAGGGAATGAACTCTTGGACTCACACGACGCATCTGAAGACAGCACCAAACCCCGACTAGCCCTGCGCACCAGCTGGTGTCCTGAGAGCGGACTTCCCGGAATTGAAGCACGGGACATCTGACGAGACGCTGTCCCGAGACGTCCAGACGGGCCCCTGTGCCTTTTCTCACTGCTGCCGCTCCTCTCTTTCACAGAAAGACAATGCCCTCGTCCGCGTTTCCCAAAACCTTGAGAAAGACAACATCTATTTTGATGATGGCCTTTTGTAAACAGCCTCGTCACGAACCTGGGACAAATTCATCTTTTCGGCTGTTTTTTCTGAATGGTTAGAAGGCTCAGGGTTCACGAGTCCTCCCTTCATCTGAACGAGTATCTGGCTCTGAATTCCTACCCAGACTCATAGCTTCTGAATTTGCAACCTTACGGGCCGTCTGATTGGTGTACGTGCTGCCGAAGCGAGCACACAGGCCGTCTGGTTGGGTAACAGTTGTTTCCAATCGGTTCTTTTGAGATAACAACATAGTTTTTTCTTTAATTTTTTAAAATGATTTATTATTCATTTTTGAGACAGAGAGAGACAGAGCAAGAGTGGGGGAGGGGCAGAGAGAGAGAGGGAGACACAGAATCCGAAGCAGGCTCCAGGCCCTGAGCCGTCAGCACAGAGCCCGACGTGGGGCTGGAACTCACGGACTGTGAGATCATGACCTGAGCCGAAGTTGGACGCTCAACTGACTGAGCCACCCAGGCGCCCCAAGATAACAACATAGTTTTTTTTTCAACGTTTATTTATTTTTGGGACAGAGAGAGACAGAGCATGAACGGGGGAGGGCCAGAGAGAGAGGGAGACACAGAATCGGAAACAGGCTCCAGGCTCCGAGCCATCAGCCCAGAGCCTGACGCGGGGCTCGAACTCACGGACCGCGAGATCGTGGCCTGGCTGAAGTCAGATGCTTAACCGACTGCGCCACCCAGGCGCCCCGATAACAACATAGTTTTAATACATCCTTGAGGTTTTGCTATTGCAAAGAGTTCATCAGTCATTGCATCATGTTTATACCTGCACTGTAACCCCCCAAACGCATCTGATCCTGTGTGTTCTCATGGCGTTCACTATTCTGCTTTTGTGGCTGCTTCAAGTGGGGACCTCCAGGAGGCATATGTGACTCCAGGTTTGCCTTTGTGGGGAGAACTCTTCTCCCCTAAGTCAGAACAGGTGCCAATAAATATTTCAGTTAGGTACTTTCAGACCTAGGATCCTAGTTTAGAAGCATCACATGATTTGGAATTGTAGTGTTACTTCTGTTTTGTCTAAGTTTTGCATTTTGTCACCTGTCAAACTTTTGTAAAAACGGTGTACCAAAGCCATGATCTCCAATGCTTATGATCTTGATAAACACGCACAAGAGATGGGGAGCACCTGGGAGTCCTCCCTCCTGACCTCCCTTGTTACTCAGCGTGGCCTTAAGTGGTTTCCAACTGCTGTACACTTTCCCTCCATCATGGAACATGACAACCAGAAAAGGTCCTCCCTAGCACTGAGAGACAAAAGCATTAAATATGGAAAACCTGACTCTTGATCAGGATGCTTTCAAAGAGCGATCTCGATCAAAAGGGGAAAATGTGAAAATTAATAAAAGGAAATCGCGTTTAGAATGGAGTCAGGAGGGTGGGCACCTGGGTGGCTCAGTCAGTTGAGCGTCTGACTTCAACTCAGGTCATGATCTCGAGGTTCGTGAGTTTGAGCCCCACGTCAGGCTCTCTGCCGTCAGCGTGTCAGCACAGAGCCTGCTTCCGATCCTCTGTCCCCTGTCTCTGCCTCTCCCCCACTTGCACACGCTAAAATAAATAAATATTTTTTGGGGCGCCTGGGTGGCTCAGTCGGTTGAGCGAAGGACTTCAGCTCAGGTCATGATCTCGCAGTTCGTGGGTTCGGGTCCCGTGTCGGGCTCTGTGCTGACAGCTCAGAGCCTGGATCCTGCTTCGGATTCTGCGTCTCCCTCTCTCTCTGCCCCTCCCCCGCTCAAGCTCTGTCTCTCTCTGTCAAAAATAAATAAACATTAAATGTTTTTTTTTAAATATTTTAAAATAATGGAGTTAGGAGGCCAGTAGGGGGAGTGCTCACGCACAGCACTAGTTGTCAACACAGCCAACAGGAAGGGAGACACCTTGCAGGTGGAGAGTACTCCAGAACCCCAGCAAGAGGAAGCAAGATTTTCTCTTCCTGGGGCAACAGCTCAGCCAATAAGAAGCCACTATACTTCCAACTCTTGGTTTACTCGAATGGACTTTTAGTTTATAACAGCTCCCTCCCCCAACTCTTCCCTCCCTCTGTAAAAGAGCTCTCTTCCCTTCTGTTCCCAAGATGTGCCTCTGGTTTTCTTGTGGCTAGCTTGTCCTAGGTTGCAATGTTATTCCAGAATGAACCCATTTTGCTTGCAAAGTAACTGACGGTTTCATTTTTAGGGTTCACAAGGTAAACACATACATATACATTAAACACAGTTTTGAGGTGTAGTTCGCATATCACACAATTCAGCCATTTGGAGTGTGCAGTTCAGTAGATTTTAGTGAATTCACAGATGTGTGCAACCATCACCGCAATTTTAGAGTATTTCCATGGCCCTTTAAAGAAACCCAGTACCCGTTAGCAATCACCTCCCCCAGCCCCCTTCCCTTTCCCAGCCCGTGGTAACTATTAATCTTAATGTCTCCGTGAATTTGCCTATTCTGGACATTTCGTGTAAATGGATCATATAATATGCAATCTTCTGGGACTGGCTTCTTTCACTGAGCATAATGCTTTCCAGGTTCACCTTGTTCCTCGTTTAGGGCCGAGTGATTTCCCATGGTTGTACGGACAGACCACACTTTGGGTAGCCATCCACCAGTTCTGGGACCTCAGCTTGCTTGCCCCTCTGGCTACTGCGAATCATGTTGCCACGGACATCTGTGTCCTGTTCTGTATCTTCCCTTGGGCACACACCTAGTGTCACATGTAACTGCGCGGGAAGCTTCAAAGGAGCTGCCACTGTTCTTCAAAGCAAAGAGCTTCGGGGCCTTTTTTTTTTTTTTTTTTTTTTCCTTTTTTTCCTGCGGGGGCCCTCATCGTATTAACAATTTGAGCCAACCCAAACCAGCAAATCCACGGCATTGCGACCGCGGAGACCCCGTGAAAGAACCACCCGCCTGCCCGCGGACCCTGCGGACTAGAGCCCCGAGCGGCTGGCGGCACCTGGCCCCTCGCACGTCGGATAGAGGGTGGAGAGGCGCCCCAAAGGGACGCGGGTGCGACCACGCGACGGGAAGACGCTCCAAGGCAGCGCGGGCGAGGCTGCGGCGCGGCCAGGGCCGGCGCTCGGAAGGGCGAAGGGGTCGAGAGGCTCGGGGCCGGCCGCCGGGGCAGGAGGGTCTGGCGTTGCCCCTACGCGCCAGGACGCGGAGAGACGCCAGCTCACCCGGCCCGCGGGCTCCGGTTTCCTAGCAACGAGGCGGCATCCTTCCCAGCAAGCACTGCTTCTGACCCGCGGCGTCGGAGACTACGAGACCCAGCGTGCCCCGCGGCCCGGCCGCAGGGACTACAAGTCCCACAAGGCACCGCCCACCCTTTCCTAGCCGCCCCCAACCCCTGCTCTCCCAAGACCCCGCCGTGGGAGCGCCGCGACCCCTTCCCGGCGCTCCTCGCGCCGTGCGCAGCGCGCCCTCGCGGTGACCCGCTGTGCGTGGGGTCAAGGCGCGGGGCGGAGCGGCTGGGCTGGCGCCATGCGGAGGGGTGAGCGCAGAGGCGCGGGGGGACCGCGGCAGGGGTCCCCTGTGCCCGCGGGCAAGGCCTCGCTGGAGGAGCCGCCCGACGGCGCGACCGCAGGCCGAGCGAGCGGGCCGGGCGCGGGTCGCCGCAGCACGGAGTCCGAGGTCTACGACGACGGCACCAACACCTTTTTCTGGTGAGGGGCGGCGGTCGGCGGGGGGGCCCCGGGGGGCGCGAGGGTGATGGGCACGTCGTGCTGGGGTGGAGGGGCGCCTGCGAGACCCGCCCGGCCGCGGCTGGTCCCTCGCGGCGGTCCCGCCCGGCACCTGTGACCCCTGCCCCATATGCCGGGAGGCGTAGGCTCCAGAGTCATGTCGGAGAGGCTTTTCCTGTCCCAAATTCACCTGTGCCCGCTGTCATCTTGTTTCTTCGCAGCGCCTGCGTCGTGCGGAATCGGCTTCTCCCCCCCAGCGCGTAGCAGTAACGTTAGCGCGAGCACCTTCCCACGTGCCAGCAGTTGAGCGGCTGTTTGTCAAATGAGGGTTCTGTCTCTTTCCAGGGGCTTCTCGCGGAGCCTGCTCTTCGACCCCCGTACCGCTGTCTGCAAGCCAGGCCCCGGCGTCAGGCTGCCCGCAGTCTGCCTCAACGGGTGTTGGGGAGGGAGAGGCCCCCGGGAGCATTCCTGACCGCTCCCCCCGCCCGGAGCCTGTGTTGGAAGAGTTCACGCTCTTGCTTTATGCTGAATTGGGCACTTCTGTATGTGAGGTCCCAGGCGTGGCTCCTACGCCACATGGCTCTGTGACCTTGGACTAGCCCTTCACCTTCCCCAGCCTCCTTGCTGCTCTGTAAGAGAGAGAAACCCCGTGTACTAGACAGCATGCTTCTTGAGGGCTGGGGTTTGGTTTTCTTTGCTGGATGCTGAGTTCCTGTCAAGAAGACAGTGCCTGCATTTGAGGCCTGCGGTAGGCCCTGGGGGACAGAGGGAGGTAGATGTGGCCTCCAGCTGCAAAGGGAATGCCACGTGAAGGCAGCTCTTCAGAGAACCGAACTGTGGGATTGCCATGGAAGGTCTGGTTGGGGAATGCGGAGAGCCTGACGGGAGTAATTGGACGTTTCAGGGGAGGGTGCCGCCGCAGGGGCAGAAACCGAAGAGGAGGCGCGCGTGGGGCCGAATGGGTGTCGTGGTTTTTATCGGATTCAGGAGAGGTACAGGGTGGTGGTGGGTGTTGATAGGGCTGCAGCCCTGCATCTGGACGAAGTTGGTGTCTTCCCTGTGGGTGCTGGCAGCTGCCGTGCAGGGTTGGCTTTCAGCCATGCTTTGGGGACACGGTGCATTCAGGTGGCCTCGGAGCCCGTGGGAGCGAGACAGGGATGGCCTGCCTCATCCAGGGCGTTGTGGCCCCTGAGCTAGAGACCGGAGCACTCTTGGACCTGCTGGGCCTGCGGCATGCAGGCCAGGCCTCTCCACCAGCTGTGTCTGTGAGCACGCCCCTTCGGGCTGCAGGAGGGAGGGCTTCATCCTAGGACACGGCGGCTGTCCTTGTTTCCTGCTCGTGCACATATTTGGGGGCCCCAGCTGGGTGCCCGTTGCTGTTCTAGGGACTGCAGCAGAGAACCAAACAGGAAGCTTAGACTTTGGCATAAGCCTGGGGCCTCAGAATCACGAGATATACTGGCTGAAGGGGATGCACCAGCAGGAACCGGGGAGCACACGCCTCACCTCGTGCAGTGAAAGGCAGACGCCGACGACAGCCCTCGGGTCCTGTGCACAGAGGTGCTTGGTCAGTCGGG
Organism: Felis catus; assembly: GCF_018350175.1. Lineage (NCBI taxonomy): Eukaryota > Metazoa > Chordata > Mammalia > Carnivora > Felidae > Felis > Felis catus. Next base: position 115,099,074 of record NC_058377.1, on the reverse strand, counting down.
TACTGGACACACAGGTGCCTGCTATAGCCGAGTTTACCTATGAGGAGGGCTGCTGGGGGCCTGGAAGGCTTTCCAGGAGGAGGTGTGACAGGGCTGGCTAGCTTCAGGGGCCTGCCTCGTGGATCTCCTGGGTGGATGGCTCCTGCCTCCCCACCGCGGGTGTGAGGGGTGCTGTGCTCTGTGGTCCGTGCAGGCCCTTGCCGCGTCCCAGGCCCCCCCTCACCTGTATAGGGGAGGGAACTTCTCATTTCTCCTGGCAGGTAACCAGATGCCTGCTTGGTGAGAATTACTCATTCTTACCTGTAGAGCTTAGCCACTCGCCACCTTTTTAGTCTCTCCTCACTGACTTGATATGTTACGGTTTTGAAAACTTTTATTTTGTGTTTGAGAGAGTTTTAGTAACGAACGGTACAAAACCTGTAAAGACTAAAAGTTAGTATTTGTGGAAATGATTTTTTTGTTCCAGAATTACTCAAAGGAACTTTTGCAGGACTCCAAACCTTACTTTTAGGGTTTTCCCCAAAGATGCCCAGTGACGGTGCTGTGCACGGCCACGTAGGAGGACTCTGGAGTGTCTTTGTTATCCCTTGTCGGCCAGGGGCTGTGTTATTCGGTTCAGGGTTTGCCTGCGCCTTGGAGCTTGAGGCTGGCTTCCCGGAAACAAGGCCCAAGAGGGCGGGCGTGAGGACTGCCGGGGTCTGCGGTGGCAAGGACACCAAGTCTTCTACTGGTTGGGGTGGTCCTCTGGTGCAGAACATCCAGGGGGAAGCAGGACCGCAGACTCAGAGGAACGGCACAAAGATGTGTTAGCCCTCGTTTTCTAAAGATTATCTGGGAGCCACTTGGAGACTCGATGTCCTGGAGAGGTGCTACTGAACGCTGCCACCTGTGGATGGAAGGTGGGTGAATCGCCACCGGATTGGCACACTTCCTTACCAGCTCCTAAAGCAGGGAGGGGAGGGACGGTTGTGACGTTGTGGGAGTGCTTGCTGTGTGCTTGTGTCTTGTAACACTGGGCCTCGGGTGAGCACTCTCGGCGACCCCGGGACTCTTGTCCACAGCGTCCGATAGTAGCAGCAAGAGTGTGCAGGGGTGATCTCGGTGCCCCAGGTTCTGGAAAACGCCTTTCTCAGTCATTGTGGGGTCGGGGTTTGCCAGCTCTGCCCGGCTCTGGAAAGCTTGACTCTGCAGCGGATTCCTCTTTGGTCATGTTGATCAGCAGCCGGGGAGGGTCAGTGTCATGGCCGCAGGCACTTCTGGCACACTTGGGGCAGGCCCTCTGGTCTTGGCCTTTCCTGGCCGAGGCTGCCTTGTGCTCTCAGTGTGCCAGCCACACCTTCATGTTTTCTCTAATTGGTTTGGCGGGCCTGCCTTCCTGCCCACTTGGCACAATGAGCGTGGTCATCTCGAGAGAGGGACTGACAGCTGGGTATTTTCCACTCATCGTGGCAGGGAGCCAGCTGTCCTCACGCCCTCGCCCTTGCTGAGTGACTGGAGAGTCACGGGATTTACGGCCGCTCAGAGCTCCCTGAGTTCTCTATTAGCCGCTAACCCAGAGGATGTGCTGGTCTTCCCAGCACTAGGGAGGTGGGACAGGGGGCGTCTGGGAGGGACAGGAGGTCTCCCCGAGTGTTCCACACGTGGAAATGGTGCTCTGAAAGACGAAGAAAGCTGCTTAAGACCGCAAGTCTACTGAGTGGCAAAGCTGATGACCAAAATCCGTATTTTCCCACTGTGCCCCATTGCCTCTCCAAGGAAAACTGTAAGTCAGAGCAGGAAACGTGGACTTCACAGGGAAAAATGGGAGGAAAGCACAGGCCGTGGATTGAGCGGTGGTCTGAAAGAATTCTCGGCATTCTGTCTCCTGGGCGCCGACCTGGCATTTCCCTTTACCACTGCCGGCTGCCTGTAGTGACTGCTGTGTCAGGGATCGAGTCCTGACCATGCAAACCCCACTTCGTCTTCCTGACAGCAGGTGGTCTGCACCTACGTTTCTGCCTTCATCCAGAGTGCCTCTGTATCTATCTGTGACTTTGGGTTTTGTGTCTAGATTCCACACGTAGGAGAGATCACGTGGTGTTTGTCTTTCTCTGACTGATCTCAGCACGATGCCCTCGAGGGCCACCTGTGTTGCCGATGGCAAGACTTCATTCCTGGGTGTGGCTGGGTAACATTCCTTTCCGTCCAGTCGGTGGGCACTTGGGCTGTTTGAGTAAGGCAGCAGTTCCCTAGGGGAGCGTGTGTCTTTCCAGCTTGGCGTCTTGTTCCCTCCAGTCCCCAGTGGTGGGATGAGTGAGTCTTACGGCAACTTTATTCTCGTTCCTCGAGGAACCTCCATACTGTTTGCAGAGGCTGCACCAGTTCGCACCTCCGGCAGCTCATGGGGTCCCCTCCTCCTCCTCCTCCTCTCCGACACTGGTGGTTTGTCTTTTTGACGCTAGTCATTCCCACAGGTGTCAGGTGACAGCTCGCTGGTTTTGATTTGCATTTCCCCCGATAATGAGTGTCGTCGAGCACCTTTCCACGTGTCTGTTGGCCGTTGTGTCTTTGGAAAAGCATCTGCTCAGGTCCCCTTGCTGTACAGAAGGAGGGAGCCTTCGTAAAGATGCATTTCATCATAATTTAGTAATAAAAATTTTACTTTCTAGTAGCACTTGACCTTAGCAGTTCTGAAGTCTGTTGTTCTGTGAGACTTGGGTGCCCTGTGCTCTACCTCTGGGTCCTGGACTTTGTGCTCCTTCCTGCCTCGGATGGACAGAGGGAGGCCTACTTATTCCTTATTCCTGTTTCCACAGGGCTGGGGGTGACTGACCGAGTGACAGTGGGAACATTTATTTCAAAGGACAAAAAGTTGTTTTTCATTTTCAGATAATCCTTGTGTTTTTTCGGAGGATGGAAAGATCTGTGACTGGAGCTGTCTGGGGCTCCTCAGGGAATGTGTCTTAGCCCAGAGAAACGATAGGAAGATTATCGTGTTTGTGGAAATTAATACGAAAGAAGCCAGAGGGTTGAAGTCATTTTTTAAGTCCTGGGACAAAAGCTTCTGTGCTCCAGAGATGCGGTTTCGGTGGGGCACCTGCAGGGTGCCTCTCGTGCTGTGTGTTTCTTAGATCCTGGCAGGACCCGGTGCCTGTGCGTGGAGGGGTGGGGGGGGTGCCCAGCGGGCCCCGGCACAGCACCTTGGCGTCCTGATGTCCCTGAAGCCGCGTGGACGGGTCCTGGGCCACAGCGCATCAACGAGGTGTTCCCTTTGCCCCTCGGGTCTCTTCCAGACCATGTGGTCGTCTCTCCTCAAACTGACTAGCTTGTTTTTCCTTCTGCAAGTCTGATGCCAGTTTGTGGGCTGTTAATCTAGTTTACTCTCCGTCCTCCCTGACACTGGGGCTCCTTCCCATCCCTTTTCTCATAGACACTTGCCTTGCTGGGAACCCTCTGGGCCAGGTGGCCGTGCAGGCCCATGGCCAGGCCCCTGGGACAGTCCCGTCCCTTTCCTAGGCAGATGGCTCCCAGCAGGTGCTCCCATGAACCCCGCACACTGTTGGTCTGCCTGCTGTGGGCACTTCTCCCAGTTCTGGAGGCCTGGAGCCCCCTTGGACCGACCTGTCACTGGTGGGGAAACAACTTGCCACTTCGGAAACGTGCACCCTTTGGAGAAACCCGTTGAGAACTCCTGGGACAGGAATTGGGCCCGGCGGGTTCTTGCTCTGTGCTCCTTACCTGTGCTGGTCTCTGGGTGGTGTCTTCTCGAAGCTACACGGGACGGGCGTTCTGCCCCATGCCCTGTAGACCACTCCGGCTCTCCCGGCATGCTTCCCTGGATCCTGACCTTGCACCAACAACGGTCGATTCATAACGTTTTGTTGTAAGTTGCTGTACAGTGAATCTGTTTGTAGCTTTGGTGCGCGTAGCTTCCTGGGACCGCCGTCACGGGCCAGGCACAGAACAGGACCTCACTCCGGCCTCTGGCCCGGTCTCTGTCATCGTAGCTTGGCCTTGGAGAAGGCCACGTAAGTGGGGTCGTGTGGTGCGTGTGTCCCGGAGACGGGCCTCCCGGCGTGCCTGAGGCCCCCACAGCCGAGCGGTATTGTGTGTGGCACAGTCTCCATCATCCAGGTGTTTTAGGGATGTCCGGTCAGTTAGTGATGAGTCTGCAGTGGGGTCTGCCGGTTTCCGGTCTCTGCTTCCGTCCCTGTCTCCTCCGCGCCTCGGGTGGGTTATGTGCGCCCCCCCCCCCCCCCGCCAGCCGACGTGTCGGTTTGGGTTACGTCTCCGCTGTTGCCGCAGGGATGCAGTGAGCCTTCTCCGCTTCCCGGTCTCCGCGTCCGGGAGACCACATCTGCCACATGGTGTCCATGTTGATCCGTGCAGCGTCTCCTTCGGCCACGGCGGCCCCGTCACGGCGGTACAGTGGCCGCTTGCCGTGGGCGGACACGTTTCGAAGAGCTGGGGCGGAGAGCAGTCTGTTTCGTCGTTTCTCTTGCCCTCTTTCCGTTCGCGGCAGCCTGGTTTCTCTCTTCCTCCGGCAGCGCTCTTGGAGCAGCCCTGCTTCTCTCCTTACTGTCTCCTCTTTCCTGCCCAGAGAGTGTTCAGTTCGTTCCTGAAAGACGTTTGTGCTGGATGTGGAAGCATCCTCACTCCGAGATCAGGACACGAGGCGTGGAGGGGTCGCGGCCTCTCCAAGCACTCGCAGGTGTTAGATGCGGAGAGCCAGGGTAGTGCCTGGAGTCTCGGCATCGGCCGCTCGCCCCGCAGTCCGGGTGCCTGCCCGGTGCGGGCCCTGTTTCCCGGGGAGGCCGTCCGCTGGCTCACGGACGGGGCCGGAGCCCGTGTCTCTCCGCGGCGGACACGCACCGTCTCGCTTTGGGTCCGGGGGTCCCTTTCTCCGAGTTCCTGGGCTGTCCTTTCGGAGCTCTCGGATGTGGTCGCTTCACGAATTGTGAGGCTGGTCGTATCGTGCTCAGTGGAAACCGCCGCGTTTACCTGCTGCCCGCTGCCTCCACCCCGGACCCAGCAGGGCCGCCGCCTCCTCTGAGCCACAGCCCGCGGCGCCCACCGCGCCACCGCTCTTCCCGCCCGGCCGCCGGCTCCCAGCCGGGGTTTCCGAGCTGCGGCCGTGCCCGCGCGTCCCAGGTGCGGTAGCGCCCCGGGCTCTGACGCCAGCCGTGTGTTTGGGTTTCAGGCGCGCCCACACCCTGACGGTGCTCTTCATCCTCACCTGTGTGCTCGGCTACGTGACTCTGCTGGAGGAGACGCCTCGGGACACGGCCTATAACACCAAGAGGTAACACGGCCCCCGGCCTGGCGGGTGCAGGCACCTGGCGTGCTTGGGGGGGGGGGGGGGTCCCTGCTCTCCGCGGGCCGGCCTGTGGCTCGCGGGGCCAGTATCCACTCGCGGGCTGGCCGGGCTCCCGGTGTCCCCGCTGCGTGTGCCCGAAGCGTCCCTCCCAGGCTGCCTCCTGGAGCTCTGTGCTGTGTTTACCCCTCTTCCACCTGTCTCAGGACTCCTGAGGGTGCTGCCCCTCGTGGACCTGCAGCCAGTGAGGGATTCGCACGAGTAACAGACCAGAATGTGCCTCAGCGCCTCCAGGGGTGGAGCCCAAGAGGGGTCCTGGTCACTAGTTCTGGCGGGAGGGATGGTCTCCCTACACATCCCACCAGCAGTGCCCTGGACCCTGCCTGAGTGTCCTACGGTTCAGCTCGGTCCTGCAAGATCACCCCCCATCACCCCTGCAGGTGCCAGCCATATGCCTCAGTTGTCACCGGTGCTTCTGACCAAATGGCTGCGAATCAGAGGTTTCTGTGATCCCCTTCTTGGTACTATTAATTTGCTAGAGCGACTCACAGAACTCGGGGAAGCATGTTGCTAGATCACCGGTTGATTAAAAAGGAAGTAAGTGAGGGACAGCCAGGGGTGAGAGGTGCCCGGGGCGAGGTCTGAGGGCTTGGGGCGTCCGTGCCCCCTCCAGGCACGCCACTCTCCCCCGACCTCCACCTGTTCACCAACCCAGAAGTTCTCAAAACTTGGTGCCCTGGGTCTTGTGGGGGATGAGTGACTGTTCCATCGCCTTTGGTGATTTGACTCCGCCTTCAGCGCCTCTCCCATCCCCGGAGGTCAGGGGGTGGGACAGAGAGTTCCAGCCCTCTAGTCCCGCGGCTGGTTCTCCTGGCGGCCAGTCCTCACCCTCAGGTGAGGGTCCGAGACGCGCCTCAGTAACATAACACAAGAAACCTTTAGCCCTTCAGAAATCCCTGCGGTTTTAGGGCTCTGTGCCAGGGGCGGGGCGGGGTGGAGGCCAAGTGTTTCTTATTATAAATCACGGGACCACAGAGCCCGTGAGTTTGGGCATCTGAGAATGTACAGGTTTGTGCAGAGCCGTGCTGAGCTCTGATACTGCTGCTTTTGGAAAATTTTAAGTGGGCTTCTCGGGCGTGATGCCCTTGTGCGGGTCGGGAAGCGGGTAGACTGCCTTTGCCGTATTATTTCCAGACTCGCTGGCCGGTTGTGTCCCTTGCTGGAATCCCACAGATTCTGAGGCCACTCTCAGAAGTGTGTGAGGAAGATTGGCTGGTTTAAGAGCAGATTCCCGTGAGGTTTCTGCACTGGATGGACTCCCCCAGGCTCAGGAAGCCCCTGTTGCAACTCTGACCCACTTGCCCTGGTGTGACGGGCACCAGGGCAGGGACAGAGGCAGAGGGCAGCGCCGGAGGACCGGAGGTCAGATTTGGTTGGCGGGGCCAGGCTTGTAAAGTAGGGGTGTTAACGCCGGCCCAGAAGTGCGTCCTGAGCACCGTTCTTTGCTCTCAGGCATCAGTAGCCCGTGAGGACGCCGGGTGCTCTCTCAGCGGTGTGTCCGGCCGCCCATGAGGGCACGCGCTTCAGAGCCCCCAGTTTGTCTCCCAGGCCACAGCCAGAGGGTGGGGGCTCTGCCCCTGCGCCCTGTCCCTGCGCCGTGTCCCTGGCTCCTGGTTGCTGACATGGGGCTCAGCCCAAGTGACTTTGTTTTGGCCCTGCTGTCTCCTTTTTAACACTGCAAAGACGTAGGTGAAACTCAGACGCGTCTTACTGAGTGAAAGAAGCTATGTGGAAAGGCCACGCACGCTGCAACCGTGTGACTCTGGTAAAGGTGCAGTGGTGGTAAGGTCACTGGTTTCTAGGGCGGTGGGGGAGCCAGTGGTAGAGCGCTGGGGAGTGTGGAGAGTGTTTTGAGTGTTCTGTACGGTAACTATGATGGTGGACCTGTGGCTGTGCGTTGGTCAGTGTACACAGGACTCAACAACACAGAGTAAACCTAATGTTCACAAGTGAAGGAAAGATAATTTCGGACGTCGGGGACCCAGGAAGGGATGCAGACTGTGGCCAGAGTCTCGGGGTGTCACAAACGCGTGAAACCCCCTCACTGAAGGGGCGGGAGTCCGTAAGACTCAAGGCAGGTCACCCGCCCGCGAGCGCCGGGCTCTAGTTGACGAAGTTGTTCCCGGCGGGGTCAAGTGACCAGTCCTGGAGTGAACAACTGAGTACGAGGCCGGCGGCCGGTGGGAGCCCCGTGCGGTCTCACCGCTGAGTGGGAGGTTACAGGGGATCGGGGGGAGGATGGGCCCTGGGGTAACGGGTGGTGGTCGGAGACGTAGTAAGAACTCGTGTTTAGCTTAACGTAGGTACAGCTGGTTGCGCAGAGAAACATTTCTCATTTGTGTGTTTGCACGGTTTGTACACACAGCTCTATCGGCCGAGAGGCCCAGAAGCTATAATGCCCCAGTGGCAAGGAGCACGTCACCCCCCAGAACGTGGCTCCCAAGACCATCCTCCAGGGAAGGAGCCGGGGCTCCCAGAGAAATGGCTGATCCCAGGCCTGGGGCAGGAGATGCCAGGAAGGTCTGGGAGGGTCGTCTAGCGCCGGAAAGGAAGTGCTCAGAAAAAAGCACAACGCCCCACAGATGGGGTTATGTTAAAGCGCTGATACAGGAGACCATCGAAAGGGCTCCCAATGGTCAAAGTAGGTAAATGGATACAATTTGAGCAAAAAAAAAAAAAAAAAAATCTATAAATTATTACCACATCATAATCCAAAGTATAAAATGCATATCCGTGAGTCCGTGCCAATATAAATGATAAAGTAAGTGAGGGAGAAGAGACAAGTAGCCCGTGTAGATAAATTCCAGATAAACATAGGTGTTCCCCAGCCCTTGCGTGCAGGCTGTGTAGAGGGACCCCTCCCCCCCAAGAGCAGAGCAGGGAGGGCACCTGACAGGTGTGTCCCAGCCAGGGGACGTCAGAGATCATGTCGGTGTGATGGGATCTTACTCCCAAAAACAAGATCGAAATCACAGAAAGCGGCAGATGGCATTCGCTAAGGGTCGTCCTCCAGAGCACCTGACCGGTCTTCAAACTGCAGGCCATCCAAAACAACGCCTGAGGCACTGTCACAGCCCAGGGGGGTTTTGACCCCGAATGTCATGGGGGTCCTGGTGGGGTCCTGGGCCAGGAAAGGGACTTTGGATGAAAAGTGAGAAAGTCTGAAAACAGTGGACTGTGGTTAATGTACCGGTGTGGATTCGTAAATTGTGACACGCCCCATCCTCACGTCGGGTGTTAACGCAGACCTGGGTGCAGGGAGCGGGGGGGATACTGTACATCCTTCACCTGACTCACAGATCTTGCCAAGTGACCCTAAACACTGCCTCAAGATGTACAACCGAGGTTGGAATCGAGACTCTGACCTGGTGAGGGCAGGTGGGGCACAGGCGCCCTGAGACTTCACCTCCCTCGTTCTGCTCTGGTGGTGACTTCTCTGGGGGTCACCCGTGGCTCCAAAGCTATCTCTCGGTCGTGCCAGGAGGGGCCTCTCCTGGGGGTGGAGGGTGTCACACTGGGAGCGCTGCCTAGTGGGGGTCTGTGTGCCCCTCCAGGCAGCCCCTTGCAGACTTCCCGCCTCCCCACACCCTGCCCTGAGCAGTGGGCACCTCACGGGCCCTCTGTGTCAGCCCCTGTGATGGGGATGTGGGTCTCGCCCTGCTGAGCGCAGTGGCCAGTGTCCATCGGTCCTTCCACACTTACTGTGGTCCGGAGGCCGGCAGGAGCAGGGAGCCTGTCCTACTCGGGACAGGACCACCCTGCACACCCACAGCAGCATGTTGCCCAGTGTGATCGGAACACACCCTGGCCACAGAGGGGCGGGCAGGAGCAGAGGGGCTGGCAGGCGGTGTCCTGTGGGGCCCGGCCTCACCGGTGCCTACCCTGGACCCTGGGCGCTCTTAGCAGGTGGGGGGGGGGGGGCAGGTGCTTCCAGGCCGACGCCTCCGGCCTCCCGTGTGGTGTCGCATCGTGCGTGTTGGAGGGCAGCAGCCCAGCTGCAAACAACAATGTGCGTCCCTGCCATGGGACTGCCGGCAGTGGGGAGGGCAGGCGGCACTGCCCCCCTCAGACCCTGCGCTGGGCGGGCGGTGGCCGTGTGAACGGAGTGTGAGCACTGCTGTCTGCGTGTCCTCCTTGCTCCTGTCCGCCCCCGCCCCCCCCCCCGTGCAGGCACGTCTCTGTGTGTCTGTGCACTTGTGGTTGCAGCACGTCCGCTTGGTCCTGTTGTGAATTAGCCCTGTGGGGATTGCGTGGGGGGTGCTGCCCTTGCCTTGCGGGAGCAGAGAGCCTTTCGACCCTAGCATCCTTCTGTCTTCGGCGGGCCCTCGGTGCCCTGGGTGGTCACATGTGGGATTTCAGGGGCTCTTTCAATGGGAAGCACACACACTAGTGGGCACCGCTTTGCAACCTAAACGACGCACAGCCTCCACCAAGGGTCTCGTCCCGAGGGCGAGTCTGCCTCTGGCGGTTGGCCTGGGTGCCCCCCCCCCCCCGCCCCCGCGAGGCCCGGCCTCCTCCCTCCCTGGGGACAGGGGCTGTCACTGCAGAGGGCATCCTGGGGTCCCTCCTACCCCCAACCTCCCGCCTGGGAGACACACACTGAGGGGCTGTTTGTTCTTTGTTTGCAGAGGTATTGTGGCCAGTATTTTGGTTTTCTTATGTTTTGGAGTCACACAAGCTAAAGACGGGCCATTTTCCAGACCTCATCCAGGTAACTCGCCCTTTCTCTTTCCGTGTGTGCCCATGTGACGGTTCTGTCCCGAGCAGTCGCTCCGTGTCTGTGCTGCCGGGTGTGAATGTCCTGTCCTCCTCTTCCCAGCCCCTCCCGCCAGCCAGGGCGCACTGTCACAGCAGAGGGCGAGGGCTGGGTTTCCTGCAGCCCCTTCTCCCGTCTCTCTGCTCCTCACCTTGTCCCGCAGCTGTCCTTCCCCCCCCCCCCCCCCGTGTGCCTTCCACCCACTGTGTCTCAGGGGGCTGCTTCTGCAGACCTTGGTGCCCCAGGACTGGCCAGCGGGGTCGGCATGGGCTTCAGCTGGTGGCCCTGCCATTGGCCTGCTCACTGGGTGCCATCTGCAATGAGTTCTCCTGTCTCTAACCCCTAACCCCCAAGTTGAGGGAGTTCCAACAACCCTCTGGGCCTCGGAGCTGCAGAGCAATGCTCGAGCTGCCCCCTAGTCCTGCCCTCTGCCCCCCCACTGCTGGTCCTGCCCCTGCCCCCCACCTCTGGTCCTGCCCCCTGCCCTGCCCCAGCCCCAGTGTGTCTAGGGCTCCAGCCTCATTGAGGGGCCGCCTCTAAGGGCAAGGCATGGTTGGTTTCCTGAAATGTTACAACTTAGTAACCTTTGTAATCTTAGAACCTTTGTTTCTTTTCTGTCTTAATAGGGGTGTGTATTCATTGTAGAATACTTGGAAAGTACAAAAAGTATTTTAAAATAGAAACAAAAGCCACCCACTCACAGGAAGAAGCCACTGTTAAGGTTTAGTGTGTCTCTGCACATGCATGTACCCACGTAGCATTTCAACATGGGATCCCACTCTGTGTGGTTTTATATCAGACTTCCTCACTTCAGGGAAACACAAACACCCCCTTACTCATTTTTTACTTGGCAGCTAGATATTTAATGGCTGCTCGTTTGGTGGTCATCTGAACGCACTCCGGTTTGTTTCCCAGTCGTACCATCGCCTGTGTCCGATCATTCGTGTAGCACAAAGTCCTGGGAGGAGAAGCAGCAGCTTAAAGGGCGGGACTGTCTTAGGCCGTGCTGGAGGTGACCGGACTGCCCTGGGGAAGGGGTCGGTGAGCGCCGTGGCTGTGAGCTAGGTCCCCGGGTACTCCGAGCGGTGCGGGGGCACCTGCCTGGGGAACCTGCGCTGGCTGGTCTCACCGGCCACTCTGCCCCCCTCGATGCCTGGTTGGGACGCTGACACCGGGTGACACCGCCTGGTGCCTGCCGGAGGGGCAGTGGTGAGTGCACGCAGCTGCACGGCCTGGCCCTGCGGCTCCCCACCTGCTCAGTCTTCTGGGCCTCAGAAGGGTCTGAACTAGCCAGAGTGAGAGAACACTTTAAAAGCCACCAAAAGTCACGACAAAAGTCCGGGTGCCTGTTGGATCGGCCGGGAAGAGTTCTGGAGAGTCAGCGGACGGAGGGGGGGGCGGGGCAGGTCGCTTGTGGGCGCTGGGCCCAGCCTGGGATCGGACAGCGGTGGGCAGCTGCTTGGCCTCTGGGCTCCTGGGAGGCCCTGCATCCCGTTCAATCTGGGGTGCCGGTCACCCGCTCCCATCTTGCGTGCTGGGCTCTGCTGCGCCTGCCTTTCGGTTTGGTCGCTTGGTGTGAGCGGCTTCCCTGCCGGTCTGTGATTTACCGAATGCGGGGGCCCGCTCTGGGGCACCTGCTCCCTGGTGGCGGGCAGGACGCCTCAAACTTGTCAAGTCAGAGCACATGGGAAGTGGTCCCCTCAGTCCTGGGCAGCACGCCATGGGGACGGCGGGGGAGGGTTTTCTGGCCCAGAAACAAGGTGCTTTGTTGGGAAACTTGAATTGGCTACAGTTCCAGTTGAAGCTGGCCCGTGAAAAAGGCACCCTTCTCTTCACGATTTCTGTTTTCATGCGTGGCTCCCTCTGGAAGCTGGAGTAAACAGAATATTGTGAGGGCTGCGGGGGCCGCTGGATTTGATGCGCAGGAAGAAAGTGGGTGTGCAGGTGGGGCGGGTGCTCGGGGAAACCAGGGGTACACCCGTTGCGTGTTTGGGGGCGGGGCGGGCCCTGGGGGTTCTACAGGTGGAGGGGGATGGGCAGTGGGGCATGGCCAGCTGGAGGCCCTCTGATGGGGGAGGGGGGCAGCGGTCGGGGAGGGGAGCAGACGAGCTCAGTGTCACAGGGTCCGTGAGGAAGGTGCCCTCGCGGGGCTGTGGGGCGAGCACTCCGGGGAAGCACCCTGAGTCGCTTTACCGCAGGCCCTTTTAGATCCTGCTGCAGCCCTGACCAGAGAACTTTCCAGGCTTTTCCCAGACTCCACGGCAGCAAGGCTAGTTTGTCACGTCCACTGTTTACCCCGCGCCCAGAGGCACTTGAGCCAAGCGTCCTTCGTGCTTTGTGCTTCCTGCCTGCGTGAGCTGCAAGCGGAGGTTTCACAAGCCCGAGGGTGCTGGCTGGGCCCCGGAGCCCCACACAAGCGCCTCCTTACCAGCTGCCCTCCCTCCCCCTGCCGGCGGCTGGGATCCCCAAGGCCAGCGGGGCCAGGGTCTCTTCCACATTTGTAAGCACCACCGTTTTTATTCAGGGAAAATCGTTTTTAAAACTAAGCTGGTGGTGTTTCTTTAAGCAGACACAAGCAACAGGAAAGTGGATAGTTTAGACCGGTATTAAACAGGATTGTCAGGATTGTTGGAAGGTGAGAGTTGTCATTTGTGGTTTAAAAAAAAATTTTTTTTTTAACGTTTATTTATTTTTGAGACAGAGACAGAGCATGAACAGGGGAGGGGCAGAGAGAGAGGGAGACACAGAATCTGAAACAGGCTCCAGGCTCTGAGCTGTCAGCACAGAGCCCGACGCGGGGCTCGAACTCACGGACGGTGAGATATGACCTGAGCCGAAGTCGGACGCTGAACCGACCGAGCCACCCAGGCGCCCCATTTGTGGTTTTTTTAATTTATTTTGAGGGGGTGCGCACGTGAGTGGGGGGCGGGGCAGAGGGAGGGAGAATCCCAAGCCGACCTCAGGCTCCGGGCTCCGGCGCAGAGCCCCCTGTGGGGCTTGGTCTCATGAACCCTGAGGTCGCGACCTGAGCCGAAGCCAAGAGCCACGTGCTCCCCCGTCATTTGTCTCAGACGATGGTTTTAGATGCTTCCTCTGCTGCTTTTTCCTCCCCTGGTAAAAATCTGAGCCTCCCCTTTTGAGGGATGAAAACCAGGTGGCCGATAAAAGGAATTTGGGGGTCAAGTGGTTTTTTTTCTCTGCTTTATTGAGATTTCACTGGCCCAGAACGACATGTGGGTTTAAGGTAGACCAGATGATTGACAGCCCCCCGTCACCCCCGCAGAATTAGTTTCTTTTTTGTGGTGAGAACACTGAAGACCTCCCTCAGCAGCTGGGAAGTGTGTATTCCGGGGACCCGCGGTGCGGGTGGAGATGGGAGTCTTCTGAAAGTTCGACAGAAGCAGGGTCGGTCTAGCCTCCGGCTTGGCATTGGAGACCGTTGTCAGTGCAACTCACCGCGATAGCGCTGAAGGAAAACAAAGTCTCCTACGCATTCGTGGTGGAAACTTAGCATGCTGGGATTCATAGGTTTTCTTAACTTGCCAAAAGGCGTCCGGCAGAAACCCACTGCAGGTTTCCTCAGCGGTAAAGGTCAGAGGTCTCACCGGTACACACGCGCAAGGGCGCTGGCTGCCCCCGCTTCTGGCCCCCGAGGAGGGGGGAGCGAGGAAGCTGGGAGCACTGGCCGGAGGCATGGGCACAGCCCAAGCTCGCTTCTGAGTGAGGCCTCGCGCAGGCGTGCTGCCGGCCAGTGGCGGGGCTGGCGCCCCTGACGCTTGTGTTCTGTGTCTCTCTGTAGCTTACTGGAGGTTCTGGCTCTGCGTCAGTGTGGTCTATGAGCTGTTCCTCATCTTCATACTCTTCCAGGTGAGCGGGTTTTCTTGGATAATCTGGGAATGTGGGCGGTGCCACGGCCCCGGTAAGCGAAAGGTGTCCGAGAAGGCTTTGCCCACCAGCCCCTCGGGAGCTTTGGCAGGAAGCGAGGCTGTGAGGGGGGCCCTCCAGAAGGGTCCGCTTTGGGAAGGCTGCGGGCACCGCGTCTCAGCAGGGTCTCTGCCCTGAGCCGCGTGTGGGCCCTGCCCAGTGGGACGGTCTGCTCGGGTGGGACGCCTGCCTGTCCCCCGAGCAGCAGGGTCCCACCCCTGGGGAGGGCGGCATCCCCACTAGCTGGTCCTGGGGTTTAGTCCTCGGGGCTTCTCCCTCCGAGTGCACTTTGTGCAGCAGGATGGTCCGGAGGGAGGCCGGAACGTTCTCCGTAGTAAACCGTGGCTCCCCACTTGCTGGCACTGGTGTCTCTTTACTGAAGCTTTTCCTTCTGCTCAACCCCACATGCACCTAGACGGTGACCTTCAGTTTACAAAGTACTTTCTTATTCACAAGCTCACAGCTCCCGTCAGTTCTGTCTCTCGTGGTTTATCGCCACGTGGTGAGATTCACTCTTAGCGCGGTGTATGGTTCTGAGTACTGACACCTGTATGTGTAAACCCATGTCTAGGACACAACAGTGGCTCGTGTCCCCCAGGGCGCCGACCTGCTCTCCCTCCACCACCAAGTCCTGCCCTGTGAGAACCCCCTGGGGGCGTGCTCGCTTGTGCCTCCTGGGCCCTTGGAGGGCGTTGGGGTCATCGGGGTCGTGGGGGTCGTGGGCCATCTCCTGCTGGGTGGGGCGGCCTGGACCTCGAGCGGGAGCCGTTTCCTGGGTGGGGCTGCTGGTGACAGGCCCTTGTGCACCCGAGCACGTGTTAGGTCTGCTTGCACTGCTTCCCGGCACGACTGGCCAGTGGCTCCCTCCAGGAGAGCGCTCCTGCCACCAGACCCTGGGCGGCACCCGCGCTTGTCGGAACCCTTACCGCGGCCGCCTCTCCTGGCCTTGTTTGCGTTTCTGGGTCAGCCAAGTGTCCCGTGGTGCGGTGCTCGCACCGCGGGGCCGTCCTGCTCGCGGTCTGCAGCCCGCACCTGGCACAGCTGTGCCCGAGCGTGTGGGTTCGTGCTCTCTGGATACAGCAGTGCCCAGCCTCCGATCCTGTGGCTGATGTCACGGTCTGAGGGTCACTTCCACAGACCCCAAGCTGGGGACAGGTCAAGTTGCAGGACAGGGCAGTGCGTCTGTCTGGCACAGATGTGATGCGGGTCTGAGGCCAGAAGACGTCTGTCACCCGACCTCATCCTCTGCCCTGCTTCGTCCCTTGGCTGGTACTTGGGGCAGGAGTGAGGGGATGGTGTCCTGACCTCAGGCCTCCCGGGGCCACTCCCTGTGGGCCAGTGGCCAGAGGGGGCCCGAGGGAGGGGTGAGGCTGTGTCTGCCGCGGGCAGCCTTCCGTCTGTCGACCCCAGAAGTCTCCTTAGCGCTAAGGCCAGAAAGGGCGGTTTGCTGCTGTTGGTATCCGTGTCTGGGAAGGCTGACCTGATGTCGTGTTTCTTCTGGGAGGGCCTGTGGAGAGGGGCAGTAGCAAGACCCGTGACCTGTGACCCCACCTGTGTCCCCACCCACACAGCCTCCACGTGGGGAGCGTGGCGCATCTCCTTGGACTCGGGGCCTCCCCACCCCCACCACGTCTGCCCGTCCCTGCGCTGCAGGGTGTTTGTCCCCACTCGGCAGAGGCGTCATCCACACACCCCAGGCCACACGCACGCTTTCGGGACTTTAGCCGAGCTCTCCCGTCGCCACCAGCAGCATGTGGCCTCACTGACCAGGGCGCTGGCCTTGCAGACTGTCCAGGACGGCCGCCAGTTTCTGAAGTATGTGGACCCCAAGCTGGGAGTCCCACTGCCGGAGAGGGACTACGGGGGAAACTGCCTCATCTACGACGCAGACAACGAGAGTGACCCCTTCCACAACGTCTGGGTACAGGCGGGCCCTAGGAGCTCCGTGCTCGGGGTGGGGCCAGGAGTCACGTGTTTAATCAGCTCCCCAGGTGCTGACCTGTCCTGCATGTTTCTGGAACCCCGGTTGTTCTGCAGATCAGACAGGGTGGGGTCCCTCCTGCCTGACCCAGGGCTCCCTTCAGCTTACCCCACTTGGCGAAGGGTCCGTGCAGCCCCCTTGTGGGGCAGGTCCCTGCGTCTCAGCCTGGAGACCTGCTCTCCTCTGTGGTCAGGGCGTGCTGTCCGCCTGCGTGTGGGATCCCAGCTTTGTCCCTGGGATCCAGTCAGCACAGCTCAGAGAGGCAGGAACCGGGCCCAGGTGCCCATGGAGAAGGAGGGACCAGCGGCTGTGGGCCGTGCACGAGGCCAGTGTCCTGTCCCCACAGGACAAGCTGGACGGCTTTGTGCCTGCGCACTTTCTTGGCTGGTACCTGAAGGTAAGGTGACCTCGTCGTCAGAAGGACGCCCTGGTTTTCAGGTCTGCCTTGTGCTCTGAAGCCACTTCCCAGCCACAGGCTGACGTTCAGAGTGGTTGACTGTGGTGGGCGAGGGTCTGGGGGCCATGGCTCAGGCCAGGCAGCTGTCCAGAGAGTTGGCACAACTGCTTGGGCACCCTGGGTCCTGCCCCGACCCGCACTTGTCCTTGGTGTCGTGGCCTCCAACCAGTGCCTCGCCCCGCTCCTGAGGGGGTCAGGGGTGTCGCCCTGGAGCGGCTGACGCTCTGCCGCGGCCTGCAGACCCTGATGATTCGTGACTGGTGGATGTGCACGATCGTGAGTGTGATGTTCGAGTTCCTCGAGTACAGCCTAGAGCACCAGCTGCCCAACTTCAGCGAGTGCTGGTGGGATCACGTAAGTGCCAGCAGCTGCCCTGGGGGGTCGAGGGCAGGATGGGACTGGGGACCACAGGCGCCCACCACCTCCCTGGCTCCCGCCCCCAGTGGATCATGGATGTGCTCGTTTGCAATGGGCTGGGCATCTACTGCGGCATGAAGACTCTTGAGTGGCTGTCTCTGAAGACGTACAAGTGGCAGGGCCTCTGGAACATTCCGACCTACAAGTACGGCTCTCTAGCTGCCCTGGTCCGTGGGGGGAGGGATGTCAGCCCGACCCCAGCCTGTCTAATCAGGTCCTCCTCATCCCCTGCCAGCATTTTTCAGAGGCTCTCCAGGAGCTGCCCCCGTTAGGTGACCCGGGAGGGCGCTGGGGAGTGGGGTCTCCCGCCCATCACGGGCCCCCGGCATGGCTGCCAGGTGGAGCAGAGGGGCCCCGGGCTGACGGGCACCTGTGCTCCCAGGGGCAAGATGAAGAGAATCGCCTTCCAGTTCACGCCCTACAGCTGGGTCCGCTTCGAGTGGAAGCCCGCCTCCAGCCTGCGCCGCTGGCTGGCCGTGTGCGGCATCATCTTGGTGGTAAGGCTGGCCAGTCTCGTGTGCGCGCCTGCTGGGCAGCCCGGCTCGCCACCCACCCTCCTCTGTCCCCCAGTTTCTGTTGGCAGAGCTGAACACGTTCTACCTGAAGTTCGTGCTGTGGATGCCCCCCGAGCACTACCTGGTCCTCCTGCGGCTGGTCTTCTTTGTGAACGTGGGCGGCGTGGCCATGCGGGAGATCTACGACTTCATGGATGACCCGTGAGAGCCGGGGGGCGGGCCTGGGCACACTTGGCGTCGCTGCCCCTGGGGCACAGCCACAGTGCCCTCAGCCGAGTGCCTACCCCCGCAGGAAGCTCCACAAGAAGCTGGGCCAGCAGGCCTGGCTGGTGGCGGCCATCACGGTCACAGAGCTGCTCATCGTGGTGAAGTACGACCCACATACGCTCACGCTGTCGCTGCCCTTCTACATCTCCCAGTGCTGGACGCTCGGCTCTGTGCTCGTGCTCACCTGGACCATCTGGCGCTTCTTCTTGCGGTGAGTGCCGTGCTCCCGGTGGCCTTGACACCAGCTCGGGGGCCGTGTTCGGCTGGTGTCTGGGTCCCGCGGCCCCTGCCTGTAGCTGGGTGGGGGCGTCCCTGTGAGGGGCGGTTTCGCCCTGTGAGGGGACTGCCAGGGGCCGGCCGGTGGTGACTTGGCCCCCACTGTCCCCAGGGACATCACCCTGAGGTACAAGGAGACTCGACGGCAGAAGCAGCAGAGCCGGGGTGACCAGGGCAGAGCCGGGGGCGACATGGATGGACACCTGCCTGGGCCGGAAGACCCCCCAGGGCCTGTGGAGCCTGAGAGGGAGGGGGTGCCAGCCCCAAACTGATGTACCTCACGACTGCCCAGAGCCCAGGCCTGCTGGAACCTTCCGACAGGCCTCAGCCCTTGTGGTTTTATTTTCCCTTTCTCCCATGCACATAGCTGGGCTCTGTGGGGTGCAGGTGGCCCCTGACCCAGGTGTGTGTGTGTGTGTGTGTGTGTGTGTGTGTGTGTGTGTGTGTGCGCGCGCGCGCGCGCGCACGCGCCGCGCACATGTGCTCCTGGGGCTCCTCTCAGCCTGACCGTTGCGGCTGGGCTTGCTCCGGGCAGCTGGTCCCCTCCCCTTTCTGCACAGTCAGCCCGCCGGCCTCTGGGCCACAGCGAGCCCTCAGCACCCAGACAGACGGCTCAGGCCCAGCAGAGGCATCACGGTGCCTTCCTCTGCTCCCTGGGCCCCCAGCCACTCTGAAGCCCTGACTGCACCTCACTGGACCCCCATTAGCCCCTCGACGGCACGTGTGAAGGACGACCATCCAGTGATACCCTGAGACAGCTGAGAAGGGGCAGGTCTAAGCAGGCAGCCCTGAGCCACTTCCTGGGGAGGCTTCATCTGACCCAGCAAACCTGGGGGTGTGAACGGGGCCGGAGGTCACCGGATTGGCTCCTTGAGGAATGTGGAGTCAGAAACTCAAAGGCTCTGGGCCTGAGGTTGGGAGGAGGGGCAGAAGGTCTTCGAGAGCTAACAGAACAAGTAAAGCAGGTCCTTCCCAGCTCCCGGCCCTGTGGGCCCTGTGCATCGTGTGCCCAGTGCTGGTGCTGCCCAGAGGGCTGGGGGGACATGGGCAGGTGTGCAGATGGGCCGCCCCGGAGCTGCTGCCGGTGGGGGTGATGGGCCGCTGCACGAACCCAGCGGGGGAGCCCTAACAGCTGCGACACTGACACCGTGCCTGGTGGAGACCCCACAAGGACAAGCACTCCTCCTGCCAAAAAAAGTGCTTTAATAAAAGTGTCTGAAACTTTCCCACAGAAGTCCATCGATTTGAACCCTTCTCTTCATTCTCAGCCAGGAGGTCCAGAGGGGGAGGGGCAGGAGGCCTCTCAGGAGATAATCCGCAGGCCCGGCTTGCGTTCTCCCAGGGCCTGAAGGAGGTCCTCAGTCTGCTGCGTCCAGTAGATGTCGTACAGGCTGCATGCGCAGGGAGGAGGCTGGGTCATGGCCTCGCGGGCCCTCCCCCAGCTCCCGCCCCCCCCTCTAGCTCCCCCCCCACCACGCCCCACTCACACCAGCTGCTCCAGCGCACAGTCAGGCCGCTCCAGGCTCTCCATCAGCTGAAGGATGCCCCGGTCGTCCATGCAGTTGTTGCTGAGGTCCAGCTCCCGCAGGCTGCGGTTGACCACCAGGAGTGAGGCCAGGCTGTTGCAGCCGCCGTTGGCCACGTCGCAGTCCCCCAGCCTGGGCAGACAGCAGGGCACAGATCAGGACAAGAGGATCTGCCACCGAACAGGGTGCTGGCAGGGCTGTCCACGCACCGCGATGTTCATGGAGCCCTGAGGCACGTGTGCGTGCACACCGCGCGCCGAGACCTCAGGGTCGTAGCCGTTCCCCAAACCTCGAACTTGGGAGCACGTCTGTCTCTGACCCAGTGGCCGGCCCCAGGCAGACACCCCGACCAGAGAGGGAAGGAAGGTACACACAGCTGCCCTCCAGGCCGAGCGGTCAGACGGACCTGAGGCTGGCACACCCTGGCCACAACCTCCCCGGGGCCAACTCGGGTCACCAGAGGGCCTCCTACAGCCGCTTGCTTGCTCACCACCAGGTGCTAGAGCCTGGCTGGGCTGCCAAGGAGGCACCCAGAGGCCAAAGGTGGGAGGGAGGAGGGTGGCCAGAGGCACGAAGTACACAGAGGCTTCCAGCCTCCAGAGCAAGGACACCTAGGTGGGAGGTGGAGCTGAGGCCCCAGAAGCTCCAGGCCCCCAGCCTGGTGTGACAGCTGAGGTAGACCTGAGTCTACGTGGACCCAAGCCACGCCCCTGCCCCGCCTGCCCCCAGAGCACCCCAAGGAGCTGGCAGCAGACCAGGCCCTCTGGATAGAAAAGCAGGGGACCCTGTCGGGCTCAGCCTGCAGGGCCAGCTGCCCAGGGCTGCTTCAGCCACACCCTTCACCTGTGTCCCGCCCAGCATGGCCAGGCATCCCCAGAAGCCACAGTGAGAAGCAGAGATCCAGAGGCCGCCAACAAAGCCAAAACCTGCGACAGCAGAAGCAAACGGCTGACGGGCCAAAAGAGAACAGAAACAAGAACGGGCTGTCGGGCTACAGGGCGGTCGGTGAGACCCAGCAGTGGGTTCCTGAGAGCTCCAGGAAGGAAGAAACAAGATTGGGAAAATCCTCAAAGGCTCGACACTGGAGCACAAACAGGCGTCCAGCACAACAAAGGAACCAGGACCCCGGAACACAGCCGTGCAGGGCAGGGGCCAGGGGTCCCAGCGCACAAAGCAGGTGCTGCCAGGCCTTCGGGAGCCCGCGGGTTCCGGGAGTTGCCAGACGTGGCCGTCAGGAGTAGGGAGGGGCCCCAGGGGGACGCGCGGGACCCCGGACTTGGACCCATCAGACTGAGACGTGCCCGGCACGCCCGTGCTCACTCACCAGAGCACCCGCAGCGTGGCGCTAGGCTGGCTCAGGCCCTGGCAGAGCTCCTGGACGCCGGAGTCGCCCAGCTTGTTGTCGCTCATCTGCAGCTCCACGAGGTGCTTGTTGTGGGTCAGCATCGCGCTGACGTGGGGGCAGCACGCGGCCGTGAGGCCACAGGACTTCACCCTGGGAGAGAAACAGCACTAGGGCCTGGCCACGCCCACACCTCAGAGGCCCCGGAGGCCCCGCCCTCTAAGGACACCCGGCACCCCCTCCCGCACATCTCCCCTGCCCGCAGGCGCAGAAGCTGACCTGGGGCCCGGGCCCGGGGGCACCAGCACCACTGTCATCCCCGAGGTGTCCCCAGGCGCCACGCTCCTCACAGGCCCGCCGTACCCCGGCTGCCGTCGGGCTGCGCTCACCACAGGGACTGCAGCTGGCATCCAGGCTCCAGCAGGCTCTCACACAGCAGCCGGGCACCCTCGTCCCCCAGCGCATTGCCTGCCAGGCTCAGCTCCTTCAGGCTCTCCTTGGCCCTGAGCACTTGGCACAGGTCTCTGCAGCCCGTGGTGGTGATGTCACAGTCCCAGAGCCTGCAGAGCCGGGGACGCATCACTGCAGGGCCCCCAGGGGACACACAGCCAATCTTCTCAGATACTCCCCACCTGCCCACTGGGGCCACGGCTCTCTGAGGAAGCAGGGCGGGCGCAAACTCACCACAGGACCCTGAGCCGGGAGCTGGGGTGCAGCAGCGCGGGGCACAGTGTGGCGATGCCCTGGTCACCCAGCTTGTTGTCACCCAGGTCCAGCTCCTGCAGCGAGGCCTTGGAGGCCACGACACCGCACAGGTCCTTACAGCTGGCCGGCGTGAGGCCGCAGTTCTCCAGTCTGGGGGCACAGGGGGGCCGGCAGAGCTGGGAAGCCCCCGTGGCCCCGTCCCCCCCGCCCCCCACCCCCGCCAGACCCCACACTTACTTGAGCGTCTCCAGCTGGCAGGCAGAGTCCACCAGGCCCCGACACAGCGCCTGCACGCCAGCCTCGCCGATGTCGTTGTTGCTTACCACAAGCTCCTTGACGTGCCTCCAGGCCCTGAGCACTGCGGCCAGGGGCTCACAGCTGGCGGCCGTCAGGTTGCAGTACTCCAGCCTGGGGACAGGTGGGTGTCGGGAACTCTGGCCAAGGGAGCTCGTCCGGGTCTCCTCTCCCACCCCGGGCTGCAGGGCGCATGAGACTAGAGGGCTGCTGGGCAGGGACAGCAGTGGCTAAGGGGCCATCACCTTGCACGGTGGGCGCTCAGGGCCTCTTGGAAGCCGGCCGCCAACCACGAGCCCCACCCTGAGCTTGGGGGTCACTGGACCCGGGAGAAAGATGCCAGTCTCCCGATCTGGGTCTGCCTGCCCTCCTCCATCGCTGAGCCCATCAGCACACTTCTGGTGGCCAGGCCGCCCCACACGTGATGTGGGGCTACAGGCCACCTTTCAGCTTTTGGACCACAGCCCCAGCATCACACAGAAGGACCATCGGCAGGTCCCCCAGAGCTCCCTCTTCAAAGCTCCCTGCAGCCAACACGCTGAGGCAAGGGCTTGCCCAGGGCAGTCCTCAGCCAAAACCACAGTGACCCGGAAGTGTAGGGCTGGGGGCGGCCTGGGTGGTGGGCCCCACACTCACTGAAGCTTCTCCAAGTGGCACTGGGGGTCCAGGAGTCCTTTGCAGAGCAGCTGCAGGCCCGCGTCCCCCAGCGGGTTGTCACTGAGCTGCAGCTCTCGCAGGGTAGGCAGGGAGCGCAGCGCGTCGGGCAGGACCTCGCAGCCGGTGTTCGTCAGGCAGCAGTTCCGGAGGCTGGAGGACACCCAGCCAGCCATCAGCAGGGTCCCCGCCAGCCAGGCCATGGCCCCCAGGGAAAGTGCCCCTCTGTCCTCAGGAGCCGGGGTAAAGCAGACACAGCACCAGCACCTCCCCCCACCCCCACCCCCTCGCCTGGGAGAGCCCTGGGCCGGGCCTTGCGAGAGGGCCGCCGCCTCCTCTGGGGTCTCCAGGCACAGGAATAGAGGGCAGGAGGGGATGCACCTCGGGGCCTAGAGGACACTGGGTCGCGAGCCCAGGAACAGGAGGCAGGGCCGTGGCGTGAGCAGACCCCACAGGGGGACAGGGGCCCGAGACAAGGCGGGAGGAGCCCCCACGCTCCCGCACCTGCTGCTGTCTCCTGCCCCCCTTCCCCAGGCTGACCCAGTAGGTCCACACCTGAGCTCAGGGTGGGGCAAGCACCTGGGCCGTGTGGATCATACAGGCTCACCTGAGCTTCTGGATCCTGCAGCTGGGGCTCTGCAGGCCCTGGAGCACCAGCCGCACCCCGGCATCGTGCAGCTCATTCGTGCAAAGGCTCAGCTCGGTCAGCGAGGGGTTGGCCTGGAGGGCAGAGCAGATGTCCTTGCACCGCACCTCCGTGAGGCCACAGTCGTCCAACCTGTGGACGGGAGCGTACGGGTCACCTCACGAAGCTTCCGCCGAAGACACCGGCACGTACACAGGTGACGTCTGGGCCCCCACACCCTCCACGCCGCACTGCGGGGGCACAGTCGGCACGTGAGAGCTCTCGTCTGCCTCCCGGGAAACACCAGACCGGCACCAGGCGGCAGCTCTGAGAAGTGCCACGGAAAGGGCACGGCACCTCGGAGGGGCCAGCCAACCGGAGGGGCTCGCCAGGACGGGCACGAACGGCAGGGGCCTCCCCGACCAGTGAGAACTGAACGCTGGTGGGAGGAAAACCAGCTGTCGCTCACAGGAGAATCACAGCTGATGAGTGTGAACGCAATGAGGGGATTAAAAATCCCCATTAGACAAAGGCCCAGTAATAACTGTTCTGGCAAGATCCACCGACGGATGACAAAACCAGGAGGTCAAAGTCTGAGCAGAAGCAGGATGTCAGCAGTCTCTGCGTATCTCACCCAAGATATTTACCAATTACAAAGAGGAGACAGGAACTCTGTAGTGGGGACAGCCGGCAGACGCCGCCCTCACAGGTGGTCACGGTGACCAGAGGTGACCGTTGGGTGCCATGGCAGTCGGTAGGATACAACATACCCCGCAGACACAACAGCATTTCTGCATATTCTCGCGAAAAACTTGTGACTCGGCCCTGACGGGAAGTCAGAAAGACTTCCCAGAGCCTGAGCAGGCTCAAGAGTCGGGTGGCCGAGGACAAGGAGGGACCATGTAAAATGTGCACTGCGCATCAGAAGCCCCGCCCACTGTGGTGCCGGGGAAGGCAGCAGAGCGGCCGGCCGGGGGTGGGGGCCCGCCTGCGCCTGCCGCCTCCGTGTGCACCTACCTGACCACCTGGTACTGCTGGATCAGAGGCAGGAGCTCCGTCCACCGGGCGTCACTCAGCTGCTGACACTGAATGTCGAGATTCATGGTTCGAGGTGAAGTGTCTTCTAGACAGAAGGTGGACGGAGAACACTGCAGCCAGACTCCCTCAACGCCTGATGGGCCAGGGACCCCGCAGAGGGAAAAAAAAAGCCCCAATAGGACCCCCAAGTGGGGGCTGATGGTTCAGAAGCCACAGCCCCTCCCTTGGCCAGTGAGCACCAGCTTTGTTTCCTTTCTTCAGCACCCTTATACACCACAGCCTCCAGGAGCAAGATCGGGGGTGGGCGGGGGGAGGCTGCACCTGCTGGGCTCCCCTGACAAAGGCCACCGCAGAGCTTGGGGACAATGCTGTGGGGCCTCACCTCTCAGCCTCCCACACTCAGCCTTTATGGGCCCCTCCTGCCCAGCTGGGCCATCGGCAGCCCCTGCTTCTCACTTGCCTGTCTGTGCAGTGCCATGGACACTCTGCCTGCCAGCTCAGCCAGCTTCTCCCCTCTCAGAACCAGAGGGCTGCACTGGCTGGGCAGGCAGTGCCACAGCTCCACCTGGCCAGAGAACCCCCCCACCCTGGCATTCCAGGACCCTGGGCCTGAGCTGCCTGTGCTCAGCTAACAGTTCTCCGAGGGGTATCAGCTCCAGATGCCCCGGAAAGGGCTGAGTAGGTGGGGGGTGGGACCCCAGGCCCACTGGCCCGCACTCTGGGTGGTGCACTCATGGGTGGTCACTCTGGTGCCCGTGTCCACCCACAGTCCCTTTCTGGGGGCTGAAGACTCCAAACAGGCCGGGGCACATCCTCAGCCCCACCCTGGGTCAACCCAGGGCCACGGAGAAATCAGGCCATCAGGCAGGACTTTGGCAAAGCAGTCTGGCATGGGAGCAGCTCACCAGGGACAGCACAGAGCCTGAGTAAACGATTAACTGCCTGCTGATGCCGGAGCTTTAGGGGAGCACTGACTGTGGCAGGGGGACCGCTGGCAGGCGAGAGCAAGGGCATCCTGCTGGGCTGGAGGCAGGGAAGGGAGCTGGGTTTCACTCAAATGCAACAGAAAGCCCAGGAAGGACCCACACCTGGAAACAATGAATTCCTGCTGCCTTCCAGAAAGGTCAGGACAAACAGGATGACTCAACCCCATGTGAGGCTCCTGGTGCCACGACACCCCAACTTCCTGCAAAAACTGCCTCATTCGTGTCCCTGGCGGAAGGCAGGAGTCCCCCCTCCCAACCCCGGCAGGTTCAGGGCCAAAGTCCCTGGGAGGTGCGGACCAGGTAAAGGCTCCCGCCAACCAGCAGGCAAGGTTTACGTGTGCACGTCCTGGCGGATGAGCCCGCGGAGGAAGCTGGCTCTCACAACCGTCCAAAGGAGGAACCCAGAGCTCGCCCAGCCCGCTGCCCAGGCCGCGTAAGCAAACCGGCTCCGCCCCCGCGGGTCCCAGGGTGTGGTCAGTAAACCCTGAATCCAGAATCCTTAGTCATCACGGGAGAAAGGGAGTGGGAGGCGGGGTTTCAGAGGGACCCTCTCTCCGATTCCTGACATCCAGGGCCTGGGCTCTCCCGAGGTGATCTGCAGTGCAGAACAAGGAAACCCGAAGCGAGCAGCTGAGTCCCCCCCCCCCGCCCCCCACAACACCCTCCCAGGGCTTGACCAGACCCTGGAAGAACCCCTTGGTTGGGCTGTGGCGCTAGGAGGACACTTCTTAACCTCTGTGGGCCACGGATGCCTTTGAGAACCCCAGGAAAACCTGTAATGCCCGCAAAGACGCCGTATCTCCCTGCTTCGCCCGGAATCAGGACCCCCACCAGCTCGGCTGCTCCCTAGGGTCCCAAGAGGGCACTTAGTGCTTTCGCGTGTGACAAATGGCCGCTGCGCGGGGCCGTGCCCGGAGGACAGGAGCCGGAGGGTTGCGTCCCCGGCCTGAGCCCACCCGAACCGGACCGGAAGGCTGGAGCGCGTCCCAGGCCCACTGAGCCCCAAGCCCGGCGGCCCCGCACCGCGCGGTTACCTGCGCGAGGCGCGGGGGGCGCCCAGGGGTGCGCCGGGGTCCGCACGAGGCCTCCCAGAGCCGCGGCCGCCGCCCTCCCCGCACGCCGGAGGCCGCGCATGTGTCCGGGGCCCGCGCGGGATTGCTCTGCGGGGCGGCGGCCTCTCGGGGCTCGCGCGCGGGGCCCCCGCGGAGGGTCCGGACGCGGGTCGCCCCAGCTCCCGCCCCCGGCCCGCTCCCCGCGCAGCTCACCTCGGGCCGAGCCGCTGCTTCCGCGGGGGCCTGGGGCGTGGTCCGGGCCCTGTCCTGGGGGTGGGGCCACGTCCTGGGCCGCAGCCCGAGCGGCGCGACTCACCCGCGCGCCGCCACCCCGCCACCCCGCCTCGTCTCCCGGGGCACCCTAGCCCCAGACGGGGGCCCGCCCTCCATCCCTCGCGGGCAGCGTTTCTAGGCGAGAGCCGTTTGGGGAGCTGGTGCTCCGCAGGCAAAACCTAACTCGGGCACTTGCATTACAAAGAAGGGGAGGCCCGACCGTCAGGGCTTCTCTACAGCACCCCGACTCTGCCCGTGAGAACCATCACTGACGGGGAAAGGTCTTCAGGAGGACCTTGGTAAGGTTTTCAAACACGCGGAACAAGTCACACTGTGTTTCAAAAAGCCCGGGGGGCGGCGCTTTACGCCTTGCTCTCGGCCCGCGTAGGCCACCTCCTGGGGCGCGCGCCTGGAGCTCGTGTGTCAGCTCTCCCGCTTGGACGGGCTGCGGTGATCCGTTCAAGGGCGTCCCTCACGGACCTGTACGCTCGTTAGATCAGGGATGATGGGTGCGTTCTCACCACACCGGCATCCGTCACTTCGACCACTGCTTACCGACCACCTACTGAGTGCCAGGCGCTATGGCGGGCGCTCGGACTGCAGGCCAAGCAGAGCAACGTCTCAGGCCTCACGGAGCTCGCAGTCCAGTGTGAGTAAATTCATAGCATTTAGAATGTGGAAAGCGCAAAGGTGGGGAGGAGGGTGGATGATGCAGGATAAAAGCGAGTCAGGAGTGAGTGCTGGAGGGGCAGGACGGAGGTCACTTCCCCAGTGAGAGCAGGTCTCTTGAGGCTGAGGCCCAGAGGCTGCGGCAGGCCGGAGGGAGATGGGTTGGAGTGTTCAGCTGCACAAACATTGGAGAGTGCCCACTGCAGACCTAGCGTGATCTCTGTGGCCACCAGGGGACAGCACAGTATGGGTAGGGGATGAGGGACCTGGGAGGTGGGGAGTCGGTCCTTTGAGGGGAATAAGGCGAAGGGTTATTCAATTTGGCGAGAATATTTGCCTGGGCCGGTCCTTCCTTGGGCAGCTTGCTGGGCACCAACAGACAAGGGGGTCAGGGCCACCACTGTGGGGCGCCAGGGGTCCCAAGCGGATTCGCAGAGGTGGGCCAAAGCAGAGCCCCCCGCCCCCACCCCCAGAGCAGGTGCAAGTTGTCAGGTTGTCCTTAAGCGAAGGCAGCAGAGCAGCTCTCTTCCGCCTCGATGCAGGGAGGTGAGTGGAGCTGGGAACTGGGTTTCTGAGTTTCTTGCAGAAGCTTCTGAAGACCGAGGGCGGTTGAGAGTGGAGGCGCCTCTGGGTGCAACAGTGTTCCAGCCAACTTCCACAGGATTTTGTTTGTTTTCTTCAGGCAAATACCCAGAAATGAAATTAAAGGATCATTGGTATTTCTAACTCTGAGGAACCTCCCTACTGTTCTCCAGTTACATCCCCACCCACAGTGCGTGAGTGCTCCCTTTTCCCCACATCCTCACCAATAAATCTTACCCATTCTGACAGGCATGAGGTCTCGTTGTGGTTTTGATTTGCGTTTCCCTGACGAGTGACGGTGAGTGCTTTTCACGTGTCTGCTGGATAGCTGGTGTCTTCTTAGGAGAAATGTCCGTTCAGGTCCTCTGCTCACTTTTAACCAGATTGTTTGGGGTTTTTTGTTTTTTGGTGTTGTGTTGTAAGAGTTCTTTATGGTTTTTTTGGATTTTAACCCCTTATCGGATATATCATTTGCAAATATCTTC
Source organism: Felis catus (assembly GCF_018350175.1). Lineage (NCBI taxonomy): Eukaryota > Metazoa > Chordata > Mammalia > Carnivora > Felidae > Felis > Felis catus. The sequence goes on along the minus strand of NC_058377.1, from coordinate 115,070,897 downwards.
TCCCAATCAGTAGTTTGCCTTCTCATTTTGTTGACGGTTTCCTTTGCTATAAAACGATTTTTGTCACAGGAGCAGTATGTGGTCTTTGTACAAAAACCAGAAGATACAGATAAGAACATGAAAAGCCCTAATGTGCCGCCTTCCAGACACAAAGGCTCCGACACCTCTGGATATGCTCCTACTTCGCTGAATGCACAACACACGTTTTCTTAATAAAAAACGAGGTATTAGAAATGGTAGGCAGGGTAATAACCAAAGATGACCATGTCCTGATCCCTACCTTACGTGGCAAAGGGGTCTTTGCAGATGTGACTGATTTAAAGGTTTTGAGATGGAGAGACTGTCCTGCATTACTTGGATAGGCCCAAAGTAATCATGAGGGTCTGTGTAAGAGGGACGCAAAAGGGTAAAAATGAGAGATATGACAGTGGAAGCAGAGGTTGGAGTGGCTGTGTTTTGAACAGGGAAGAAGGCAGCCTCTAGAAGCTGGAAAAGGCCAAGAAGCAGATTCTCCCCTGCAGCCCTCTGGAAGGAACCAGGCCGGTGGATCGTTCGATTTAACCCCTAGGGCCCATTTCCCACTTCCAATCTTAAGAGCTGTAAAATAAAAAATCTGTGGCAATGTGTTACAGCAGCAGTAGGAAATTAAAGCATTACGGAGCTCCTGTATTTTTAAGAGTACTTGTGTGTACCCTGTATACGCAAACATACAGGTACACTAATCAGTATGTAATACAATCTTTTAATGACCACATTGTGCAACTGAATGTATCCAGTTCGCTCAACCAGTATCTACGGGCTGACATTGACTGTTTTCAGGTTTTTCAGGCTTTGCAGCATATTTTCCTACCTGGTTACCTTCCTGGCACACCATCCAAGAGGGTGGCTTGCCTGGTTGTGAGGTCCTTCCAACACACTGCCCACCTGGCGACCTGTAACGCTGCAGAAGTCCACTGGCTTTCCCCACACTCGCAAGTCTCCACACCCGAGTGCCAATGATGCCAGCCCAATAATGCAAAGTGCCTAGACGCCCTTTTTAAATTTCAGCCAATCCTCTGACAACCCCGACTCCTCCGAGGTGCCGTCCCATTTACGTTCTGTCTTCCCCACGAGAGCCTTCCAAACAGCTCTCCCCAGGGTTGTCGGGTGACTTGACACGGGCAGAGTTGCCGGGCGGGGAGCTGGCCAGGCCCAGTATCCTGTGGGGTGACCCGGGCAACTCCCCTCTGCCAGGGCCGTCCTCCTTGGAGGGGCGGTTCTTTGGGGAACAAGGTCCAGGATTACTCCGGGGAAAATGTCGGCTGAGCCAGTCCCTGCTTGTGTAGCTTGCTGGGCGCCAAAAGACCAGAGATCAAGTCGGACCCCAACAAGGAAAGGACAGAACTACCAAGACCCCGACCGCACAAGCGCACACCCATCGCCCCAGAGCAGGAACTCCCAGCGTGCCCCGGGAAGTGGGCCGGCGGCAAGGGCGCACGCGCGGAGGGCGCACACGGATGCCCTGACGTCATCGGGACGCGCGGACGCCCGCGGGGCCCCGCCCCGACCCCCAGTCCAGACGGTTCCCCCCACGACCCCGTCCCTCCCCCCCGCCCAGCACCCCCGGCTCCAGCACCCAGCCCCCCAGTGTCGCTTCAATAGCGCACGTCTCTCCCGGGCAGCATGGCCGCAGCAGGGCCCGGCGCGAATCCACAGTCGACCCAAGGCCGGCGCTGGTAAGAGCTGACCCCGGGCGCGGACCCTTGCAGTGACTGACCTCCAGACGACGGACTGGGAGGCGGCCCACTTCCGACGGTGGGGGGCCTGGCCGGGGCGCCGCGTAGCTGCCGCGTCGGGACGGATGGTGGGGCGGGGTCTAGGCGGTAGGGGGCCGGGCTTAGACGGCCTCACTAGTGCCGGCGGGGCGGGGCTTCGTGGGGGGGGCGGGGCCCCTGTCGGCGGGGGCGGGGCCTCGCATGAGGCGGGGCCCGGGCAGCTTTTCTCCGAGGCGGAGCACCTGGTCTCCGAGGTCTCACGTGGCTACAGGGCGGAATAGGTGGTCCCGGCTCCACCCTCACGGCTCCCCGCCCGGGGCAGAAGGCGCGTGCCGTGGCGTGTCTCGGACGCCGGGTCCAGGCAGTGACATGAACGTGGTGGGGCTGGGGGCTCGGTTCGTAGGTTGTGTACGGCGGTGCTCTGCGGAGCATCGACTGCGCGTTAGAGCTGGAGAGTATACACGAGTAGAGAGACAGAAAAGATGATTTTGTAGGAAAGAGTGTTATTCACAAGGCGACGTTTGTAATCTGTGCGCAGTGTTTCATTTGTCTAACCCTGTCAAGAGCTGTTCTAATTCTGTGCCCCACTCAAGTGCATTCATTCAATAAATGTTTATTATATAACCCCTTGTGCCCGGCTGTGCTGTAGGTGCTGAGGGTTGGACATCGAGCAGACCAGGCAGAAATCCCTGGTGGAGGGAACCGTGGGAGCCGAGGCCCGGCCTGGGAGGGTTGCCTGCGGGACCACGGGTTGATGAGGGGCGTGGCCAGGTGTCCACAGACTGAAACAAGTGGCGCTCAACCGGGGGCATAAAATTGAAAGCTGAGAGTTTTACGGAGTTGGGGAAGAAAGGTCTGGAAGCAGCAGTCAGGAGCAAGGAGGACAGGGACCCGCCCTCCAGGAGAGAAAGCAGCTGTGCTTGACAGGCTGGTAGGGGAAGCCGTCTCCGGCTCCCGGAGCAAAAGGGATGGGAGGGTGCTCAGGAAAAAACTGGCTTTTCTCGAGAACTTACTCCTTAAGCGCCAGGATTTTATTTTAACAGTTTTAATATGAATTGATTATTTAATTATACTATGCACTTTCCTGTTCTACAGACATAGCATGCTGACCTTGATGACCTTTTCTAAAATTAGTTTCAGCAAACTTTGGGAGACCTTCTGTGAGCCAGCACCTCTGCAGGGGCCTGGGAGGAAGGAGGGGTAAGCAAGGCCAAGGCCTGCCACCTGGAGCCACACGTGGGGCAGCAGTGAAGGCCTCAGGGGTCACAGATGCCCTACAGGTATTACAAAGCTGGGTGGATTCGAGGAGGGAGAAGAAATCTGGACAGTTGTTTTTGCCGAAACATGGTGATACTCACGTGATAGCTTAAGATTACGTGCTGGTGCCAGATGTACCCGTCTTGTTGTCTCTGTTTTAGTTCATTTCTGTGTTTATTGGGAAATAATAGTCTAAGACTGCTGGAATTGGGCCTAAAGTGAGTACATGTCTGAGCGGGGATCAGAAATGTTCTTACAGGAAGAGACATCACGAACTTTAGTCCATAAATGTTACGACTTACGTTTCGGGTGCTTATCCATGAGTAAGTTGTGGACTAGTCCCCATTTCTCAGAATTGACATTTTGGCAGATGAGGTTTGCAAATAAGGGAACTATGTGTCAGAGTTGATCTTTGGCATTTTATTAAACTGCTCCACTGGTTGTCTTCAAAGGAGATGGTTGAGCCCAGGGCCTGGAACCAGCTGACCTGGGTGTGACCTTGCCCTGTGGTGACCACGGGCAGACACTGTGCACCTCTAAGCTTGGTCATTTTCACGTGTGCACTAGTGCCACCAGCTACCTCCCTCCAGGTGGCGCGGGTTCCGTGACGTAATGCAGGTCAGGGCACACACGCGTGGGCTCTAAACATTGCTTATGCGAGTGTGCAATGCAGAAACGGCCCTTTAGCTGGACTCTGGGTGTGAGGTTTCGACTTCATCCCAGGACACCGGACCGGCTCTCCCAGGCTGACTGTGGGAGTGGCTCCCTCGCCTACCACAGGAGTCACATTTTTGGAAAGCTGCTAAAATGGTCTACTTTCATTTTATCCTTTTCTGTGCCATAACCTCTTAGATTTGTTTCCTGAAATTCTTGTAAGGATAAAGAAAACTGTTTAAAACAAGGGTTTGGCCCTGTTTGGTCCCCTTTGTGACATCCATGCGGATGTGAGGACTTGGCTGCTGTGAGGACCGGTGAAGCTGCACTCGAAAGTCACCACCGCACGTGCGTCCCAGACAAAGGGGGCCACGTGGGATTCACCAGGACTTAGGTCTTTATTTTTGAACTCACCTGATTCTCCCAGCTAAGTCTTTATCTTCGTTCTTAAACTGAGTTCAGCTGCCGCGGGATCTTTGCTGCATAGAGGCACCCCGGCTGCGGTTTCGAATCGTCCCTCCTGGAGGTGACCACTCTCGTCCGCTTCCAACGTGCACTGTCTTCTCGATCCAGCCCCAGACAGGCGTCCGATGGACATGAGTTCTCGGCCCCTTCCACCTGCTCCCACCCTTATGCCTCTGTCCCCACCAGACTCCATGTTTCCTGAAGTAGAAAGCCTTTGGATTCTTCTTGCCACTTCCTCGAGCCCGTTGCAGGGTCCCGACATAGAGGGTCTCAGGAAACAGGAGCGGAGGGGCTGAGGGGGGAGACCCCAGTGTGTGTTTCTGAGATGCCATCCCGAAGAGACTGTAGTGCCACCAGCCAAGCAGTCAGACACGCTTAACCAGACGCGTCTTTGGGTGGGGCCCCTGTGGCTTTTCTACTTTCGTAAACACGTTCCGTTAGAAAAATACCTTGCTTATTGAAACACAAGACACAGAAAAGGGCACGTGGTGGACGCAGGGAGCACGCTGGATTTCCCCAGCCTCGCCCCCGGTGAGACAGAAGCCATTCAGAGCGAGGTAGCGGGTGTTTGAGAACTGAGCTGGATCTGCGGCTGCTCTGCGTTCCCGTGTGAGCAGTTACGTAACTGACAGCCTTCACCTTACGCTAGAGAGGGCCGGCCGGGTTGTGTTCTCCACTTTCCATAGAGTACCCTCTGATCTACCGGCTGAGTACTGTCATTTGGCGGGAGGAAGTTCACGTTGAAGCAGGGGTAGGGGAGCCTTTGCATACCCTGGTCAGCTCCTTGCCCTGAGGGAGAAGATTTGGGCTTTAAGGAGCTGATTTCAGTCCTGTAGTAAGGAAGCAGGCCAGTCACGGGGGGCAGTGCGCACTCCGAGAGTCCTGCGTTCCGTGCTGGCAGGGTGGTGTGGGAGCAGGAGTGACCTCCTCCCTCCTGCACGTAAACACTACAAGGGTTAGACATTCCTATAGGACCCCGGGTCGGACCCTGAGCCAGCCTCTGAGAACCGAGCAACATTAAAAACAAGAGCCTGCCCACAGGAGCTGGTGGGACAGCTGTGCAGTGGTGGGCACCAAAGGCCTTGGTCAGTTACCGTGGTGAGGCCAGGCAGGCGGCTTCGTACAGGAGGTATTTGATGCCTCCATACCTAACGTGGTACGGAGCAAAGCGTATGCAAAGGCACGGGGGTTTCAAATAACCTCTCTTCTGATCTCATTCTGCCTGTTTTTGAGATTTATATAAATGGAATTTGGGGTGCCTGGGTGGCTCAGTCAGTTAAGTGTCCGACTTCAGCTCGGGTCATGATCTCACAGTTCATGGGTTCAAGCCCCACATCAGGCTCTGTGCTGATGGCTCAGAGCCCAGAACCTGGTTTGGATTCTGTGTCTCCCTCTCTGTCTGCCCCTCCCCCACTCACATGCTGACTCTCTCTCTCTCTCTCAAAAATAAATACAAAATTAATAAAAATAAATTATATATTGCATGATATCTTTTCTTTGCCGAACAGCTGTGTGAGTAACCGCCATCATTTCGTTGTGAGCGGCAGTGGTCTGTGGTCCACACTGTATTGTTTTCTACTGCGTGGACAAACCACACTCTACCTACCCATTCCTTCTTGGTGTACGACTCTTTCCAAACCAGTAGGTTTTCGCATTGCTGTGAATGTACGTGCCGTTTGCTGAATGTATGTGAGCGTTTCTGTTGAGTGGGAGGGGACTGCAGTTTCAGTACCAAGGTTGTGGTGGCCTCTCAAAGTTAGTTGGGAAATGTTTCCCCTTTTCTGTCTTTTCAAAGCATTTGTGTAATATTGGTGTTAATTATTCCTTAAATGTTTGATAGAATCTGTTAGTGAATTCTTCTATTTCTTTGGAGGAAGTTTTTACATCGTGGATGCTCTTTCTTTAGTAGTTCTAGAACTACCTAGACTTTTCTGTTTCTTCCTGGGACGGTTTTTGTAAGATAACTGTCAGCCGTGTCAGGTTTGTTAATCTTTTTGTTGTTGTTGTCGTTCATCTACACCTTTCGTGGATTCTTTTGTCTCGTCGAGTAGTTGCTAAGAGAGGAGTGTTGGCCCTCTGGCCATGATCAGTTGCTAAGAGAGGAGTGTTGGCCCTCTGGCCACGATCGTGTGTCTCTTTTCAGTTCTGTTAGGTTTGTGCTCTTCTGTCTCCAGACTGTTACGAGCGCCATGTTTGAAGTCATCTTAGCATCCCAGCAAAGAGATTCCTTCTCCTTGGAGATGCTCCCTCGCTGTTAGCAAGCCCTCCTGCTCAACAACAGACCAACCGCAGCAGTGAAAACCACACACAGGCAAGACCACTTAACTCATGCTCGGACTGAAACCCATTTTTCTGATTTCTTTTTGCACTCTGTTGAGGCATTGATGAGGATGTTCTGCAGTGACTGGAACATTCCAACCGCCAGGCTAGCAAAGCCCTGATGTCAATGGAATGCCTAGAAGACCACACCTCACGTGTCCCCTCCCCAAGCCGTGACCACACACTGAACACATACCGACCCTGCCCTGATGGTGCGCTCCCTGCCTGCCCTGAACCTTTCCCTGTGAAACTGGGGGTGTCCATCTTGCTGGCAGAGAGGTTGGTTGGTAAGGCCTGAGCCGCCACCTCCCCTCACTGCCAGCACCCAAAATAAATCTCTCCCTCTCGCTTTTCTTTTCTTCTCTTTTTCTTTTTTTTTTTTTGACTTTACCTATTTATTTATTTTTCTAATATAATTTATTGTCAGATTAGCTTCCATACAACACCCAGTACTCATCCCAACAAGCGCCCTCCCCTCCCTGTCTCTTTTCTGACCCCTCGTCCCTTGAGTTACTGGCTTCTCTTGCTATGAGTTTAGCCAAGTGTGGTCGGCAACAGTATTGGCAAACCTGGAGGGACTGTGCCTTCCATTTTTCCAGCCAGCTGTCTGGGGTGGTTGTGACCGTGGCTGTGCACCTGAGCTTCCCCTGTGCATCTCCTGACTTTGCGGCTATGATCCAGCGGTGACATTTCTCTCTTGTGAGGCTTGTCCCAGAGTTGATTCTGTTGGATAATTCAGCCATGCCAGCGTTTTTTGGGATGGTGCTTACACGGTATGCTCCTTCCCATTCTCTTACTTTTAACATTTCTAGATTCTTTCATTTAAGGTGTTCCTTGTAAGCACAGTGTACTTGACATTTGGTGGGGTTTCCCAGTCTGATGATCTCTCTTTTCATTGGAAAATTTAGACTGTTTACATGTAATCACTGATATATTTTGGGCTTTCTGTTGTATCTGCCTATTCTGTTTCTGTTTCTCTCTCTCTTTTTTTCTTTTGCCTTTTTCTGGATTTTTTAAATTATTTTCTCTGGTTCGGTAGTTTTGCATTCTTTTAGTATTATTTTAGTAGTTACCCGAGAGATTGTATGTACGTCTGTGACTTATTAAAGCTTAATAGAAGTATATACTTCAGCACTTCCTGGACAATACAGGAACCTTAGGGCATGTTTGTCTCTATCTGTGAATAATAATTAATTATTATTAACTCATGCAGTCAGTATTCATTGAGAATTTTGTTGCTCTTCAATCTTGGCATCTTCCTACTTCCATCTGGGGTTACTTTTTTTTTTTTCCTGCCTGGAGAACCCCTAGTATTTCATTTGATGTGAGTTTACCGGTGATGGATTCTGCCAGAGTTTTTGCTTTTCTGAAAATTTCTTTGTATGTCCTCTCTTTTTGAAGGATATTTTTGCTGAGTATAGAATTATAGCTTGGCGGTTCTGTCAGCGATCTCAAAATGTGACTTCATTGTCTTCTGGCTTTTATACTTTCTGTCCGTTTTATTGTCACTCCTTCGAAGATAGCGTGTCTTCACAGGTGTTTGCAAGAATCCCTCTATTTTCAGTAGAGGTTTTGTTGTACTGTGCCTCAGTGTGTGTTTGTCCATCTTGATGCTCATAGTGCTTCCAGAATGTACGGCTTGATACCCTTCATCAGTGTGGGGAAATTCTCAGATTTCTTATTTCTTTAGATATTTTGGATGCCCCTTCTCTTTCTGATCACATGTGTGACCAACCTTTCACTCTGTCCCACATGTTTCTTGCACTCTTTACTAGAGTATGTATCCTTTTGACTCTCTGTTTCAGTCTAGGTAATTTCTTTTCACCTGCCTTCTAAATCGCGAATTCTCTCTTTCTCTGTATCAAATCTGTTGTCAACCCCATCCATTGCGTCCTTAAATCTAGATATTCTGTTTTTCTCTTTCAGAGTTTCCATTTACTTTTTTGGTTTTGTTTCCAGGTCTCCCCTTAACCAAATTAATCTTGTCTTTTGACAATGTACTTGATTGAGTACGTTAAGTACAGTTATTTAAAGTCCTTATCTGATAATGCCAGCATCTACGTCTCTCTTAGGTCATTTCTGTTGCCTGTTCCTTGTCATCACATCTTATGTCCTGGTATGCCAAATTACTTTTGATCGAGTGTTGTATATTTCCTACTTAAGAAATCCTAGAGAATCCAATGATCGGCTGATGCATCAGATAACCTGTCTTCTGTCAGGGCAGACCGTTAGGGCAGGAGTGCCGGTGATCCCTGGGTCATCCTAATCCTGGTGGTGAGTTGGGGTCGCTTGGAGGTTGAGCTCCAGTTCATACCATGGCCGGTCCCTTTTCTGCTTACTCTCGATCTGCGGTGTAGCCCTTCCAGGACCCAACCCAAAGCCTGGAGAATGTAGTGGGGCCCATCTTCCTCAGCACAGTTCCTGAAATCCACTCTTTTCTCACATCCCTGGGACTCTGCAGAAAGTTCCAGTCAGCCTGCTGGCTGTTGTCTTCTGAATCAGCAGATGCTTCTGGTGATTTATCTCTTGGGCTGAGCCTTCTTCTGGTTCTTACCCTCACAGTTCCTCACTGACTTGGTAGCAGGTTAATAGGTTTGTGTATTTTGTCTTAATCCAGTGCCTAGCTCTAATTCTCAGGGGCTTATCTGAGCCTCTACTCACCATCTCAGGTTATGGGACCACCTTCCTCATTTCAAGATTACAAAATGCAACCTGTACTTGGGATTATACTCTAAGTCCTTGGGAGGCCCAGAAATAGGTATTTCTGAGAGATAGATATGACTCACATCATTTATACCTTTGGGAGTTATTGATTTAGGGTTAGCAACTCAGAGTAGACCCCAGGTATCTAGGCTGGAGTTGGCTCATACCCAACTTCTTAGGTTGGAAAGGAGACCAGAAAGGGGATTAAATTTCCCGTTCAGGACACAAGGAGTTACTGAAGGTGTTAATGACACCGACATGTAAGAAACATTACATTGATTTACTGTCCCAGCTAAAATCAGATCTGCTCCGAGCTGCCACTTGCCAGGGTGCAGGTGCTCTGCACAGGTGGACCACTCCAGTTTCGGTGCAGCATCACTGTGGTGGTCGGTCAGGGGACCTCATGAAGCCATGGATCCCCCCAACTCAGGATGGGAAAAAGGAAATGGAGGCAGAGACAAGTGTGGCACCCTGGTTGGGTGCCTGGTTGGGTTGGAGCCTGTTGGGTTGGCACTCTCCACTGGCTTCCCCTTGGTGCCCTGGTGGGCTTCTGGGGCACAGCCCCATCCTCTTGGAACCCCTACCATCCCTTCAAATCCCCCCACTTCCCTGGGCCCCCCCTCGTCCCCTGGGAGCCATCCTATCCCCCCCAGAGCCCTGCTTGTTCCCCAGGAGCTACTCCTCCCTCTGGGAGCCCCCTGTCCTTCTGGAGCCCCACCTCATCCCCCTAGGAACCCCCTATCCCTCTGGAGCCCCCCAGTTCCCCCAAAGTAACCTGTCCCCTGGGAGCCCCCAGGGTCCAGTAAGGGTAGAAGTGGGACAGTCGGGCCTGCAAGTTGTACAGACTGCCTCTCAGCCCCTGACACACAGCCCAGCTTGGCTCTGTCTGAGAGCAGGGGACCCCTCCGGAGTAAAGGTCATGGTGGTCTGGACCGGGATGTCCAGTGGGCTTTTGGAGGCACGGGTGAGTGACAGTGGTGAAGGGCTGGCAGTCAGGGCGAGAGGAAGGGGCACTCCGGGTGTCAGCTGTGGTAGCTGAGAGCATTGTCGGGCCGTTTACCGAGTGGGAGGGCCAAGCAAAGCCACCTTGAGGTGGGGTAGAGTTACTTCAGGCGTGGTGATTTGGGGATGCCCTCGAGACACCCAGAGATTTAGCCGACTGGCCTTTGAGACAGCTGGGTAGAGACTGACCACAACCTGGTGCGTATTTAACCCTGTGGGGAGCAGGCCCAGAGCTGACTGCTGGACGGGCCTGTCCTTCACTGTCAGCCAGAAGGGAAAGCTCATCATGGGGGCCGGGGCCAGTTGCTCGTGGCTCAGGGAGGCCAGGCGAGAGTGTCGGTTTGGCCTGAAGCCAGTGGTGCTCGGGACCCCTCACTCGCTTAGTCCCCCTGGGGCCCCAGAATAGACCCAGAATGGCTCTGTTGGCACATGTTGTAAACTTTGTCAAATTAAAGCATTTTGATTGGCCTCTTTCCACTCCGGCATCTCCTCTGTTACGCTCCCCCTCTGGCCAGGAAATCCAAGTCAGGAATATGCCGTCTAAAGTGCATTTGGACAGAGGCACCCGGGTGGCTCAGTCGGTTGGGCATCCGACTTCAGCTCAGGTCATGATCTCGCCGTCTGTGAGTTCGAGCCCCGCATCGGGCTCTGTGCTGACAGCTCGGAGCCTGGAACCTGCTTCGGATTCTGTGTCTCCCTCTCCCTCTGCCCCTCCCCTGCTCGTGCTCTGTCTCACTCTCTCTCAGAAATAAAAATATTAAAAAGAAGTAATGAGTATGCCCTTGGATTGTTGCACGATTCAATTAATGGAGACAGGAGAATAAAATGAGCACCTTGGGAAGAAATGTGTCACGGAACCAGAGGATCTAGCAGGTCTCTATGTATCGGGAATTTGGGTCATGCTAAAGGCCTTCCGCACGAGGGAAGGCTGGCCACTCGAACAGTGACGGGCAACGGGGGAGCCACCTCGGAAAGAAATAGTACCCTTCCTCACGCCAGCACGGCAGCAGGAGAGCGAGACTAAAAAGAGAAGACGGGCAGGATAATGTTTTTATACTGTGGGGTTTGGAAGGTATCCTCAAGCAAGATACAAAGCCTGAAGCAGTAGAGGGCAAGAGGACAGATTTGCCCAAATAAAAGCTAAAATCTTTGATGCCGCCGAGTAAAAAGTTAAAAACCCACGACCAGTCAGATAGAAATACTTGCAACGTGTGTAACAGCAAACTGTTGGTCTCCAGAATACCAACTAAGAGCTATAAAGCAGTACGACAAAACCACGTAAAAAGGACAACGAGACCTAAGCCACGGTGCACAAAAGAGATGTGATTGGCCGAGAGACTTTGCAAGTCTCACCTCTACTGGTGCTCAGAATGCAAATTAAAACCACAGTAACACATGACCTTTTGCTCGTCAGCTAAAATTTCAAAGGCTGTCGCTGTTTGGGGTTGAGAGGCTGGGGAGCTGCCGTTGTCGGGCCCTGGATGAGGTGGGAGTCCACGCTTAACCGGCCCGAACAGGACAGCTCGGCAGCGTCCGTCAAGATCCACAACTCCTGTGTACTTTTATAAGCAATTCGGTTTGGCGGGGGGCGGGGGGCGGGGGGTCTGTCCTAAGGAAGGACACGGAAGGCTGTTCATGACCTCACTGCCGGTACCAGAGAAGAGTTGGGAAGAGCTTTGATGCCCAGAGGCAGGAGGGTGGTCAGTGTGCCAGCACCCGGAGTTGAGAAGGAGAGCCCCTTCAGGTGTTACTCAGCGAGCAGAGGAGGATCGCGTGATGGCCTTGGTTACAAAGAGGCTGGACCGGCTGGGGGAGAGAAAGGGAGGCAGAGGCACTACCCAGAGCTGAGCGGCACCCAGCACCAGCACCCCTCGGGCGCTGCGGGTCTGCAGGAGGGGGCCCCGTGCTGGGGGCCCGTCACCGGCAGGCCTGTTGCCCTCTGGCTGAGAGCCCGGCCAGGAGCGGGACAGGCGGCTCCTCCCTTCCTTCCGCCTCGTAGCTCCTGCTGGTGCCTCCCTGGCAGAGGCCAACGAGAAGCTGAAGGTCGGGCAGTCGGGGCGACACGGTTTGTCGCCTTCTTGCCTGGGACTCCGAGGTGAGCACCAGAGGAGCTATGAGCCAACAGGAGGCTGGCCCCGCTGATGAGGTCAAGGCAGCCTTGTAGCAGGGAGTCCCGGGTGCCAATTACGGATGAGGAACACGGTCCCGCAGCACACGGGAAGTGAAGAAGCCACGTCACGGGACAGGACGGGGTCGTGGTCTGTACAGGAAGGCGATGCCTGCATGTGTGCGTGTAGACACGCACGTGCGTAAGCAGCAGGGAGGGGCACGGGGCTGGTGGCGGACGTGCGCTCCGGGCCCGCAGCCGCCGTTCCCACGGCACCTGCTTCCAAGACCAGTGTGGGGCCGGGGAAGGACGGAGCGCAGGCGCGGAGGCAATCTTTGGGGGTGGTATTATTTTACTCAGGTTGTTTGAATATTTAACAATGACACTATGTTAATTTATTACTGCAATTTTTAAAAATACAAAAATAAAACATGAAAACGTTTTTTAAACAGACGTGAAACGGGTGCCTGGGTGGCTCAGTCGATTGAGCGTCTCACTTCAGCTCAGGTCATGATCTCACACTCCGTGTGTTCGAGCCTCGTGTGGGGCTTTGTGCTGACAGCTCAGAGCCTGCAGCCTGCTTCGGATGCTGTGTCTCCCTCTCTCTCTCTCTGTCCTGCCCCTGCTCATGCTCTCTCTCTCTCGCAAAAATAAATAAACAAAGGGGTGCCTGGGTGGCTCAGTCGGTCAAGCATCTGACTTCGGCTCAGGTCATGATCTTGCGGTTCATGGGTTCGAGCCCCGCACCGGGCTCTGTGCTGACATTTCAGAGCCTGGAGCCTGCTTCGGATTCTGTGTCTCCCTCTCTCTCTGACCCTTTCCCTCTTGAGCTCCGTCTCTCTCTTTCAAAAGTAAATAAACATTTAAAAAAATTTAAATAAACATTAAAAAATAAAAAAAAAAACAAAAAGATATGAAAGATACTAAGGACTCAGTGAATTTGTATGAGTTGCTGTGGGTAGAACATTGTTTCAGATTAGGAACTTTTATTTTGAGGGGTTTTTTGTTTTTTTGCTTTTCTCCTTTTCAGTTTTTTATTTAATTTGTAGTGAGTTAACACAGAGTGCAGTATTGATTTCAGGAGTAGAATTCAGTGATTCATCACTTACACACAACACCCAGTGCTCATCACAAGTGCCTTCCTGATACCCATCACCCATGTAGCCCCCCCACCTCCCTCCATCAGCCCTCAGTTCTCTATCATTAAGAGCCTCTTCCGGTCTGTTTCCTTCCCTCTTTTCCCCTGCCTTCCCGTATGTTCATCTGTTCTGCTTCTTAAATTCCACATATGACCGAAATCATATGGTATTTGTGTTTCTCTGACTTATTTCACTTAGCATAATACCCTCTAGCTTCATGCACATCATTGCAAATGGCAAGATTTTGTTCTTGTTGATGGCCAAGTAATGCTCTGTTCTGTATATAAACCACATCTTTATCCATTCATCAGTCAATGGACGTTTTGGCTCTTTCCATAAATCAGGAGTGATTGTAAACATCGGGGTGCATGTGTTCTTTCAAATCTGTATTTTCGTATTCTTTGGGTAAATACCTAGTAGTGCAATTGCTGTGTCATAGGGTAGTTCTATTTTTAGTTTTTGAGGAACCTCCGTACTGTTCTCCACAGTGGCTGCACCAGTTTGCATTCTCAACAAGAGTGTAAGAGGTTCCTCTCTCTCCGCATCCTCGCCAACATCTGCTGTTGCCTGAAGTGTTAATGTTAGCCATTCTGACAGGTGTGAGGTGGTATCTCATTGTGGTTTTGATTTGTATTTCTCTGATGATCAGTGATGTTGAGCATCTTTTCATGTGTCTGTTGGCCATCCGGATGTCTTCTTTGTAAAAATGTCTATTCATGTCTTCTACCCATTTCTTCACTGGATTATTTGTGTTTTGGGTGTTGAGTTTGATAAGTTCTTCGTAGATTTTGGATACTAACCCTTTATCTGTCATTTGCAAATATCTTCTCCCATTCTGTCGGTTGCCTTTTAGTTTTGCTGATTGTTTCCTTCGCTGTGCAGAAGCTTTTGATTTTGATGAGGTCCCAGTAGTTCATTTTTGCTTTTGTTTCCCTTGCCTCTGGAGATGTGCTGAGTAAGAAGTTGCTCCAGCCGAGATCAAAGAGGTTTTTGCCTGCTTTCTCCTCGAGGATTCTGATGGCTTCCTGTCTTACATTGAGGTCTTTCATCCATTTTGAGTTTATTTTTGTGTCTGGTGTAAGAAAATGGTCCAGGTTCATTCTTCTGCATGTCACTGTCCAGTTTTCCCAGCACCCCTTGATGAAGACACTGCCTTTATTCCATCGGATATTCCTTCCTGCTTTGTCAAAGATCAGTTGGCCATTCGTCTGTGGGTCCATTTCTGGGTTCTGTATTCTGTTCCATTATCTGGGTGTCTGTTCTTGTGCCAGGGCCATACTGTCTTGATGATGACAGCTTTGTGATACAGCTTGAAGTCCGGGATTGTGATGCCTCCTGCTTTGGCTTTCTTTTTCAAGATTGCTTTGGCTACTCGGGGTCTTTTCTGGTTCCATACAAATTTTAGGATTGTTTGTTCTAGCTGTGTGAAGAATGCTGGTGTTATTTTGATAGGGATTGCACCGAATGTGTCGATTGCTTTGGGTAGTATCAACGTTTTAACAATATTTGTTCTTCCAATCCACGAGCATGGAATGTTTTTCCATTTCTTTGTGTCTTCAGTTTCTTTCATAAGCTTTCTGTAGTTTTCAGCATACAGATCTTTTACATCTTTGGTTAGATTTATTCCTAGGTATCTTGTGGGTTTGGGTACAGTTGCAAATGGGATCAATTCCTTGATTTCTTTTTCTGCCACTTCATTATTGGTGTATAGAAATGCAACCAATTTCTCTACCTTGATTTTATATCCTGCAACTTTGCTGAATTCATGTGTTAGCTATAGCAATTTTTCGGTGGAACTTTTTGGATTTTCTACTTAGAGTGTCATGTTGTCTGGGAATAGTGAAAGTTTGACTTCTTCCTTGCCCGTTTGGATACCTTTTATCTCTTTTTGCTGTCTGATTGCTGAGGCTAAGGCTTCAGTATTATGTTGAACAGCAGTGGCAGGAGTGGACATCCCTGTCTTGTTCCTGACCTTAGGGGGAAAGCTTTCAGTTTTTCCCCATTGAGGATGATATTAGCTGTTGGTCTTTATATGGCCTTTATGATCTTGAGGTATGTTCCATCTAATCCTACTTCGTTGAGTGTTTTTATTGAGAATGGATACTGTATTTTGTCATGTGCTTTTTCTCCACCTATTGAGGGGATCATATGGTTCTTATCCTTTCTTTTATTAATGTGTATCACATTAATAAAAGAAATTATAAATAAAAGAAATTAATTGATTGATTTGTGAATATTGAACAACCCCCGAAGCCCAGGAATAAATTTCATTTGATCATGGTGAATAATTCTTTTAATGTACTATTGGGCTCGATTTGGTAGTATCTCGTTGAGAATTTTTGCATGCATGCTCATCAAGGATACTAGCCTGTAACTCTCCTTTTGAGTGGGGTCTCTGTCTGGTTTTGGAATCAAGGTAGTGCTGGCCTTGGAGGAGTTTGAAGTTCTCCTTCCATTTCTATCCTTTGGAACAACTTGAGAATAGATATTGATTCTTCTTTAAATGTCTGGTAGAATTCCCCTGGGAAGCCATCTGGCCCTGGACTCTTTGTTGGGAGATTTGCTTTCATCAACATCAGTCGAGTAAATTTGAAGATCATTTGGCTTTACGAAACAATTCACGGGGCGCCTGGGTGGCTCAGTCGGTTGAGCGTCTGACTCTGATTTTGGCTCAGGTCACGATCTCGTGGTTTGTGGGTTTGAGCTCCGCATCGGGCTGTGTGCTGACCGTGTGGAGCCTGCTTGGGATTCTCTGTCTTCCTATCTCTCAAAAATAAATAAACATAAAAAAAAATGAATGAAGTAGCTTTGCCTGTCCTGATATGGAATAATTTCCAGGAAATACGAAGTGTGTTTACAGCCCGTTAGCAGTGTGCCTGCTGCCCCTCCCTCTGCAGGGCCCGTGTGTCTGTGCAGAGAACCTCCAAGGGGTTGCTGCGTATCCGCTGTGTCCCCCACACGCAGCCTCAAGGTCACACGTATGTGCAGACGCGCTGAAGCCTGTGCCTCAGACTAGCCTGGTTATCTGTGGCAGGGGTTACCGTTTCTCTCGTCTGACTTTGTCTCCCTTCATGGTGAAGCTCGTTTTCCTGAGCCTCTTTCGTTTTATTTCTTCCTTTCCTTACCTGAAATCCGACTCCTTTAATAGGCCCAAGTGTCCGCCCTCATTCATGTTCAGCTTGTCGTACTCCGGTCTCACACACAATTGACAGACACACCGAGGGACCTCCCTGAGCTGTCCTTTTGACCTCTGTCTACATTCGAGCCCATATGTGAGTTGTCTGCTATTTGTTGTTTTTACATCAGAAAAAAATCTATTCCATTTTTGCCCAGCAGTTTGGTGCCCCTGCCCCCTCCCTGGGTCTCAGTTCCTTCTTCTGGAGAGACAGAAGCTTCCCGCTGTTGGGGATTCTTTCTTTCTCTTATTGAAGTTACGTGGACACACAATGTTACATTAGTTCCAGGAGGACAACATAGTGATTCCACAATTGTGTACAGGATAGGTGTGTGATCACCATCCGTCCCCGTACAGAGTTTTTACAGTATCATCGACCGTATCCCCTGTGCTGCATTTATTTTATAGCTGGGCATTTGCGCGGCCTCATCCCCTCCCTTGTTTTGCCCATTCCCCTCCCCCAACCTCCCCTCTGGCACCGCCCCATTTATTTTCTGCATTGAAGTCTTTTTTCTTCGTTCATTTGTTTTGATTCTTTAGATTCCACACGAGTGAAAGCATACAGTATGCGTGTTTCTCTGTCCGACTTATTTCACTTAGCATAATGCCCTCGGGGGCCATCCATGTTGTTGCAAATGGCAGGATTTCCTTCCTTTCTATGGCTGAGTAATTTTGCGTCGTCTCCGTCTCCCACTCTTCTCACCCATTCGTCTGCGCACGGGCACTGGGGCCGCTCCACAACTTGGCAGCTGTAACATCTGCTACAATAGACTTGGGGGCGCGCGTCCTTCCCAGTTCGGGTGTTTGTTTCCTTGGGTAGGTACCCACAAGCGGACTCACTGGCCCCTGCAGCAAGTCCACGTTTTAGTGTCGGAGGAACCGCCACACTGTCCTCCACAGCAGCCACACGGGCTTACACTCTGCCACCAGTGCGCGACCGTCCCCTTTTTCTCCACACGCTCACGTTGCTGTGGATTCTGACGAGGATGCGCCCTTGACCTGCTCACTCTGGCGAAGAGGCACGGGCAGGGGGTAAAATCCTGTCTCTCAGCCTGCCTGCCACAGCAGACCCTGGGAGTTCAGGGACGGCTGGCATTCCGTCCGATCTTGCAGGGGAAACCGGCCTGGACCCGCCCTGGCACCGAGGCGCGCCAGCCACAGGCGGGAAGTTCCCCTCTGTGATTCCGATGGCCTAGTGTACGCCCGTGGCCGCAGTGGCCAAGGCCGTCTTCACAGCTCTGTCCGCGGGCTGTCCTCACCGGGAAGGACTCGGCTCCACCGCGTCCTCGGAGGAAACCCAGCCCCGCGAAGCGTCGGCAGCTCACACAGGTTTTACAGAGCGACGGAGGAGAGGGTCAGGACGTGCACCGCCTTGCTGAAGTCAGTGTAGACGTCCGATGTGTGCGGCGCCCCCAAGGTCCTTTCTGGCTGCCAGCTGCCCTTCCTCCCACGTGATCCCCACCCCCAGCTCCGTGGCTGCTGGGGACCTCACACAGGACCCCTCCCGAGGGGGGATGTGGGGGCCTCCCGCAGGGGAGCCAAGCCCACCGTGGGCCATCTTTGCACAACCCAAAATCCAGGATGGGTTTCACGCTGTAAAGGGCTGCAGAAAAACAAGACAAGAAGCTGGAGAACACGCAACAGGGCCTGTGTGGTCCCCAGAGCCCCCAATATTACCGTCTGGACCTCAGCAGAGAGTCCGAGAGCCCCAGTCCAGAGTGACGGGAAATAGGACCAACAGGAAAACCCGAAATCCCCCCGGCTGGCTCTCGTCTGCTTTCTGCACTGTGGGCAGGGGGCAGGCGGGCGGGGGGGCCTGGGGGGCTGAGGACTTCTGGGGCGAGCTGGGTGCAGACCCCTGCCGGCGAGAGTGTCTGGGCTCCAGGCGCCCCAAGGCTCAGACAGAGCGCTGCGTCGTGGTCCAGTTGTAAGCAGCCGCCCTCAGGACAGCCCTGGGTCTGTCCTGTGCCCTTTGTCACAGAAATCCGTCTAATGCCAGGAACACCCACTTCTGACCCCTGAATGCTGTGACTCTGCTCTCGTTTCCTTGCTCCGTGGGCATCTGAGGGGCCGCAGACCGCCGGCGTCCTGTGACTTGGGTAGGTCACAGGGCCGGCCAGCCGCGGCCACTGCTCCGGTGGCCCAGAAGTTGGGTCCTTCGGCTTCTGTGTTGCTGAGGACAAGGCCGTGGCCTGGGACGAGCAGGAGAGCGCCAGCAGGTTTGGGGCTGTTCTCAGGGATGGACGAGAAGCCTGGAGCCCACTAGGCCCTGTCGTCACCGTCACCGGGTGGTCTGCGGGCGGAGGCACAGCCCAGTCCTCCCGAGCCTTTCTGGGAGACGGCTGAGCGAGAACCCCAGGCTGTTGCGAGTTCTGGAAGGGTCCATAGGCTTACTGAGATGCAGCCTCCACTGTGGCCCCAGAGAGGCGGGCAGTGCGGCTGTTGCTAGAGGAGCAGAGGCTGGTTTCGTGTTCACAGCCGCCCAGCGGGAAGCCCTCTGTCCACAGCCGGCTGCTCGGGGGCTCCCCGTCCGCAGGTGCACGCCCTTCCACACACCACGCACGTGCTGCTCACGTCCTTCTGCACACTCCGGACACGCCCCGCGCACACCCCACGCACGCCGTGTCTGCCGCAGATCTTCCCCGAGCGTGTCCTGGAACGTAGCCTCCCGGAGACACCTTCTCAGCCTTGACTTCTGAAGATGTTCGCGTTTCATCCTCGTCGCTGAAGGGTGTCTCCACGGGATGTGGGAGGCCAGGTCACTGCCCTGCTCCCGGACAGAGGTGGGAGCCAGTGGTGCTGGCCCGCGGCCCGAGGTCCCTGCAGGTTCCTCTCCGTGTGCTTCTTTCCGGTGGCTGCTTCCAGGACTCTCCTGTGCCTGTGGCTGTTGGCAGGTTGGGTAAGACGTGCCCCCGTGTGGCGCTCTCTCCTCGCGCTGCTGGAGGTTACTGGGCTTCGTCAAAATATTTAGCCCTTATTTCTTCAACAATTTTTTAAACGTTTATTTGTTTTTGAGAGACAGAGTGTGGCCGGGGGAGGAGCAGAGAGAGAGGGAGACCCAGAATCGGAAGCAGGCTCCAGGCTCCCAACTGTCAGCACAGAGCCCGACGCGGGGCTTGAACTCATGGACCCGGAGATCATGACCTGAGGCGAAGTGGACACCTAACTGACGGAGCCCCCAGGCGCCCCAGCAATTTTTTACTCCCTCATCTTTGTCCTCTCCTTCTGGGATGTCAGCACTGCACGTGTGTTATAGGCGTTACCTCCCGGTGTTACACGTCCCCTCACCCTGCATCACGTCACAGATACTGCGGTGCTTACAAACGGAAGGCTCATGGCGACCTCGTATCGAGCAAGGCTGTGGCACCACTTTTCCAATAGCATTTGATCCCTTCGTGCCTGTGTGCCCGCTGAATAATAAAGAACTTGACTGGTCTTGGTCCCGGCTTTCTGGGGTGGAGACTCGAAACCCTTGAGTTTTGAGTCACAGGGGCGTCCTTCTCACTCACACGTGAGTTTATGTCATGACCACCTGGCCAGGTGTGCTCACTATTGGGGTTTCTTTGCTTTTAGGGTAAGGAGATACGGTTGGCCCATGAACAACGTGGGCGTGAGCTGCACAGGCCACGTGTACGTGGGTTGTTTCCAGTGACCACAGCACAGTGCTGCAAACGTCACTCTCCTAACTTTCCTAATGACATTTGATTCTCTAGCTTAGTTTATTGTAAGGACTTAGCAGGTACTGTATACAGCACGCAAAGTACATGGTAATGCACTGTTTATGTTACCAGCAAGACTTCCAGTCAGCGGTAGCTGTTAGTCAAGTTTCTGGGAAGTCAAAGGTTATATGCAGACCTTCAACTGCACAGGAGTGGGGGGCATCGGTACCCCTTGATCTGTGCATTCTCAAGGGGCAACTGTATATGTGTGCACAAACCGTGCAAACACACAAATGAGAAATGTTTCTCTGCGCAACCAGCTGTACCTACGTTAAGCTAAACACGAGTTCTAACTACGTCTCCGACCACCACCCGTTACCCACCTGGCCATCCTCCCCCCGATCCCCTGTAACCTCCCACTCAGCGGTGAGACCGCACGGGGCTCCCACCGGCCGCCGGCCTCGTACTCAGTTGTTCACTCCAGGACGCGGGCCGCAGGATCAGAACTGGTCACCTGACCCCGCCGGGAACAACTTCGTCAACTAGAGCCCGGCGCTCGCGGGCGGGTGACCTGCCTTGAGTCTTACGGACTCCCGCCCCTTCAGTGAGGGGGTTTCACGCATTTGTGACACCCCGAGAGTCTGGCCACCGTCTGCATCCCTTCCTGGGTCCCCGATGTCCGAAATTATCTTTCCTTCATTCGCGAACGTTAAAGTTCTGTGGGTTTTGACAAATGTGCGGTGCCCTATATCTGAAGGAAAGTATTTGCAGAACAGTTTCACTGCTCTAAAAATCCCCCTACCTGTTCAGCTCTGCCGCCTCCCAGACCTCTGGCTGCTGCGGTCCGTTTGGCATCTCTATAGCTTTGCCTCTTCGCTTAGTAACGTGCACGTGGGCTTCCTCCGGTGTCCGGGCGGCCTCAGAGCTCATTCCTTTTTATCCCCGAATAGCAGTCCATTGTCCGCATGGACCACGGTTTGTTTATCGATCCGCCTGTTGAAAATACCTCGATTACTTGCAGTTCTTGGCGATTATAAATGAGCTGTTATCAACGTTCAGTGCAGGTTTTGTGGGGACAGAAGCTTTCAAGGTAGTTGGGTAAATAACTAGGAGGGCGATTGCTGGGTTGTACGGTAAGAGGATGTGTGGTTTTGTAAGAAACCGCCAAACTCAGTTCCAGCGGCCGCACCGTTCTGCACCTCCGCCTGCAGTGAGAGCTCTTGTCCTACTGGCAGCCGGTGTTGTGGGTTCCTTCCATTTCAGCCATTCTGATAGAGAGTTGTGTCGGGGCATCTCCGGTGGCCTTTTGATTTGAAACTCCCCGATGACACACGGTGCTGAGCATCTTTTCGTGCTCTGACTTGTGTGTGCACGTCTTTGAGGGGAGATGCACGGTCGGATCTTTTGCCTGACTTTTACTGGGTGGTTTGTTTTATTATACTTGAGCTTTAAGGGTTATTTGTACATTTTGGATAACAAGTCCTTTATCTGATAATGTGACTTGTGTGTATTTTTTGTATTGTAACTTTCTATTCTTTAAATGCGGCCCTTCCCGGGGCGCCTGGGTGGCTCAGTCGGTTAAACATCCGACTTCGGCTCAGGTCATGATCTTGTGGCTCGTGGGTTCGAGCCCCACGTCCAGCTCAGAGCCTGGAGCCTGCTTCAGATTCGGTGTCTCCCTCTCTCTCTCCCCTTCCCCCACTCGCTCTCTCTCTCTGTCTCTCTCAAAAATAAATAAACATCAAAAAAGTTTTCTGACGTTGCCATTCCCAGAGCAAAAATGTTTAATTTTAATGGAGTCTAACTTGCAAAATTTTTCTTTCAGGGACTGTGCTTTGGTGATGCGTCTACACGCAAGGTCACTTTTGTTTTACTGTAGAAGTTTTACAGTTTTGTGTTGTACATTTAGGTAAATTCAAAATACATTTTTCATATTACTGTGGCTTATAATTTATTTTGAATTAAGTGTTGTATAAGAGTTAGGAGCTGCATCGAGGTTCGTTTCTGTGCATATGGGGGCTCAGTTCTAGAACCGGAGATGTTTGTATATTCAGCTTTTTTCTCCCCTGTAATGTGGAGCGATTTAATTTGCTGTGTTCAAGATAGAGATGGTTTCTGGAGATGATAAAGCTGCCCTCTCAGTAGAATTCATTTTGCTTTCTTTTCTTTTAATAGCATTGCTGTTTCTTGGAGAATTCTGCGGTAACTATAAAAAAGCAAAAACAGTATTTATTTCCATCAGTTAATGAAGCAATATATAAATTGTGACACACTCACAGAATTGATTTGTGAAAAATAATTAGTGCATGTATTAACATAAATTTCACATTTTTAATTGAGTGACAGGCACACAACAAAATAATGGGTATGCTATGTACATTTTTTACAGAAATATAATGAACATAAAACAGTGGGTGTCAGGTGTGCATCGTAACAATTCGACGTTTGTGGAAATGGGGAAACGATCACCACAACAGATTTAGGTAACATCCATCACCTCCCCTGGTCACAAAAACTGTTTTCTTCCGATGAGAACTTTTAATCTACTATCTGCCTTTGCAACTTTCCAACGCACAGTATGTGATTATTAGCTAGAGTCACCATGCTGTGTGGCACATTCCCCGGGACTCGTTTATTCTGGAACTGAGGTTTGTCCCAACGGACCCCTTTCATCCCGTCTGCCCACACCCCGCCCCCTCGCAGCCGGCGACCACCGCTCCGCTGTCTGTGTCTCTGAGCGCATAGTCACGCGCAGTAGGTCCTACGTGTGCGTGTGCGTCCGCGTAAACGTGAAGCCCTGCAGGCCCATCCACGTCATGGCAAACGGCAGGATTTCATTGTTTTTATGGCTGAGTAATATCCCATCGTGTGTATGTGCCACTTCTTAATCCGGTCCTCACTCGACGGACATTTGGGCTCTTTCCACGTCCAGGCTGTTACCAATAGTGCTGCAGTGAACGTGGAACGCGTACATCTTCTCAAGTTAGTGTTTTCATTTCCTTTGGATGAATTCCCAGAAATGGGATTGCTGGATCATCTGGTAGTTCCGCTCTGTTTTCTCACTGTCTTTAATTTTTGGAGGAAGCTCCATACTGCTTCCCAGAGCGGCTGCACCAACTTTTACTTCCACCAGCAGTGCTCGAGGCTCCCTCCTCCACATCCTCGCCGGCACCTGATACGGCTTGTCCTTGGGCCTAGCCTTTCCGGCAGGTGTGAGGTCCTGTTTCACTGTGGCTTTAATTTGCATTTCCCTGATGATGAGAGATGTTGAGCATCTTTTCATGTGTTTGCCAGTCACCTGTGTCTTCTTTGAAAAAATGTCTGTTCATGTCTTCTGCCCATTTTTAATCTGTTTTTTTTTTTTGCTATCGTGTTATATGAATTCTTTATACCTTTTAATATTAGCTCCCTGTCACATCCATGATTTGCAAACATCTTCTCCCACTCAGTAGGTTGTCCGTTCATTTTGTCGACGGTTTCCTTGGCTCCGCAGAAGCTTTCTGGTTTGTGTGGTCCCGCTTGTTTAGTTTTGCTTCTGTTGCCTTTGCTTTTGGTGTCAAATCCAGTAATCGTCGTCAAGACCAGTGCTAAGGAGCTTAAGCCTGTGTTTTCTTCCAGGAGTTTTATGGTTTGAGGTCGTCCGTTCTGAGTCGGTTTTGTGTATGATGTGACGTAGGGTCCAGTTTCGTTCTTTTGCCGGTGGCTGTGCCGTGTTCCCAGCACCGTTTGTTGAAGAGACTGTCCTCCACCATGTGTATTCTTGCCTCCTGCACCGTAATTTACGTGACCATATGTGTGCAGGCTTATTTCCGGGCTCTGCATTCTGTCCCAGCTTTCTTTGTTCTAAGATTTAATTCAGTGACCTGAAAACAGTTTGACTCTTTCACGTGTTCCTTTTATACTTCGTTAGGTAGAGCTGGGGCGTTCTTTAGTCGGGTTCATTCTTCCCCACCATCAGGGGAACACCTTTCTGAACGTTCTCGCTGATGCCCCGTGAATGGCGAGGCCCCATCTAGCTGCTGGGAACAGGCAGTATTCCCAGCAACTCGTGAGGGTTCCCTGGGGACCGTTCCCTCCAATTCCTTTGGATTCTCTCCGCCAGTCGGGCAGTTTCCTCACGTGCATGTGCTGACTAGCGCGCTGCTGAACGCTCAGGGGCCCTGGGGGCCTCGAGTCCTTACTTTGTGCAGACGCTTGCTGACCGACAGCACAGATTCTAGCCTCCTTGGCCTCCCAGCCTCCAGGCTCTGTCGCCTTAACCAAGAAGGCCTCTGGGATCCGCGTGGGTTTTCTAACCTCTGCCGTGGGCTGGAAACCTCCTCCAGGCAGGAGCGGGGGCCGCCCTGTGCCTCACCTCGTGCGCTCGCAGTCCAGCAGGGTCCTTTGTCCCCGGGTGTCCCATGCCTTCATATATCCTTTCAGGTTTTCGTAGTTGTTTCTGGTGGGAGAGGGATACGGTCCCTGTTACCCTGTCTTGATCAGGAGCAGGAAGCCTGATGGCCACGTTTCGGTCAAGTTTGAAGAGACGTGACCCATGAAGCCCGCTGTCATTTTACTCCTCCGGGATCCGCTCCCCCCAGGGCGCGGTGCTATCCGCGCCGCCACAGTTGCGCAGCCGGGAAAGCGACCTGGGAAAACCCACTCTCAGTCGCCATCGGAAAGATGTCTTTGGAGTGTTTCACTGGGTTAGGATACGTATCACACACTCCCGCTTTGGACAAGCATGAAGGTACCTTCCTTGGCTATATTTACGTGTATTTATTTAAGAACGGTGAGAGGTTCAGATTAAAAAACCCATCAAACATGAAACAAAAGCAGTGGAGGTAAGTGACGGAATCAGTAGAAGTCATCCCGTCATCGGTAAGTGACTTGTTACAAAATCCTTCCGCTCTCGTCAGAAGGGAAGGTGTTAAAAGGAGGAGACCGAGCTCCAGTGGCGGCAGTGAGCCGACTCACGACGTTCGCTGGCCCAGGGAACGAGGAGCAGGTCGTGTGGGCATGAGGGGGCCGGGGACACGTTTCTCGCCGACCTGCCCTGACAGCGGAACATGCAGCACCGGGGGAGGGGGGTGCCGTGCGGACCTCGGGTGTGCAGACTGGGGGGAGGCCGGCCCCGAGGAAACCCAGAGGCCCGAGGCCACCGCTCGGACGTGAAGGAAATTTGACAAGCACGCTCCCGTGAGTCACAGCCCGTCGCGGTGGCAGGTGGTGAGGCTCAAGAAGCTTGAACTGGCAGCGGTGTGAGCGGTTCAGCCCCCGCGTCGGAGGAGGACTGGCTGTGGAGGCCCCACCGCCCGGGGCCCCCTCACCCGCCCGCCTGGGCCCAGCCTTCCGGCGCTGTGCTCGCGGAACCCTCTTTTCGAGTCGTTGGACACGGTTTTCATCAATTTTGTCTTCTAGGGGGTGTGAGCTCATCGCAGAGTAACTGAAAATACAGAGAAGGAAACTGGTAGCCCCAGTACGATGTGAAGGGAGCCCCGCGGGCACCTTGATCACCGTTACTCACGTTCTTCCGAGCCCAGCTGCTGCCGCCAGTGGAGATGCCACGTGAGCCACGCCAGGTGCTCAAAGCCACACGAGGGGGACGGTACGGTGGGAACATTTCCTGTGTGTGTGTGTGTGTGTGTGTGTGTGTAAATTTAGGGTTCTGGTCTCATAAGTGAGGGGAAATAGACACCCACAAACACACATAACAGGTGCGATCTAGAGGCGAGATGAGGCGCCCCCTGTTGTGGCTGCAAAAGCCGTGAGGCGGAGCCTGGGCTTCTCTTCTGGAGGGGGTGAGCACCGCTGGCCCGGCCTCAGGCCTCGCCACGGGAGCCCCGGCACAGAAGCTGGGCGCCTCCTCGTGTGCCCACCCCCAGGAGGCCCCAGGCTCCGCTCAGCGAGTCAGGGAACCCACGGAACATTTTCCCTAGTTTCTCTGATCCTGGAAACGGCGGAAGCCGCCAGTGACACTATATTCTCCACAGCCTAAAGGCCAGTGGTGCATGGCGGGGAGAGAGCTCTTTTATAAACTGGGTCAGCCACTGCTTCGTCCTGGGTGACAACTTGTATCTGGGCTTCGGGTGTAAGAGTGTGAAGTGCTGGGAAGTGGAAAGGTGGGGTCTGCTTGGGACAGGACATCCCTGTAACCAAAAAACATTAAAAAATGTGCTTAGAAACAGAGAAAGAGACACAGAGAGAGGGAGAGCGCAAGTGAGGAAGGGACAGAGAATGAGAGAGAGAGAGAGAGACAGAGAGAGAGAGAGAGAGAGAGAGAATCCCAGGCAGCCTCTGCCGTCAGCACAGAGCCTGATGCAGGGTTTGAACTCAGGAACCGCAAGATCGTGACCTGAGCCAAAGTCAGATGCTTAACCAACTGAGCCACCCAGGCGCCCCCAAAAAACATCTCTAAGGTAATAAGAATAATACACTTTCCAGAAAAAAATGCTTAGAAAACACATATAAGTATAAATAACAAAAGTAAGTCACCCACAATCCAATTACTAATCAGTAGCAAACATTCCTAAGATTTTGGTGTTTCCGTATATATATGAAACGTAGACATGTGTGTTGTGTTTTGTTTTGTTTTTAACGTTTATTCATTTTTGAGAGACCGAGAGTGTAAGGGAGGGGCAGAGAAAGAGGGAGACACAGAATCTGAAACAGGCTCCAGGTTCCGAGCTGTCAGCACAGAGCCCGACGCGGGGCTCGAACTCACGGACGGCAAGATCATGACCTGAGCCGAAGTCGGACGCTTAACCCGCTGAGCCACCCAGGCACCCCCATATGTGTTTTATATTTTACTGTTTACTTATTTTGAGAGAGAAAGAGAGCAAGCAGGGGAGGGACACAAAGAGGGAGGCAGAGAAGCCCCAGTAGGCTGCACACCGTCAGCACGGAGCCTGATGCCAGGCTGGAATTCACTAACCGTGAGATCATGACCTGAACCAAAATTGACAGACGCTTAACCGACTGAGCCGCCCAGACGCCCCTACTTATGTGTTTTATTATTGGATCTTTCATACATACAATCATTTTCAAAACACGAACACCCTCTACTGACCCTATCTTAAAAACGTGATCAGAGCCCCTTGAACACCTTCTCTGATCCCACCCTGCATCGTTGCCCTGAAGGTAACTACCAACCTGAATTTAGTTATTCCCACAGATTTCTACTGTCACGTAAGTGTGCATTCCAAAAAATGTAAACTCCCGTTCTGCGTTCTGCCTGTGGTAAACCTTGTATAAATAGTGCAGCGTATATCCTTCTGCAGATCGCTTTTTTCCGTTCAGTAACATTGTAGATACAATGTAGTTTGTTCATTTTAACTGAAGCAGAGGATTCCATGGTGTGAATATGCCCAGATTCATCTGTTCACACCCTCTCGTTTCTGATGTCTTGCGCTGAAAATGCACTTTGGGGTATTCACACGTTGTGGACCTGGACACCATGAGAGGTACTTGCTCGGGTCTTGTGGAGTTGCCCTCCAGCGTGGTGGTGAGCACTCGCACTGCCACCAGCAAAACGGAAGCTTTCCCTGTCACTCCAGGTCCCCACCAGGAATCCCCCGGACAATGTCAGTCCCCCCACCTGAGTCGTAAGAGTGAGAAATTGTGTCTCATTGCCCTTTTGATTGGCATTTCCCCAGCATTGGCGAGGTTGAGTGCACTTTCATATGTTCCTTGGCCGTGCATATTTTCTCTGACTTGCCTGTTCATGCTCTGTGCATATCTATTAACGTAGGAAATCCTTCCTCACCCAGGGTCATAAAGATATTGTCTTCTAAACATTTTTAAGGTGTGCTTTTCACAGTGAGGGTGTAAACCCACCTAGATTTGATTGGAGAAGGTATGACCTGAAGTAGAGATACAATATCATAGTTCCTGTGGCCACCACTGAGATATTTACACAAAGACATACCATAAAAACGTAATTGAAGTGAAATACTAAAAGGAGTTTGCAGAAGCCAAAAGAAGGCAGAAAATGGCAAACAGAGAAACAAGGCACAAATAGAAAACACGTAAAAAATGATAAGACTTAAGTCCGAACGCATCAGTTCTTCCATGAGCTGAAAATGGCCTAAGCACATTAAAGACCGACGGTCAGCATGCTGTCAGAAAGGGTCTGCTGCTCTTACCACAGTGTGTGTGTGTGTGTGTAGAAAATCCCTATGGACAGAGACTGTCAGAGCACTTACAAGAAATAACAACTATCTTCTGTCCCCAAGAAACTCGCTTCAAATGTGAGCTTACAAGACGGCTTGAAGAAATGGCAGAGGACACACTGGCAAACGGAAACAGAGGGAGCGCCGGACAAAGTCAACTGCAGAGCAAGGAAAATGCAGAGACCAAGAGGGACATGACAAGAAGACCCAACAAGACTCAACGTGTGGGCACCCAACACAGGGTCTGCAAAGCACAGAAAGAAAACACTGGCAGGATTTCAAGGGGAATTTGACAAACTCCAGTTACACTCGGAGGTTCCAATGCTCCTGTCTTGGGAATTGACAAAAACTGGTAGAAAATGAGCAAGGATATGAAGAGGAGAACAGCATCGACACGGACGTGTACACATACAGGTGTCCACACACACAGAACATGTACACATATAGGTGTCCACACATACACACACACACACGCACACGCACACACGAGCATATATACGCGTGAGATATTTTTATATCTTCACCCAACACAGTAGAACACAACCCTTCAAGTGCACACGACACATTTACCAAGATACACTCTAAAGTCATTGAAAGTAATTGAATGACATAATGGTATTAAGCCAGGCATTGTTAACAGAAAGATAACATGAAATTCTCCCACCCTTAGAAGTTAACCAGTCCACTTCTAAATAGTTCATACATCAAAGAGGAAGAGTCAAGGGAGATTAGAGCATATTTTGAACTAAAACTGTCCAATTTATGGGATGCATATAAAGCAGTACTTAGAGGGAAATTCATAGCACTAAATGGTGACATTACAGAAGAAGACAGGTCCCAAATTCATTAACCAAGTGTCCACCTTAAGACGCTCCACGGGGGAAGGGAACTCATAGCTCATGAGTTCAAGCCCCATGTTGGGCATGAAGCCTACTAAAACAAACAAAAGCAAAACCAAAAAACCCCAACAAATAAACCCAAAGCAAGCGGAAGGAAGGAAATGATAAAGATAAGAACAGGTATCAGAAAAATTGAGAACAGAGAAAAATCAGTGAAACCAAAAACTAGTTCTTTGAAAACATCAGTGTGTTGATAAATCTCTTGCAGACAGAAAGAATAAAAGAAGACATAATTCACCAATATTAGGAAAGAGAGCATATCACTACCATCCACAGAAACATAAAAAGGGGAACTGCAAACGACTGCACACACATTAATTTGACAACTTAGATGAAATGAAGCAATTCTTCAAAACCCCACGCTTGCAAAATTCACTCAAGACGAGTTAGGTAACTGGGATAGTCCTCACAATGTGTGTGTCTTTTTCCACATCACCCAGGAATTAACTCCATTCTCACAGACGGTGACCAGGTGTCCCACCAAAGTAACTCAGTTCTGACTCTACCTGCCTGAAGAAAGCACCACAGGTGAAGGACTCGGTCCCACAGCCCGCCCCCAGTTCAGACGCCAATCCAGGTTGTCTCCTGTGCTTCTGACTCACCAGCTATTAATTGGTTTCCATGACCCCCTCCTCTGGTTCTGTTAATTTGCTAGAGCAGCTCACAGAACTTGGAAGACAAGTTGACCTACTAGATTGCAAGTCTGTTACAAAGAATATTAAAGGATATGAATGAACGGCCAGATGTAGAGATACATAGGGTGAGGTGTGCAAGGGTCCCTGGATCCTTCTGCGCGTGAGTCACCAACCTGGAAGCCCTCAGGACCCCCTCCTTTTGCGTTTTTACGGAGGCTCCAAACCCTCTAATCATAGTTGGCTCCTCCTGGCACCCAGCCCCCATCCTTAGGGCTCTTCCAAAAGTCTCCTCATGGACACAAACCCAGTTGTGGTGTAAAGGGGCTGTTTATGCGGAACAAGACACCCACTTCACCCTCATGGCTCCGAAGGGACTTCAGGAACTGAGGATGGGAGACCAACTGTTGTAACAAAAGACGTTCCCTTTTCTCTTAGAGACTCCAAGAGTTTTGTGAGCTGTGAGCGTCAGGATCCTGGATGAAGACCAAAATACATATTTGCTGTAAAGCACAGTGTCATAGTCCCATAACCATTTAAAAAATTGAAAATGTAGTTACGGGGCACCTGGGTGGCGCAGTCGGTTAAGCATCTGACTTCAGCCAGGCCACGATCTCGCGGTCCGTGAGTTCGAGCCCCGCGTCAGGCTCTGGGCTGATGGCTCGGAGCCTGGAGCCTGTTTCCGATTCTGTGTCTCCCTCTCTCTCTGCCCCTCCCCCGTTCATGCTCTGTCTCTCTCTGTCCCAAAAATAAATAAAAACGTTGAAGAAAAAAAAAAATTAAAAAAAAAAAAAAAGAAAATGTAGTTACCCCTCCTGAAAAACCTCCAGGCCCCAATGGCTTCAATGACAAATTCTACCAGACACTTAAAGAAATAACACCAATTACACTCATTCTCTTCCAGAAAAATAAAACAGGAGGGAATATGTCCCAACTTATGAGGACAGCATTACCCTGATATTCATACCTAAGAGTACAAAAGAAAGTAAAAGGAAGGGAGGGTGGGAGAGAGGGAGAGATGGAAGGAAGGAAGGAAGGAAGGAAGGAAGGAAGGAAGGAAGGAAGGAAGGAAGGAAGGAAGGAAAGGGAAGGAGGGAGGGAGGGAGGAAGGGAGAACTACAGACAGATACTCCTATGAGCCAAATGAAAATCCTCAATCAAAATATAGTCAAATCAAATGTTATATAAAAAGAAGAATACACCACAACCAAGTGGCATTTATCATGAAAATGCAAGGTTGGTTCATCAGTTGAAGACGTATCACTATCATTTGTCATGTTAATCATCTAAAGGAAAAAGATCACACATCGTATCAGTTGGTGCAGAAAGAACATTTGACCAAACCCAGCACCCACTCATGAGAAAACTTCCCTCAAAGGGCGCCTGGGAGGCTCAGTGGGTTCAGCATCCAACTCTTGATTTCAGCTCAAGTTGTGATCTCAGGGTTTGTGAGATCAAATCCCGAGTCAGGCTCTGCACTGACAGTGTGGAACCTGCTTGGGATTCTCTCTCTCTTCTCTCTCTGCCCCTCCCCCGGCTTGTGTGCTTTCTTAAAACCAACAAACAAACCTTCCAGCAAAAAAAGGGGTAGCCGGGAACTTCCTCAACCAGATAAGAGGCATCTACAAAAACAGACAGCAACTTACATCACATTTAATGGTGAAACACTAGATGTTCTCCCTGAAACTAGGAATAAGACAGAGAAACCTACTCTTAGGAGTCTCATTCAACACCATACCGGAAGTCGTAACCACTCTAAGGAAAGTTTAATAAATGTACACATATGGGGAAAAAAAAAAAAGAAATAAAACTGTCCCAAATAACCTGTAAGAAAAACTTGTAGAACAAATATGTAAGTTTGGTGAGGTCGTGGGATGGAAGATTGCAACAGAAAAATCAAACTTAGAAACCATAAATTTAGAAAATACTATCTACGGTAGCTCCAAAAAAGCCCCATAAATACTCAGGTACACTCCACAGAAAACATGCACTGGGTCTGTGTGTTAAAAAATACAAAGTTTTAAAGAAAGACATCTCTAAAGACTTAAATAAATGGAGAGACATACCATGTTCAGGGATTTAAAGATTTGACATAATAAAGACACCAGTTCTCTTTAAATGATGTGTGGATTAACTGCATTCCCCAAATCCCACAAGATTTGTTGATATAGGTAAGCTGATTCTTATATGCAAATAAAGAATTTTGAAAAAGAATAAAGGTATGAGCATTACGTTACCTGATTTTTTTTTTTTTTAATGTTTGCTTACTTTTGAGAGAGACAGCATGAGCAGGGGAGGGACGGAGAGAGAGAGAGACACAGAATGAGCCTGACGCAGGGCTCGAACCCACGAACCGTGAGATCATGACCTGAGCCGAAGTTGGACGCTTAACCGACTGAGCCACCCGGGTGCCCCTACGTTACCTGATTTCAAAACTGACTCTCACGTTGTGGCAGTGGAGCCAGTATGGTGTCGGTTGGTGAAGGATAGATATGTAGATCCATGGAACAGAATCCAGAGCCCAGAATAGAACCAGACAAATAAGGGTAATTGGTTTTTTTACAAAGGTAGAAAGGCAGTTCACTAGAGAAAGGGTAGTTTTTCAACAAATAGTGTTGGGACAGCTGGAAATATATATGCAAAAAAAAATGAGTCGTGGTCTTAATTGCATAACTTATGCAAAGATTAACTCGAAATCAGTCATAGATCTATATATAAAAATATAAACTTTTTGAATAAAAACAGGAGCAGTCAGGAATATGCGACTCTTGATTTCAGGGTTGTAAGTTCAAGCCCCACGTTGGGTACAGAGACTACATAAACAAACAGACTTTATCTTATTTCTATTTTGGAGACAGAGAGAAAGGGCATGAGCAGGGGAGGAGCCGACAGAGGGAGGGAGAGAACCCCATGCAGGCTCCACACCCAGCACGGGGCCCCACACAGGGTTCCTTCCCGCGACCCTGAGACCTGAGCCGAAATCAAGGGGCGGACGGACGCTTAGCCGACTGAGCCACCCAGGTGCCAATAAACTTTTTTTAAAAAGGAAGAAAATCGTACTCACCTGAAGTTAGTCCAAGAGTTGGTACATAGGACATCAAAAGCCAAATCTGTAATAGGACATACGTCTCCCGGTCCACTGAGGGGCGTGCCACGTGCCCCCTGTACCTGGGTGGCCCCCGGAGTGCGGCCGTGTCGCTGCCAACCTGTGACCAGCCTCCACCGACCCCCGAAGCCCCTAGCCACCACCCGACACCCACCACCCCACGGCCACCACTCTGTGCGCCTCGCAGAGACGGGCCCAGATCTGGGGAGCAAACCCTGCCCGTCGGCACAGAATCGGTGAGGTGTTCTGTGAGGGTCAGGTGGGAGGCATTTTCGACTCGGGGCCAATGTGCCGCCATCCACAAAAGCAGCCTGTTCCATATGTGAACTCAGGGGCCCAGCTGCGTTCCCATCTGTGACTGCCTTTTAAGCCCCCAGCCGTGTTGCGGGGTGAGGGTAACTCATTTGGGGCATGAGAAAACCGGAACGCCGGAAGAGAGCAGGGCCGTGGATGCCGAGGAACAGGCTGGTCCACCGAGAGAGGACAGGAAGGAAGTCACTGACAAATTGGAGTTTATCTAAATTAAAACCGTTCACTCTGCAAAAGGCACCATTCAGACAGCAAGAAGGAAAGCGGCGGAGCAGGAGACAGATGCCAAGCCGCGCGTGTAGAAGGGCCCCCGCAGACTGAGACCAGCCAGCTCAGTGATCTGACAAACGACCAGGCGCAGAATGGGCTCGAGATCCGAACAGACGCTTCCACGAAGAAGCTACAGACACACAGATGCGCATGGATGCAGTGTGTGTGTGCGTGCGTGTGCGTGCACGCGCGTGTGCGTGCAAGTCAACGCGCAGAAACGTGCCGAACCTTGACAGCACGAGACAGCAGCACCCGCCTGTGGGCAAGGCTGACGGCATCCAGCGCTGGCGGGGCGAGGAGGGCAGGTGGCGGGCACACAGCGAGGCCGCCACGCTGGCAGGCAGTCCGGCCGCCGCCTCCAAAGCGCAGCACGCACCTGCTCGTGAGTACTGACCCCACTGGTTTGAAAACGCACGTCCACACAGCCTGCATGCCAGCGCTCCCTGCTGCACTCCTGACACCTGCAGGCAGATACTCTTGGATGAACACTGGAAAGCCACAGAACGGGACAGAAGCCAGCGATAGGTGAGGAGACGAGCTACCTGGCAGCTGGGCCGGGCGGGGGCGGGGCTCCACACATCCCACGGCAAACTGAAAACAGCAGAATGAACGTAACCCATCCAACTTTCTGAGGTGTTTGCATCTCATTGTGCATAGACTTGAGCCCAGAGAAACGTGGCCTCCGAGGCGCTCGTGGCGAGCCGTGGGGGCTGCACGCACACACCCGCCCCCGGCCTCCCTGTGGGCCACACTCCCTGCCCCTGTGCCTGGAACCCCGTTGCCCCTGCTGTGGCCGCTGCAGGGAAGAGGGTGCTGGCCAGACATGCCCGGGCCCCAGCGCAGGGCACCAGCCCGGCCGGCTCTCTGTGAGGAGGGGTGTCCTCTGCCCCTGCCACCCCAGGCTCTTCCCAGCGCGTGTCCAGCCAGGGCTCGGGAGGGCTGTGCACACAGCGGAGCCACTGCACGGAGAGGAGGCCCCTGTCAGGCACTCAACCCCCACCCGGTGGGGACGAGGCTCCGACTGTCGGCGGGCCTGGGGCTTTCTCAGGCTTCTTCATTCCGGGCCTGTCACAGCACATTCTAGACAGAGTGCCCCCAAAGCTGAAGAAACATGTGGCGAGTAGAAGCGTCCCAGAGGCCCTGGCCCTGTGTGTGTGTGTGGGGGGGGGGGGGGGGGGAAGGGTGCAGAGCTCCGTGCAGCCGGCAAGGCTTTGGTGACTTCCCCCGGGGGGCCCAGGGGCGCACTCGGGGCTGAGCAGCCGTGGGGAGCGTGTCCGCCTGGTTCCATGGGGCCCTGGCGCAGGGAGGTTCCCGACCCCCGGCCGGTCCCGAACACCTACGGCCCTCCCTCCAGGAGGAGGGGCAGATGTGCACCACCCAGATGGGATTTACTTCGCCCAGTGGGTCCTTCAGTGTCTCGGTGACGGGTGCAGCCACCCCAGGAGACCTAGTCCCTGAGCCGCTCGCCGCCCTTGGCCCGAGGGAGGCCCGCGCTCGGCCCCACCCCCCAGACAAGCCAGGCCACGGGCAGGGCCTCTAGGGCGGGGGCCGGAAGCTAAGACCCGCCCTGGGGAAGCCCAGGGCCCCCCTGCAGGAGGCGGCAGTGCATGGATGGCCAGGCCAGCCTGGAGTGTGGACAGGCCCTTGGCCTGTGCTGCCACCAGCCTGGGGTCATGTTGCCACTGGGCGTGGGGCAGCATCCGTTGCCCCCCAGGTTTGCGGTCATGCTGGCCAGGCCCTCACGACCCTGAGCGGCCTGTCCGTCCTCGCAAGTGCACCCACACGGGGGGTCGCGGGTAGAAGGGGGTTCCTAGCCCGTGCTGAGACCTCAGTGGGTCCTGCTTAGGCTGTTCTTCCCACGCCTGCTGGCCCCACAGACCCCCTTCTCGCTCACCCCGAAGCTCTAGAATGTGTACATCCCGGACGGTGAGCACATGCTTATGGCCACAGCCCACACTGTCCTCAACGTGCACAGAAGTGAGTGAGCCTGTGGAGGCGGTGGGCAGGGGCCTCGGAGGGAGGGCTGGGCGTGCAGGTTGGGCAGGGGACACTGCCCTGAGGACCAGCGGGCAGGGGGCCTTCCCCCCCCCCCCCCCCCGCTGCTGTGGCACTGCCCAAGACGCTCCTGGGCACAGCTGGACCCCCAGCAGCTGCCCCTGGGAGGCCCCTGAGGCAGCAGGGTGGGGCCCCTTTTGGCCTGACTCCCAGACGCTTCTTAGGACGCCCCTGGAGTCTCTGGAGTTTCTGCAGGACACGCTCGCCCAGACCTGGGCCCTGGAGGACGACGTGGTGCTGAGGCACCTCATGGCCCAGCCTCCAAGGGCCAAGTATGAGCCACCCCACCAGGTGGGCCTCCCTCCAGTCTCCATCCGTCTCCTCTACTGCTCTGGGATTGGGAGCCAGCCAGGGCTGGGCATCCGGGCACTCGCTGCGGGGGCTGGGGGTCAGCTGCCTGGAGGGCTGTTGTGTGTCAGGCCAAGGTGGCCGCGCAGGGAGCCACGAGGGTACCCTGGTGCCCCACCCCGCTCAGGACAGACAGCTGGAGAAACTAACCCCCCTCCCCCCCATCTCTTGAGCAAAACTCGAGCTCCCCACGATGTCCCTGGGCCTGGAACAAGTGTCCCTGGCGCCCAGGCTCCCCTAGCCTCTCCTAACTTCAAGACGCTCCCCAGCCCAGCCACCGAACATGAGCAACCCGGACCCCCTCTCGGCCAGGCCAACCTCAAGGCCTTGGAGCAGCTGCAGGAGGGAACCTCCACGGAGCCCGCGGCTGCACACCTGTCTCCAGATCTGGCCTGTCTGCTGCACCCTCCCACCCCACCCAGAACCCTCTCTGGCCCGCCTGCTGCCAGAAGTCCCTCTCAAAGCTCCCAGTGAACCAGAAACTAGAACTCAGAGCTACAACACTGGGTCCCCTTCCCTTCAGCACCTGCCAGGGCCACCCCAGGGGCCACACTACACACCCGGCCCTGGAACCCCACCGGGACCCCAGTGACAGGGTCTGGCCAGCCCACCACACATGAAGCTGGAGCGCCCCGTCCACCTGTGCTGCCCCGTGGCCTGCAGCTGATGCCCCTCTCTGGGTAGAGACTGGCATGGCCAGCACAGAGGCAGGGCAGCGCCCCGCCACTGCCCCAAGGCCGCCAACGTTCCTGCAACCCTCTGACCTCTGCGCCCACAGAGAAGCTATATGCTCGAGGGCCTCTGGAGGGGACGGTGATGAGTGTGGTGGCCCCGAGGCTCTGGGGGAGGAGCAG
This sequence comes from Felis catus, assembly GCF_018350175.1. Taxonomy (NCBI): domain Eukaryota; kingdom Metazoa; phylum Chordata; class Mammalia; order Carnivora; family Felidae; genus Felis; species Felis catus. Next base: position 115,034,040 of record NC_058377.1, on the reverse strand, counting down.
AGGCAACACAACCACCCCCCCCCCGGACAACCAAAATGAAGACTGATGGGACCAAGCCCCCCGTGGCCCTGGCCGGTCCTGGATTCTGGCCCAAAGCCGGCGGGCCCTGTCAGAGCGGTAAGTGGCTGTCAGGGACCTGGGTATGGCCCACAGATCCACGTAG